>NC_054057.1:112098637-112414106 GCF_017639655.2 Falco naumanni | reverse complement strand
GGAACGCTGGGCAGCATGCCCAGTACCGTGCACATCGGGCAGTCTATGGATGTTGTTAAGCTACAGTCTATCGCACGCACTGTTGACAGCCGCCTGTTCTCCTTCTCAGGTAAGGCAGTGGTACTGGGGCTAACTCGTGCTGCTAGCTGAGAGTAGGAACATGCTGCATTCATTTTGCAGCTGCTTGGCTGCAAACAGTTCGTTGCTGAATGCCAGTAATCTTGCTAATTATTTATCTTGGCGGCATCATTGTCACCTGTATTTGCTGCAGGTACTTTCTAAGTTTCCCTACGGTAGGAAATGTTTATAAATCCATCATGGATAAGTTGTAGTTTCTAAAGGTTGATAAAAGTATGTATGTTAACAAATCAAATCAATTATTAAAACTGCCAAATCTCACTTGGTACTTTGTATTACTCCTCTGTGGCTGTCCTGGGTAGGAAGATAACCTCCTTTCCAGCAAGCTTGTTCTCTGAGAAAGAAACAGGGAGATGAAGTTACATGAGAGACCCACCACAGTCTTTTAAAGTATATTTAATCTTTACATTATAACTTTATATTTCTTTAGCTCAACATACTAGTAATTATTTAAGAATTAATTGAATGAAGAGGGGTTGAAGACCATGAGTTTATTTCGTACATAAAAGTCTGGATGAAAGAAGTTAGGAAGGTAATAGTAGAAGATAAAAAGCACCTTTGGGCTTATCTTCCGTGTAGCGAGGATCTTAAGTTAGTGCACTGAATTTACTCTACACAGTGCAAAGTGAGAATGGTAATAGCACAGACTCATGTTTAAACCATCCATTGTAATTGTTCTTAAACATATTTTTTCTTAAATTTGAAATTAATCTCAAAAAGTGTGAGAGTATAGAGAATGAGTAGCTTAGTCCAAAGGTGGCAGTGAAACAGGCAGTGAATTTTACCTAATTATAGTGTTTTGAACCTATGGTTAAAAATATTTGTCTTTGTGAGTGCCAATTCATAGGCGAAAGCCTCCTCTTCTGTCTTCTCAATAAAGACAGGTGTAACTTTACCCACAGGGTCTAGGGCTTTACTCCTTCCCCTTAACCTTCATTTCTCCTTCATGAGATACCAGCATAGCTGCTGCATAGCAGCATGACATCTCGCTACAGCATCAGAAACGAGAAAGAAAGCTTCAGCGTTGCAGGGCAGCTGTGACTGTACAGTTGCCACATTTTCCACCCAACAAAAGGGCAGACCCTATCTTCTTCCTTCCTGTGGAAGCATGACCCGATATTCCTTGTCAAAGGTCTTTCCCATGTCCTGTCTGCCCCTGGGAAGATGAATCTGGTTTCCAAAGTTATCTTTTGCCTGCCCACCCTTCCTACTCTTCAGGTCTTGCATTAAAGGAAGATACGTTCTCTTTTTCTTGCCTCCCATATGGTGATGACTTATTTTCTTTCTAGCTCTCCTATCAGTCTGCTGACATCTTGCCACTTTTTTCCCCTGTCTCTTTTTTTCCTGTTTTGGCTACTGATTTCTGCAGCTGCTACCTGCTCTCCCTTCTTCTGTAAGATTAAGGTTTGTGAGCCAGCTAAAAGAGAGAATTAGCCAGTTTCAAGAGGCACACAGTAGAGGAGCTCTGTTAGCAGTGACAGTAGAGCTGGAAAGCAATGCAAAGTGAGAAAGGGTTTGCACAAAAGAAATCAACATTAGAAAGTGTCAGTTCACAACTGTTGTTTGCAAGCTGAGTAATTGTTGGGAACATCATGTGTACTGCATATATGAACTTCTGAAACTAGAAGTACTGTTCATTCATGAGAGACAGTTCTTAAAGTGTAGGGTACTACAATGTGTACGATAGAAGTTGCACCACTTAATCATATGCAGTGTATATCAGTAGACTAGTTTGGATACCAAAAGGCTACTGATTGGCATGATTGAAAATTAATTTTGTTTGGAAGAACTGTGATCTGGTTTTCCTTCTTTCAGAGTCCCGGCGCATCCTGCTACCTGTAGTTCTTCACCACATTCACCTTCACCTACGACAGCAGAAGGAGCTACTTATCTGCTCTGGGATCCTCAGTAGTATCTTCTCCATAATCAAGGCCAGCTCTTTGGTAATCTGATGCTTTATTTTTTAATTATTTTTTTAATTGCACCACTAATTTAGTAAAATTCAGACTGAGGGATTTTTATAGGTTAATACAGGTTTTTTTAAGATCCTTTTAAAAATTGAATTCTGCTAACT
This sequence comes from Falco naumanni, assembly GCF_017639655.2. Lineage (NCBI taxonomy): Eukaryota > Metazoa > Chordata > Aves > Falconiformes > Falconidae > Falco > Falco naumanni. Next base: position 112,411,894 of record NC_054057.1, on the reverse strand, counting down.
TTTGGTCAGCAGGAGAACACTTGAAATGAGGGTCTGCTGCTGTGTGTGTGACTCAGAGCATTCTGATTACAGAGTTTTCATGCTGTTAGGAGGGGGAAAAAGCATACGCATTTACCAGGTTTGACACTGTTTAATTTTCTTCATCCAAGCCCAGAACTTAGGTGTCAGTGAAGTCTAAAAGCTCTGCACAGCTCTAGGACTTGTAGTTCTGCAAGAGACAGTAACTAGCACTTTTTGGTTCATGTGAAGAGAATACTCGTAAAATTATCCAATCAGTGAAATCACACTTACTTCTGGAAATTGCTGCTGAGTTTAAACACGCAGCCTTGATGATGGTAATACTCTGATCCCAAATGGTAACTTGATCATTTAAAGCAATGCCCACAGACAGGGCTTGGTGAGGTTTACCCGCCTGACTAAAGGAGGAAGCTCATGGTGCTAAATACAATTCATACCAATGTGTTATTTCCAATCACAAGTTACAGTTTGTGTGAAAGGAATGCGATGGAAGGTATCGTGGTTATAAGCTAAAATAATACTGCCATGGATTAAAGCTTCCCAGACATAATTGGATCCCACTGTGTTCTAGAGTGTATGAAAACCTTTGGTTATAGATTTACCTTTATGGCTCTGACCCTGAATGTTCCCATCAGACTGACGAAGTAACACACACACACACACACACACATTGGCATCACAGGTACCGGTGAGGAATTTGGTTGTACTGCTTCGAACATCTGCTGCGGAGTTGTCTGGCACAAGGAGTTTGTGCTATGGCTGACCTGGCAGGGTTGTCTTTGTCCGTTCCATTCTCTCCAGTTTCTAACTGTTTGCTCATCACCTACTGTAGGAGGGAGATGTCGTGGAGGAGGTTGAGATGATGGTGGAGAGCCTCCTGGATGTGCTTTTACAAACTCTGCTCACAATCATGAGTAAATCGCAGTCTCAGGAGGCGGTAAGAGGGCAGCGTTGCCCGCAGTGCACAGCAGAAATCACTGTTAGTAACTAACAATCAGTTTCTATTTCCTGCTTCTCTAACCTATGGTTCAGCCCCTCACCACCACCCGCACCTCATTATCATCTCTGCTGCATGAATGCCCGGAGCTGTGTCTCTCTCCCTTAATAAGCCACAAACCCATTCCTTCCTCTGCGCAGTAGTGAGGTCTTCAGGAAGCAGTGGAGCTCAGGAAGCTTTTGTGGATTTCCAGGTCATTTTCTTATTTGCCTTTGGAGCTGTGATTGCAAGTTACCGGTTAGAACGTGCAGCATGCGCTAGCTAGGTAGCTGCCTGGGGCTCCACCCCTAAACAGGTACCACCAAGGGCTACACGAGCATCAGGCCCTTGATTCCTAAGACTGAGAGTACCATAATGCTCAGTGGACAGGTCCCATAACACCCCGGAGAGCTTCTGTCCAGGTTCACTGGTTATTTCATGCAGATGAAATACAACATAACTTTAGAAAAGAAAATTAATAGATCCTAAGTCGAGCTTGGTGGGAGAAGAGGGAACAGCCACCACTTTGTCCAGACTGCCAGCACAAGCCTAGGGGGAGAAATTTTTCTTTGACATGCAATGGAAGAAGAGAAAAAGAATTAAATTCTGCTGTTCAGCTTTCTGCTTTTCTGGATTCATTGCCCTTTTCTATTCTAGCCTATTTTAGTCTATTTTTGCTTGTCAGAGTCTCTAATGCAGCTTTTGCACAATGTGCCATGTTAAGCTGTTGTTCAGAACATCCCTTTTTTTAGACTTGCTTTTTTATCAGATGGCTGAAACCTCAGCGGTATTGTTGGGGGCAGATGTGCACTGAGGTCCACTTCTCGCACGAGAGAAAAGGCTGTATCTTCCTGTGTGAGCTCAGATAAAGTAACAAATGGTAGAATCGTAATAAGGAACAAGGCATTTAGTAGCTTCAGACACGTTCTTTGATACAAAATAAGAAAGGCGCTAGCCTGCAAATGTCCAGTAACATCTCAATTTCCTTCTACTCCTACCGTTTGACCTACCGTTATCACTGACACCTCGCACAGAAGAGCAGACCTTTTATCCTAAGGAAATTCAACCCTGTAAAGTTTATTGGAACAACCTGTGTCAAAGCTTCTGGGTAGACACTTGAGCCAATTAAAAAAAAAAAAAAAAAAGTAAAATTACAATGGAATGGACAGTCCTAAGTATAAAATCCCCTTGTATTTGTTCCTGAATTTATATTTCGCAGCACAGTGGTATGCGGAATCTTCTTAGATACTGCTTAGAAGGAAGTTTAATTTTCCAAATTAACTGCTCATTGTCACAGAAAAAGTGTTGCACAAGGGAGTGGCAGTCAAAAGACATAGTCCTTACGTTCTTGGCACTGCCTTGCTTGTTATCTTGGACAGATTGCTTAACTTCTCTGTGCTTTGCTTTCAGATATATAAAATGGGGGAGCTCATCTTTGGAAAACACTTTGGGATACTGTGGTAACTGGTTAGGGTGCATCTGCTTTGCAGGCCAGAAATGTAATTGTAGCTCATGTAGGCCTGCCCAACTATATTCAGAATATCTTACTGGAGTACTGTTAGCTACAACAGCACATAACTTGATGAACACTAATAAGCCAAATATTTATGAGATTCCAGACGCCTTTTGTAGCCCATACTGATCCCATGCTGTCATCACTATACTGTTGTGAGTATCTGAGCCAATTAGTTTAAATAACTCCTGGTATGTCTGCATGAGCCGCAGTCACACCTTTGATAGACACAGTATATCAAGCAACTGAAAAAGGTGATTGTCAAAACCTGCATGCTCGGAGGGCTACTCATGTACGTCTGTATTAATCATTTTAAATTGTTTTTGTTTAGACTACAATATTGGGTAAATGACATTTAAAACTGGCACCCATGGAGGAGCCTCTAAGAGGTGTATTCCTATGTGTTAACAGTCAAGAACTGCTAACATGCAGTATTTTTAATCTCTGTGCATGTCAGCTTTCCTGTCATAGGCATTGGGGCCATTTCAGACCCCTCCCTTTATACCCCACCCCGGGTTGAGTTTTACAATTATGGAGTCTCAGGTTGTCTGAATGAAATAGTTTCTTGTTTGGCCAACAGGGAGAATATGTCTCCTGCCTTTTATCTTTGCTTCGTCAGATGTCAGACACTCATTTCCAGCACTTACTGGACAACTTCCAAAGCAAGGATGAACTAAAGGTACGACAGAGCATCGTGTTTGTCGGGCGATTCACTCGGAATGGGAGAGCAGAGGGGAATCCCTCCAGCCTTGCTTGCTCTGCTTCCCGTTCCCATTCACGGGCACTCTGGTCACCGACCTTCCTTGCACTTGTATAATAATAAGTGTTGTGTTAAAAAAACATTTCAGATCGCGGGGCACTGAATTATCTTCATAACAGCAAGGGAAGTCCCGGTATAGCTGTTATGAGACTTAAAAGGATATCGCTGCTGTACCTTACAGAACACATCAGAGGAACAGGGTTTTTTTAATCCTGTGGATGTAATTATTCTATAGCCTTTTACTAGATGTACAAGATGCATTGGAGCTTACTTAGGAAGGGTGTTGATTTTATGCCAAAAGAGAATTTCAAGCTTTTTCAGGGATACAGATGTCTTTAGCAGATGAAATCTTTTTTGGGAAAGCAGTAACCTTACTACTCCACTTGCTGCATGCTTCCCAGATTTGTGAACATTAACTTAAAATACGGCTCTTCATGAACAGAAGGGGCTGGTGAGGGGTGCAGACCTCTCTGGTGGCTTTCTTTGCCACTGAAATTTTGGGATGATGTATCTCACAACAGCAGAAACTAACTTTATATCTCAGCTTCCATAGGAAAGAGGAGAATCTCTGACAACAGTCTGTTTAAAAGGCAGAATAATTTCACGAATAAAGACAAGATTTTATATAAAATGCTGTTGATTAGCATGGCGCTCAATAAGATATGGACAAGTAGAATAATATCATGTGGCCTTATATAACTTAAATTGCCTTAACAAATGAAATACAGGAACAGTGAGAAGTCCTCTCTGAATAGTTTTCAGCTTCTAAATATTTCATGTACATAAAGAGGCTGAATAAGTCTCGGAAAGAAATTTGGGATGATATCATTCTTACTTTAGGTTACAGGATTCAATGTATCTCAGGTTGATAATTATCTGAGATTACTACTTTTCGGGTAACTTTCAAATTGCTCATAGGGAAATGATTTAGTAAATTAATATTAATTTTAATAGGTATTTTAAAAACATATCTAAACTATATTCTTATGTCAGACCAGTGAAAACGTTTGTCATTGAACTGAAATTTGTCTTTACACTCATAAGAACAAACAATATTCTGTCTCTGATAATTGAAGGACATGTTCCAGGAGTATCGCAGAGGCTGAAGATTTCATACCAAACTTTTTTTACAACTATCATTTGACCTAATAAAATATAATACTTTCTTTCCCCCCCTTCAAATATTGCTGTAATAATACTTCTAATACTTCTTCTTGCACGGAAAGGCATTATGTTCACTTACTGCTGTTACATCGAGGCCACAATGAGGCCAGGAGTGAAGGATCTTCTGATGCTTTACTCTGAGCTCAGTTACACAGAGATGCTCATTCCCGACCTCCCACTGCAGTTAAGGCATAATGGCAGGACAGTTCTGAACAAATTTTGCACTGCCGCTTTCTGTGCTATCTTGATTTTGCATAGAAGAAAACCAAAACAATTTGCAAGGCCAGCAACTTGGCATGTTTGATCCTCGCTGCTGTTCTTTGCAAATACAGAGGTACAGGCAGTCAAAGACCAGAAATGATCTCTATGTTTGGGGATTTTCTGGGGAAAGCAGGTGTTCAGCTGAATGTGTTTAAGAGGTCTTTTCACCTGCATATTGCCAGAAATGGGGTTTTCTGTTACTATTTTTAAAAGCGTATGTAGGAGCTTTATTGGGCTTGAGTGTGTGGGGTTTTGTCAAATTTGTGACATAAGTCCAAAGAAATTTGGACAGATACGGTAATTAAATGAATGCATAAATGATTATGATTCCAGTATATTTGAAAAATAGCTGCAGATTGGCACTGGAGCTCTAGATAGTAAAGTCATATACAATTATGCACATCTCACTGTAGAACTTAAGATTTAAAAGACAGCTAGTCGCACCTTGCTTAGTCCGTATTAGGTGCATACAGAATGAACAGAGCCATATCCCAATATATGTTGTTTCCATGTTTTCAGGCGAATGGCCTAGTAACACAATGCTCAAGCGGAGCATGCCTAGCTCGATTGCCTTTCTTATAATCAAGAAAATAGATCGGTCTGCAACTGCTGGTGACTTTTTAAATTTTTCTTTCCCTACATGACAGGAGTTCCTTCTGAAGATTTTCTGTGTGTTTCGGAACCTGATGAAAATGAGTGTCTTTCCTCGAGACTGGATGGTGATGAGGTTGCTCACCAGCAAGTAAGTAGAGAAGCAGGTATAAACTGCTGACGTTCTGTATCAGAATTTTTTCTCCTCAGCTGGGCAGTTGAAACCTGTGATGCAGTGTGTTCATCAGACTGAGATATGGTGATCAAGACGGGAATTCTGGAGCACTCATCCTCCTTCTGCAGTTATCTTAGCACTCTGGACCAAACTGGGACTTCTGTATTCATGCGATTTTTTAAAACTCTGCTTTGCACTGGCATCAGAATTGAAAGTTTAAACTCACAGCTGAAGTAGCTGCGTTGAGGGTGAGAGTGGCACAGCAGCTCTCGTACCACGTGGCGAGGAGCCCATGCCAAGTGGTGTTTACAGACAGGCCTCTCAGCTGCCATCCTCAGTAAATTACTGCATTAAACATCTGTCTCTTCCCATGAACATCAGTCCTTAACCGACCTAGGAGGAGTGCGCAGTTATTTTAGAAAAGGAGGAGCAGACCCTAGTGACAACACAAAGTGCATTACAGAGTTATTTCTCAATTAAGTTGTCATTTACCATATTAATGCTTAATTTTATCTAATTTTCATGATTCTGGCGAGTTAAGTACTGTGCTGTTTGGAATGGCAGCAGTGTGATGAACGCAGGGTGGCTGGAATTATTTACTAGTTTCTTTAGACAGACTACCTATAGAATTATACTGACCAACTGGCAACTGGAGCGGTCCCATTACAAGATGTCGTACAAGCTTTCCTAGAGGCTGGCTGCTCATCTGAGCTGCATGCTCTGGGAGTTCACGGTGCTAATGAAAAGTGAAAGCGGTTTCAGTCTTTGAAGCACAAAGTTTAAACGAAGCCCTGTAAGAAAAGAAAAATCCACAATGAAGGAGCAGTTGCCTTGGACGCTGTAGGTTACCTGGCTGCCTTTGGCATGATTTTGCCATTAAACCCTTAGACTGACCGGTGTGTTCAGCGGTGTTACTGGAAGTGTTGCTTGCATGTGGATCAGCGATGTGGTGTTTCTTTTGATACTGTTGTTGCCTTTCCTACCTGCTGTTTATTGAATTTATCGCATGCCTTGATTGACTTTAACCAAGGTGTATTTACCTTGGTTAAAAGCAATTTTATGCGTACACATATACACCTACAAAAAAATACCAGGGAACCCAGAATTGGCAAAATACAAATATCTTGACATGTGAACCAGATGAAGGACCATTGTATAGCCAAGAATGAAAAAAGCTTTCTGAGTTGCTCATCTCTGGGAAGAAAACCCCAACAAATCTTTCTGCCTAAAATAGGAGGAAGGTGAGTGTATTTCGTTTCACTGGAGGTAACGTGGCCCAGGTGTTCAAGATAGACAGGACTTCAGATGCTCCTGTGTAAATTCCAAGCGTCACAGGAACGATGAAAATTCTTAATCTTGTATCACTTCGTACAGATTGTTTATTATGACACAGATAAATAGGCGATTTCTGTGTGACTCTAGCAGTGATTACGTGAAGATTGCCTGACTCTGTACATACCGTAAAATCGGTACCACAAACCACTGTACTGTGTTATACTCTGGATTCAAACATGCTTTTTTTGTTTTCTTTTTTTGTTTGTTTTTGACTGCAGTATCATAGTTACAACCGTTCAGTACCTGTCTTCTGCGCTGCATAAGAATTTCACAGAGACGGACTTTGATTTTAAAGTAAGATACTCGGAAAATATGACATCTTCTTAAACTAGCAGCCACAAAGGAGTGAGGGCTGTTCTCTGCATTAGCTGATTCTGTTTGCAGCATTTATTTGAGTGCCTGTGAGGAAGATGACCTAGCTGATAGAAGACAGGAATTTGAATCTGCTGTGGAATTGAGGGGAAGCAGAACAGATACACTGTGAGATCAAATCAAGAAAATTGAGTCCCTCATAAAGGAAACTAGTGTCTCTGTCAGCAGTGGGGCTAATGAAGCATGCTGTCTGACAGATTCGTGGCTAATAAAATGTAAACTCAGACAACTTTTCCTGAAGTAGGGGCGTTTGTGATCCTCCTCTCCCAGAAGCCTCTTTCTGGCCATTGACTTAAAACTGGGAGGAACCCAGTATCGCAGTGTTTTCCCTGTGTCTGATATATTTGAAAATGGGCAACAGGTTCACTGTCGCTAAGGAAAAGCTGCCAGACGTACCGGGGCGCACGCACACAGAGCATGATGGCAAAAGCCTCATTTCTTTGGGAAAACAGACGAAATTATGTGGCTCTCATTCATGATATAGGGTGTTCTGTGGGGATCTTTGGGGGATAAAATCTGTTTAGCCTACACAAAAAACAATTTACAACTTTGCTGAAGTCACCAAGTTTATTCATTGTCGATCTCTGGCCCTGAGGAAAGCCTGGGGACGTTACCTTCCTGGGGGTTTTAGTTCCTACCAGGTTTTGAGTAATCCATTGGTATCCTTAAGAGTTTACTGTCTCAGTAGTTCAGATACGTGTCGATTAGGTTACGTCTTGATTAAAGAAAGGAACATATGTCTTCCTAGCCTTGTTTGAAACTTCCTTCATGGAGTGCAGTGATGAAAGCTTCCTTCCTGTGTCGCAGGTGTGGAACTCTTACTTCAGCCTGGCAGTTTTGTTTATAAACCAGCCAAGTCTCCAACTGGAAAACGCCACACCAGCTAAGAGGAAGAAGATTCTGGATAAGTAAGAGCACATTTTGTTGGGTTCCCAGCCTTTTCTGCCACCTCAGAAAATGAGACTTATTTTTCTACCACAAGTCACTGTGATTTCTTACGGAACTTAGGATGTGGAAATGCTTGCGAAATAAATAAGTAGATGTCCTAATACAGCGTTCAGTGATTAGTCGAGTTGTTTGATATTCTTACATTGACTTAAATGTGAATTTGATTTATTTTTTTTTCTTAACATCAGTGCCTTGCCAGTTTTTGTTCCACTAGGCAGCTCTCTGCCTCCTCTCTTTCAGATACGGTGATATGAGAGTCATGATGGCGTATGAGCTCTTCAGCATGTGGCAGAACCTGGGTATGTCTCTTCCCTCTCTGTCCTAACAAAGCTAAAGTAAGCCCACGTTCCTGTTCGATTTTTTTATATTTTTACTTTTTGTGAGGTCAGAGAATACTTAGTTTCTCTTTAAGAGTTGTAAAACCAGAAAGCACTTTTCTTCCACCAAAACCGCTTTTTCTTTTATGTCCCATCATAATTTTTTTATTTGAAATAATACATTCCTGTGAATTGGAATGCTTTCTTCGCAAACATGACGGTGGCAGGTTTGGGTTGTTTTGACGCATCAGTGACGGGTCTTATGTATTTGCAAATACAAAATCAGCTTTATCTAATCCATTCAACTGTGCTGCAGTCAGGTTTATATGGAGATATACTGTTACTCTCTGACTTCTGTCTGATCCGTGGCTGTAAAGCAGAAATATAAATCTTCACAGCTATAACTGACATTATAATTGTGTGGATGATTCAAAATTCAAAGTTGTCATGATTCATAACTACAGAATTATAGAATCGTTTAGGTTGGAGAAGACACTTAAGATCATCAAATCCAACTGTAAACCTAACACTACCAAGTGCCCCACTAAACCATAGCTATATGTGTTTGATAATAAAGACCAGAAGTGGCATACAGTAAAGCTTCTTCTTTTGGGGCTTCAGGTATCTGGTATGCGTTCCAAATTCTACATTACTGCCTTAAAAAGAAAAAAAAATAATCAGAAAACCAAAACCCACAAAAGCCCTGTCCACAGTAACACAATGTTTGTGATAAAATTGCAACTTCTGCAATCAATTGACCTTTTATTGTATATTTTGATTAAAAAATTAAGCACGTTACAAAATGGGGAACAACACGTCTCGGCACAGGTCTCAAAAGGTAAATGGTGATTTTTCATCTAGGACTTGTGCTTTCAAAAGTGTGCTGCAGCAGTCTTGGGCTTAGGTAATTCAGGATTTTATTCATAGAAAAGCCAAATAACATCTGTACTGCACGAGAGCAAGTCCAGCTGGGCCACTGTCCTGCCTCCAGCCAGGACCAGAGATGGACACCTATGGAAATGTTTGCGGACAAAGGAAGCATGTAGTAGTCCAGAGGAAAATATGAAAATGTTTGCTGATAGAGTTCACAAATAATACAATTTACCTTAGAACAGGCGAATCATTAAGAGCGTGAAGGAATGACACAGATCAGTTTGGATAACTTGATAATGTGGCTGCAAGCAATAGATACAAAACCCCAAACATTTAGTTTGTAGGGATATAGGTAGGAGTGCTATTCAAGAAAACAAAGACTACAATGTATCTTGCTGACAATCAGCAGCATGGGAGCTACCTGTAAAGTGTCATGAGTAAAAAAGATACCATAATATTTGAGAAAATATGGAAGAAACCTGAGTCAAGGAAGAGGGATGGTACTACTGCCAGACCAGATTTGATTACAGTTTCTAAGCATCTGTGTGGAGAATAGGAGGCTCTCCAATGTAACAGAGATCAAATGGCCAGAAAATGATGCTAGACAAATTCAGATGAAAAGTGAGAAGCCTGTTTTACCTATGTAGATACAGATACATATCACTGAATGTTGTTCCAAATACGGCTATTTTGATTTATTCTCTGCGACTCACAGTGAGCATGCCACGGAAGAGAGTGTTAGCAGAACACCATGGGGTTTGCTGCTGAGAAGCAATGCAGTTTGGTCCTGAGTCAAGGTCGGTTACGAAATTGAGACTTCCAGAGCACTGAGAATGAAGAACTCTGTAGTTCTTTGAAATCTAATTTATTCTATCAAATGCCACTGTTCTCAGCAGCCCATTCAAAATCTTTTTCTTCATAAATTGGAAGTATCTGTGGCCTCTTTTCTGCCTAGTTAGTATGTTTTAGTTTGGTTATTTTTGACAGTTTGAGTTCCTTTGCAAGTAAAATGCACTGACAATTTTTGCTGAAGGCTTTTACAGTGAAATTTAAAATGCTTTTAGAGACTTCACAAGGAACCGTGTAAAGCAAATATTTTTTTTCCCAGTCCTTTCAGGAAAACAACGTGTTTGCTTTCCTAATGCTCATGCCTACTACTTTGTATATGTCATTACTGCAGGGGTTCCCTGTTTTCTCAGTGACAGATAACAAAGGCTTTTATTTAATCACAGTTGCTCTGTGTTGTACAGGCGAGCATAAGATTCACTTTATTCCGGGAATGATTGGCCCCTTTCTTGGTGTTACACTTGTTCCACAACCAGAAGTCCGGAATATCATGATCCCTATCTTCCATGACATGATGGACTGGGAGCAGAGAAAGAATGGCAACTTCAAACAGGTGAAGTCACTTCCCAGGCATTTCCAGGTTTCTTTTTCTTGCTTTACCCGCAATGAACAGCTGAAGCAAGGAGTCTGTATCTGTTGATCTGTTTCTGATTGTGAAGATGTTGTCATGTAAACACATAAAAATAGAAAAATTGAAGCATAATTTACAAAACTATTAAAAGACCCAAGTTTATTTAAACAGTGTGCTTCACAGCAAGCTGCATTTCCCGTGGATACAGAGGAGTGATGTGCTCATCACACCAGAGATGAGGAAGACAAAATAATTTTGTAAATGCTGGGCTCCCACTGCTCCCATTGGTTTCACTTGGATTATTAGTCAACCGTTAAATAGGTCAGACCGAGAACCAAAAACGGAGATGTAAGGATTTCACCAGTATTTGTGAAAACAGTGGGTTTTGCTTTTTTGTCTTCAATTTCCAGCTAGAAAATGGTATGGTATAATTAAATAATTATACCGTGTTTTGAAATAGACTTTGTGATTGTATATTGTTTAAGAAATCCTGGCAGCTCTCCTGGAACGGTTATGCCCAACAACAATTCTCTGAGCTCTGATTGCAAAGCAAGGAGAGGAGCCATCATCATTTTGTTGTCCAGTCATGGTCAGGGAATTGCTTAAATCTTCCATGGCAAAACAGATCCCTGAACTGCAAAATATTAACAATGAAGGATCAGTTTGGACTAGTTCCTCAGATGACAATGCCTCATTGTCATTGTGTTTGGGGCAATACTGGGGGCAAGTGTCTGCAGATAAGTGTGCTGAAGTAGTAAATCCTTTTATTTAAATTATCATAATTCATGTGAGTATTTGTTGTCCACCCACTCATTAAAATGCCAGCTCTAATCTGTTGTTCCGGGAGAATAACAGACGTGTTCCATAACTTGACCTATTAAAGGCTGTGTGGAAAAGTATTACCAGGCACTGATGGTTTTGTTCCTCTTAACTCCCTCGATTATTACTGCAATTACCATTATTATTACAGTAGCATCTGATCATATCCTCTTTTTGCTTGTTTTAGCATAACAACAGAACAGTCCCTGCTCTGGCATTTGCAGTTATAGGTACCTACAGTCATCTTCAAGTTTCTGGACCTGTTTATACTTTCTGTATCAAGATGAACTCTTCATAGTCTTCACTGAATTTTTATAATCACTAATGTATTCTAAACTAGAGCTCCAAGAATATTTCTTAAATTACCGGTGGAGCAAATTTCCACACTGCTTTATGAAGCATATATTGTAACTTTCTAAGATTAAAAAGACAGAATAATCATCTGTATTAGTGAGAATGAAATAAATAGTTAAATAGGACAAGATGTACTAAACCTTACTAACATTAGCTGCTGGAACCAGGAAGTTATTTGTCGCCACTGTAGCGGCAGGTGGCTGGGCAGGCGCATTGCTGATTTCTGTCAAGTCACTGTACATCACAAGCAAAGACGGGGTACCGGTTTTTAATTTTTTGTTTCTCTTTACTATTTGAATACTAAATTGGTTGTCAGAAAACATAAAAATCCTGGAAACTCATTTTCAAGCCCTACTTTTTCATTTTCTTCAGTAGCTCATGTTTTAACAAGGTTATTTTTCCAGTGATACTGTGTAACAATGCAGTCTGATTCATGGTAAATCAGGTCTCACTTTTATGATTTCAGCAAGGAGAGCACCAGCTCCTTCTGTGTGCCACTGGGTGATTTGCTTATCCTTCTCATCTTGACTTCCTTTGCAGCTGAAAAAGAGAGAGAAACTCAAACTGTGTTTGTCTTTAAATAAAAACAGGCCATATCTCTACTAACAGTTTCAACCTATAGAAACCTCTGTCTTCATTAGTACTGAAAGTATGTTTCCTACAAGATTTCCAAGACTACATGAAATTTTGTTTAATGGTAGATACATTGATTTCTACGCTTGAATCAGTGTTATGGGAATACCTGACATCAAACTTTGTTATATGATATATTAAGACCTGGAGGGAAATGAATACAGATTCAAAACCTTTGTAAGGAAAAAGAAATGTGATGATACTGTTGTGAAAAGAAAATGCATCACATAGAGGCTGGACAAAGCTGGGTTTAATAAACAAATAATCTTCCAATGTAATGATGCCTGGATGAGTGGAAATCAGTTACCTACCAGCAGAACCATCACAGGAGACCAGTGGCAATCATGCCATGAATTAGTTTCTCTGTGCAGATGTTCTGTTACAGTACAGGGTATCATTTATCTGAGATACCAGTACACAAAAAGTGTCTCTGAATGATTATTTAATAAGACAATAAACTTCAGAAATTCCTGTAAAGAAAGTGTAACCTCTCCAGGATTCATTTAGACCCTGATAACCAAAATGATAATTTAGTTGTAGTCCTCCTATTTCACCGCAGAATGAGAAAGGTGGGCCCCTTGGCTGAGCCACAGAGATCACTCACACGTAGCAGTGGGCAGCCCCAGGGCACGAGAAATGAAATACTCTTGGTCTTCCTGGTGTTTGGAACTCCAGTCTTCTACCTGAACAGCTAATCTGTAACCAAATTCTTCATCCAGGTGGAAGCCGAGTTGATCGATAAGCTGGACAGCCTGGTGTCCGAAGGGAAGGGTGATGAGAACTACAGGGAGCTCTTCAGCCTGCTGTAAGCCCCCGCGTCGGGCCGCGCGGCCGCTGCGGAGCCAGGCTACCGGGCCCGGCCGCCGAGGCAGCGGCCAAGGGGTTCGGGCAGGTTTTCGTGACACAGCTCGGTGAAACAGAAATATGTCCCTCTCATTCTGGAAAGAATATAAAAAGCTGAGTCCTTCTTTGTCTTCTTTCTGTGAAATCTAATGTGTGGCTGCACAGGTAAGTGGGTATCACCCTCCTGTCAAAACCCGATGTGCCGGAGCAGCTGGCGCCTGCCTTTTCGCACAGCAGTAAGAGCAGTGACGGCCGTAGGGCTGCGCGGGGCAGCCGGGTGCTGCTGTCCAGCCAGGCAGGCCTTGGTAGGGCAAAAAAGATTTTCATCAGCATTGTCCTTTGCTTCTTGCTGTTTTTGAAGATCGTGTTTTGGTTGGCTCAACACTTGCAAGTTGCTTTCTCCAGAGTCCATCATGATACTGTATTTCCACTCCCTTTTTCACCAAAAATCTGCACTCATAAGGATAAAGACTTCACATCTGACTTTCCACTTAGCTATCTTTGATTACTGACCTGTCTACAAATTTCATTTCCAGTGTTCCTGGTTTATTTCAGAAGGACTTATTTTGAACTCTGGGAGTCATAGCAGCAAACCCTACGTCTTTTAGTATTCCAGGGAGCCACAGAGATCATTAGCAGAATGTTAGCCGTATATTCCAGACGATTTTCTGTAGCCCCCAACAGCATGCTGGCAGTTTGAGGCATAAACCTTTGTTTCACGAGAACAAACACTTGTATTTCTGAATTCAAAATGGCACACTCGTTTGTTTTCAGGAAAGATAAGCCTGCCCATCCCGCATGCTTATCTTGGGAAGCTGGGAAGCATGCGAATGTGTTTGTGTACCTTCAGCCTTGGGAAGCCTGGTTTGTTATGTGTGCGGCTAAGTCTTTTAGGGATAAAGGAAAGAATTTATTTATTTTTTTAATTCACCTGGCAAGAGGAATATTGTGCATTCCCTTTGCTCCAGCTGAAGGCGTTTGTTACCCGAAATGTTAAGAATTAATAGACTGTAGCTTGTTACTTATTTTTAGATGATAGTGACTGAATGTATTACAAAGAAACGCAGCCTGGAAGTCCAGCTGCCTTTTAGTTTATATTCGCTACTGACTTTTCTGAGAACAATGTGAACTTTGAGGAAACAATTCCACGGAGTTAATAAATGCTCTGTGAAATAAACAGTTGACCCTGAATTCTGCTGTCTCAGCTATACCGCTGAAATGTAAACTGGCTCCCGCAGCTGGAAATCATTCCCGTACAGAAGAGTTTGCCTCTTCTGAGGACATGTATAACACCCAGCAGGATTTCCTTCTTCATACCAGTGCAGAAGTGGCAAGTTGTTTGAGTGGAAATCCAGTTTCAGGAAACTATCATGTAAATACGCTCTTTTTTTACTTTTGAAATACGATTTTCAGTGTTTTCACTCTAGCCTTCTCTCAGCCTTCCCAGCTGTCTCAGTGAGGTGCTTGCTGTATTGTCTAGCCTGCTGAGCAGGAACAAATTGCCTATATTTATTTACACTTTAAATTAATTGTGATTCAAGGTTGGTTAGTTGATTGCTGATTAGAGATGAAAATGTATATAGGGATGAGCAAAGAGGAGATACTTGCAGCAGGTTTAGACTCCCAACTGCTGACTGCGGTTAGCAGTATCGGAGCTACAGGGAATAGCGTGGGAATCATGAGCATTGCTCCTCTTATGGAGCCGTAGGCTGCTTTGCGTTGGAAGGGACCTTAAAGATCAGCTAGTTCCAACAGCACTGCCACAGCAGGGACACGTATTTTAAATGGCAATGTGACAGTATTTGTCCTTCTCCTGTCAATGCTGTAATTTCCTTGTCTTTGCTTCATGCTGCCTGGAGTAGAACCCAGCTCTTTGGGCCTTATCCCAGGTAAGATCAGTCAGTCATTCTATGAATCAGTTTCGTGAGGGAGAAACCGAGTTGTCCACAGCTGCCTGCTTGCACTACACCACTTCCCTAGAATCCTCACCCGCTGTCTTCCCATCTCCCAACAGTTTGCTGGAGAAGATCGAGCAGGAAACGTGGCGGGAGACTGGAATCTCTTTTGTTACATCAGTTACGCGTCTCATGGAGCGGCTGCTTGACTACAGGTATCTACCAACAACAGCAATATATTCTAAGTATAAGAAGATTGTAAAGAGGTAGTACCGGGTTTCTTTTCTACAGGGATTATTTTTGTTGTTTATCAAGCTGCATGGGCCTCTGACAGCAAGTATTAAGTAAGCCTATCTCACTGCTGCTGGGTTCTGAGCAAAAATCTGAATTCCTCATCTCTAGAGCCCCAGTTCTCATTCCTGTATGCTCGTTCCTGGTAACAGCAAAGGTGAAGACATTTTTTAGTTCGTAGTTCTGTACTCAGGTTTATTCAGGTTGCTAAATGATTAATTCCTTCTATTACTGGCATGGTCTCATCTAGTTCAGCGAAATAGATGCTAAATGCAGGAATGATCTCAAATGCCTTGCTGAGCCAAGATGTGCTGAATGCCTCATCGAGACACGCAGGGCTGGAAAACTTTCCATCTGAGGAAAGTCTGGCATGTCAGCTGGTGACTCATGTGTGCAAGACTCCACTATAAATTAGGCATCCTTTGTTTAGTTTTAGACTGAAGTTTGCAGGACTATTGTGTTAATACAGCTGAATTTTGATTGAGTTACAAAAAAATATTTTAACTTTATACACTCACACACAGAGTTGTTTTTATGGAATGATAGACAGTTTGAAACTATATAGAACTGCCCCAAATATTTCTATCTTTAGCCTACTGACAGGAGTTCAAGCAATTGTTTCTTCTGCTGCTGCTCATTATAGGTGAAACCCTGTAACCCGGCTGGGTATTCTGCAATCCCAAATCCTTTTCTGTGCTCTTCAGTTTGCTCTTTTTGTTACCCTTTACCAGTTTGATCCAATCTGCTGTTTGTTTCCTGACAACAGCTGCTGTACCACTCCTATGCTAGACCAGGTATCTGAGACACATCTAAAGGGAACTTCCTTTTTTAAATGAAATCTGCTATCAATGCAGCTTTGATACACAGATATACATATTCATGCTTAAGTAAGGAACAGATGCCAGTTTTTAATTGATTTTTAATACACAGCAGATTTTTTCATTCCCAGGAGAGAACAGGGAACTGCATCAGTATTTGGAAATACACGGGCATCTTCTGGAGTCCAGCTGACAGAGTAGTTCCCAAGACAGTTTGCTGTGTCACTGCTTTAGTTTTTTCCTCTTTTTCACAAATGAATGTGACTTTCAAAGTAAAAATCAGTAATTTCTAATATATTCTAATTTATTCCTCTAAATTCCTCTAAATTTCTAATAGACCCTCTAGAATGTTCCAGAAACTAAAGATAAATTTTGGATTTAACTTTCTTATGAGAAAAATAGTGAACTAGTCCATATTACTAGTGGCATATCTTTCAGCATGCTGAAAGGAAGCTAATCCGTTGACTAGGTAACCACTAGACATTACGCCGGGATAAAAAAATAGTTTTTCACCTTTATAGTAGATCTCATTCAGATAATTTTTGGCCACTATTATCTGATTTTTATTCAGATTCTTGTAAGAAATTAAATAGCAGTCATATCAGGTGCTTCTTAGATCAAGCATGTAAGGGGACACTCATTTAAGCCATAATATGGGAATTTATCTTGGAGTAACTTTTATAAAATAAAGGATATGATTAACTGTTCTTTGTGATCCAAGAAAACTCTCTGGAGGATAAGATAGCTTCAAATTTATTTTAAAAGGACTTCTTTTGCAGATGTATGTTTCAACATTGCTCTGCTTTCTTAGGGACTGTATGAAAGGAGATGAAACAGAAAACAAGAAAATTGGCTGCACTGTTAACCTCATGGTAAAGCCGTTTCCTTTATCTCTTTGTGGTGCTGTGCCGTGTCGTCAAAATTGGGTTGGGATGGGAATCTGTGTCAGGCAAGGGTGGCTTCAGAACCCCAGCACTGGGGTGGCGGAACAGAGCAGGGGCTGTGAGGATCCCCTGGGGGTCTCTAGCCCAGCCCTGCCTCAGGCGGGCGGGTAGGCCAGGTCCCTCGGGCCGTACAGCTGAGCTCCGGGAGCCCCGGTGCCAGAGGCTCGACAGCCTCGCTCGCCTTTTCCTTCAGCTTTTGACTGCCTTCATTCAGGGGGGTGGGGTGGGGGCTGTGAAGCAATAAAATTAGTGAGTTAAACCAGTGTGAATGTATTACTTTTCTTTTAGGCTAATGACGTATTTTGTTTTCAATAACCTTATACACACACAGATGCTGCTGATTATCTTGAATGACAAAAGAGTCTCAGTGAGAATAATGACTCGCTCTTTCTTTCACAGAATTTCTATAAATCTGAAATCAACAAGGAAGAGATGTACATCCGCTACATCCACAAGCTGTGTGACATGCACTTGCAGGCTGAAAACTATACAGGTTAGTAAGACACCATATGCTTGAAATCCTGGTGAAAGTTTTTGACTCTCCCAGTGTTACACTCAAACATCTGATGTATCCTTTTGGAAAAAGAGTCGGTTAGGGCAGTTGGGAAGATAAGAAGCTGGAGTCCAGCTCATTCCCTCAAGTCAAATAATGTACGTCCGTGCCCACACACCCATACAACTACTCCATTACACTCCAGATTCTACATTTAAGTGTCCTGTGAGGAAGACTGATCAAAAGAATCACAGCAGTGGAATCAAATGTAGAGGAAGATTAATACCACAAAACCACTGTTAGATTACAATTTGCCATACTTCCTTGCACTGTAGTATTTAGGGAGCACTTAGAAAGTGTGTAGACTTAACTGTGTTGTCCAAGCTCTGTTCACAGCTGCAGGCCCCCCGAATCTAGTTACATACCTGAGTATCTGATATATGACTGTGCTTTCAAATCAAGTAGCTAGCAACAAGAAACTTGGCAGATTTGTACCTAAAAATTAGGTTAATAGGAAACAGCTTTGTGCTGCTATTTTAAGTAATAGAATAATGTAATGTTCATCTAAGACTTCAGAATGTTTTCTCAACTTGTAAATCAGGAATGCCAGGCTGTTTAAGAAGCAGCTCTAGTGACCTTTCAACCCGTTGCTTGTCTTTATTTGTTGTGATTGATTCAGTGTTCAATAACTGCATTTCCAACAGAGGCTGCATTTACTTTGCTTTTGTACTGTGAGTTGCTTCAGTGGGAGGACAGACCTCTGAGAGAGTTCCTGCATTACCCATCTCAGTCAGAGTGGCAACGTAAGGAAGGTCTGTGCCGTAAGATTATCCATTACTTCAACAAAGGGAAGGTATGCCAACTTCTTCTCTCTTCCAGCAGCTTCCTTCCCTTTTCCTGACTTACATAGGGCTTGCAAGCCTATCATCTCTGTTCAGTAGTCTGGAAGTAAATTTGTATCACAAGGTTTTATAGCTTGGCAAATTGCTTCTTGGCTCTCTGGACAAAAAAAACCAGATGAGCCACTGGATATGGGTATTTCATTACGCCAAACGTTTGGAACTAGTTTAAGCAGGCCAACAGGAAAAACACCAAAACATTTTTATACCTTTAAACCAAACTTTGGACCACCTGCTACAGCAGAAAGGTCTATGAATGCCAGTTCCTTAGCTTTGAGGGGGCAGGACTGCATTTTGTAGTTAATCTGTGGAAATTGCTGTGTTGTGAGTCACATTAGGACTTGTTTTGTTTCTAACCTATAGAAGTAAACGGCAGGCAATGCACTGTAGGAGTCCTTTTATTAAAAAAGATTTAAGTCTCTTCAGTGTCACTGTTATTTTAAAGTGCCTTTCAATTACAATGCCATTTCATCCGTTGCAGAAGAAGAAAATCAGTACATTTCAATTTCAGATATTCGGTATGTTTTTCATACAATAAATATTTTTTAAAAAATTACTGCAGATGTAGGTGTTATAGTCCCTTGTGTCGTGGTGTTTTGGGAACATTTCAGTGGTGAACCTTAAAAGTGGTATCATCTGTCAGAATATTTTCAAATTTTTCCCTTCTTTAGAAGAATTCCTACAGCTTATATTATTGGAAGATGGCATCTGTATGTGTGCCTCGGGGTTGGTTTTGCCTGTGATAGCAGTGACAGTGGCATTAAATGCAAATGCAGTTTGATTCATACGGGCTTGCCATTCCAGATAATTCTTTCCTAGCCCGGATAATAGAGAGTTGCATATGGCAGAGACATTCTTTACAGAACCTGCAAAAGGAAGGCAGATTCCTGCATGTAGGAAGAAGTGGCCTATATAGGAGGAAGTGATGAAGGAGAACTGGGGGAGGGGGAGAATAGAACTGTTCTTTTGTAATAATACTCTATATGGTTCTCTTTAGTTTCAGAAATGTTCAGGGTTTTTCAGACTGCACTTAAAAAAAATGAATTACTGACATGCAAATATTGCTGTACTGTACTGTCGTGACTAGGCAAAGATGATACAGAGACTGTGTAAAACAAGTGAGCCTGGATTTTTGACAAAAACAGGCAATCCATATATGCACTGAAAGGGAGTAAAAACTTGACAGATGTAATTTTGCTGTAAAACTCCTAGCGTATTATAGAGTGTTAACCTCTTGAGGTTTTTTCCCCGCTGGATGTTTTTGGAGTTACTTGACTTTGTGTTTTAATCCTCCTTTATTATAAATGGTAGCTGAATGACTAAATAATCCACTTAAGTAGTGTGTATGTCACTCAAACTATGGAAGTGAAAGATGCTGAGAAGCCAAATCCTGCTGCCGCCTTCCAGCCCTCTTTCTGTTGCTCTGTAACAGGGAACAGCTCAGGGGCTGCAAGAAACTCGCTTCCCTCAACTTGTGTCAGGTATTTTCTTTCTGGACCACCCTAAGAAGGTCCCTCCTCAGGCCCTGGAGTGGGATTTGTTGCTCTGTGTCCTGCAGTTACGTTTCTAGAGTGAAGTTTCTCATGCTGCTCCTGGCATCTTCCACTATGTAAAGGGGGCCAAAGCAGGCAGAAGAGGGTGTAACGATTCTGCACTGCTTAATGGGAAAACTTCAGCACAGGAATGGGGGAAACCTGTGGCCACAAGACTGCCTTTTGAGTCTGACACACCAGCGTGCCAACGGAGGGCACGAGTGGTGGCACCGGTGGCGGGGCCCGCGGCGGGGCTGGCGCTGGGTGCAGAGCTGAGTAGCGCCCGTCATAACCGCGTTGTCAGTAGCAGCCGCGTGCTGGGGAGGAACACGGGGTCCCCAAACGCTTCCAGCCACCTTCTGGTTGTGTGCTCCTTCCTACTGATTTCTGCTGTGCTTTGAAATGGTTTATGGCTCAGTTGGCCCTGTGTGCAAGGGCATAACTTTAAATGAAAATTATTTTTTTTTTAGCTCACAACTACAATTTTGTCTGTTAAAACGCGAGGTTTTCTAGTTGAAGACGATCGTGAATGGAACAGTTCGAACCCAATTGATCATGCTTCTGGACAGCAACAGCTTGAAAACTAACAAAGCCTTTTCTGTCGAGTTCCCTGCTAGATTTTATTAGCTAAAAATTCTGACCAGCTCCCACCACAGCAGCACGGTGTGTTCTCCTTAGCACCAGCCAAGTGCTGCGAGAGACCCAAAGCTACTTCGAAAGCAGTTCATTTTTAGATCGTATGCTCCATACCCAACATCTGAACTAATTTCTCTTGTGCACCCCCATGTGACTCGTATTTCCAAAAGAAATCTGCACACTGGGGTGTGAGTAAATAAAGGCTGCCATTCGTGTTGATTGTCTCTGTGCCTCCTTGTGTGCAGTCAGTGGTGCTCAACTGAGAGTTGCTGGTGCAACAGGAGAAAGATGCAAGAAATATCATGTGAATGTGCTTTTCAAGTGAAGGACATAACATGTACAATGTGCAAACATCAGATGTTGGCAAACCAGAAAACAGTAACAAGGGAAATTAACAGTGGAGACATTAGGAAATAATTTGAAGGTGGAAGAAGGGTGCTTTAGGGGGAAGTGACACTTGCATAGCACATGGAAATACATACTAAATTTCTACACTGTGAAGATGGTACTCATTAACATCACAGATTTTAAAACTGAGGATCCCAGTGACTTGGGTATTCATTCATTCTCTTTTCCTTTCAAATATCTGCAGACTCTTTTCTTTCTAAGAAGTTACCTATATATTGTGTTTCCTCGCTTCTCTATCTCATATTGTATCTACAGAATATTTAGCTAGCACAGTGGGATTTCTCTGTAGAAGTCTTAACTGAAACAAAGAGAGAAAGCCTGAGTTGGGATGACAAGGAATAGCGTCAGGGTACATGTAGAAGAGCCGGTATAAAGAGAAATGAGATGTGGTTACCTGTTGTTAATTTAATTCACATCAGAAAAGGAACATGAACAGGTTACATCTTTAGGATCACCTCAAGGGAAGACAGCCAGCAAGCTTTCTGATTCTGTCTGGAAGACAGATTAGAGAACTATGTAGGCTTTAGCCACAGCATTCCATTTGGAAGCAAGATTCTGCTCACACTCTGTGACAAAATCTATTTATTGCTGGCCAGGTATTTCAGAAGAGAGTTTTCTTTTCCATTCTTCCAAGTAAATACAGATCAGCTAAGGACTGAAAATCTCTGTATAAGATCTCTGTAAAGAATGTTGAAACCTATAAAAAACAGCAATGGTGTTTGTGTTTGCAGATATAAACACTTAACTGGTTAATGTTGATCTCAGTGCAGTGTATCAGTTTGTATGTCATGGTGACAACCCACAGCAAAAATCTTGGTAATTTGAGATCACAGAAACCCAAGCAATATTCTGAATAGTCAAGTAACTGGTCTTCCAGTCCATTTCCTATTGTATGTATTGTATTTACCTAAATAAAACTCAGGCTTCCCATCATCCCAAAATACTAATGCTGTCAGAATACCCAAAATGATTCTGAAAGAATCTTTTACTTAGCAAGTACTTATGTAAGTTTTTGTAATTTACTGAAGCCAAAGAGATGTAGGATCATTATTTTTGCCTTTTTAGTTCTTACAACTACCCCTTTTAATAGAAAAGGTTCTTACACTTACTGGGTTTGCTATTCAGAGATAAACAGCTTTGCTATTATTGAGGATGAAAGAACAGAAACTGCGAATGTATGTGCATCAAGGGAAGCATTGTAAAGTACCTAATACACTAAATCAAACAGTGCAGAGATTCACTTTTATAAGTGAAGGTACATGTAACAAGAAAAATTTATTTCCGTAATAAATGCTAATATTTTACATAATTACTGTTGATTACCATTACCGATAGTTTACAATATTGCTATTAATATTCTTAAAACTCGAGGTGTAACTCACTTGGGTCTAACTCACACATTAATTTTGTTTTCACTGCAACAGCATCCCAGTTAGAACAAGCAGCAAGTTAGCCCAGTAATGCATAAAAGTTAATCCAACAAAGTTCAGCTGAGACCTTGGTGTTCTATGAGCGTGGTACGGAACAGTCATTCCCCCCAAAGGTGTCCAGTCTGTGCAGGTAGAAGGTGATGGGAGAGGAGATTTCAGTTCAGGGGTGTGAGATGAGCGCTCCAGAGAAGCCAGGTGGGGGAAGGGGGAGCCTCCTCACAGGCGGGTGGGCACGGGCTGGGCCTGCTCCTTCCTGGCTGCCGAGGGAGAGGGAACGGCCGCTAGGGAAGATGATCGTGTGCCGACTGTCAGGGGAACAGATGGGGTTTGCTTTCAGTTCTGAATACAGCTGTTCCGTTAGTGGGATGGGGCAGGTCTGTCCTGCGGGTGTTTGTCCCTGGCCGTGCGTGTTTCCCGGGTTTGGTGCTCTCGGGAGCAGCCCAGGGGGGAGTGCTGAGCTGGGGGCCAGGCCTGAACCCTTCGCTTCAGGGAGTCCTGGTGCAGAGAGCAAGGGACGTGTGGGGCTGGGGTGAAGGGGTGTCTAATAAGAAGAAAAATTGTCAGCGGTATTAATCTTTCTCCAAATTATTTTCCCAGTCTCATGAGTGAACTGTCAGTAATGGGCAGCATGTGTGTGTAATTTCAGTGGAACATACGCCTGCGTTACCATCTTGCAGAAGGAATTAATCTGATATTTAATGGAAACTGTTTCATCACGTTCCATTTTCACATCTAATCCCTGACATTTCATAGAAAATTAATTCCCAGAATTGAGTTTCCATATTCCCCTCATCTGAGTTGGCAACAATATTCCGTTTGCTGTGAGTGTGATTTGCATTGCTTTCACAGAGCTGGGAGTTTGGCATCCCGCTGTGCAGAGAACTGGCCATACAGTATGAGAGTCTCTATGATTATCAGAGCCTCAGCTGGATTCGGGTAAGTGGCAGCAGTTCCTCTCCTTGCAGACTCCCATGTCATTCCCCAGGGAATTTTGTTCTCCTCTCAGAACATTCTGAACTCAAAAAACCAGTCATATTCCCTATACAGCTCCCTGCATTTATAGCGACTCCTTTGCATTGAATCATTTTGATGACTTTGTAGGTCCGCTGAAGTAACTGCTAGCAGGAAAATCCCATGAGTATGTTGAGACAGCACACACACGGGTGCTGGGATTGCTGTTGCAGTTCAGATTTTTATATATTTTTGCATAAAATATCTTTTTTTATTTCTTTCCTAAACAATATATATTGATACTTCATTTTAATTCCAAAACTATCAAGGGCAGCTCATGCCTCAGTTGACGTAAGAGGAACAAGAGAGAAAGAATGGAGAAGGCAAACTATGGCACCCCTGCCAACTTACAAGAATCTGGTCCTCCAGTAAAACCAAACACATGATGAAGTCGGGGCACGTTTGCAGCATTATGCTTCAGTCACAGAAAGTTGAAGTTCTGGTTGTTATTTAAAAACTTTATGAATGTTAAAATAGCTCAGCTGCTTTTGTCCCCTGGAGTAGCATGTGTATATCCAAATTTACTATTTATGCGATGTGGAGGTATTCTTATACACAGTGGTTTAAATTTTCTTTAAAAGTCGAATTTATTCTGATCTGAAGATACAGGTCTAACTAGGTCTCATGCACTGCACTTCTGAAGAACCTGTTTTCTTCAAAGCGGCCCTGAGAAGAGTAGGGGTGGCCATGGGTTGTGCACTGCGTGTTGTACACATCTAAAATAGGGCAGTGTGAAAAACTGATCCTGGTGTACAGGCAATACCGTATCAGTAAAGTGATCATAAATGATAAGCAAATAAACTTACTGTCATGCATCAAGACTTTCTTTCCTAAAATATCAGTAAATTAGTTAATTTTACTGGCTCTTTATTACTTGGATTAATTGGCTGGCAGGTGAAGAGCATCTCAGCTGATCAGTTTAACCAGGTCACTCATCCTTTTGTTCACCTGAGTGTGATGTTTTCTGTTCAGGTTTCCTAAATCTGAACTGTGTTGACCTGAACTCACCTGGATTTCTCCCCACTCTAAAGAATCTTCCTCTATGCCACTCGCATTATTCAGTGCATTCCTTTACTCTTCCTGCAGTGATTTTGAGAGCTTCTCCCGTTCAGAGAAGGAGTTAATATCTGTGCAAACCAAGAACCAAACCTTGATGCAACACTTAAGTCAAAGCTGCTGTCAGGGTTCTCTGCAATGGAAGCAATGATGTCAGACTGATTCTTCTCATAAAAAAGCTCTTTTCGCTGTAGTGCAGTTCCTGTGAGCATTTCAACTCAGATTCAGTTTGGCAGGAGGTCTTGAAATCCCACTCCTGATGTAAACGCTAGCACAGTGCCACCAAACTAATAATTAGAACTAGAGAAAAGTCCTTTCACTTTTTTCAAATCCCATTTTTCTTCAATGTTAAACCTACTGGTGCACAGAGCTGTTAGAAGATTTAATTTTGTTTCACCCTCTTTCATGCCCCTCAACTCAATTAAACCAAAACCAACTGAATTGGTAACTTTCCCGACAGTGGTATAGATTTTGAGTTGTAGGAGAGAATAGGACACTGTGAGACAGGCAACATAGATCTTAATCTCAGCTTTGCCATTAATTCTGCAATGCAAAAAAAAATAAAATTTAAAATGAGATACAACAGAAAAATTTCCAAAAAGGTAAAATGAGTATGATGATACTGTAGCCTGTCCCACCATGTAGACTGTTTAATTAATAATTTTTATCTTCAACAGAATTTTGGTCTTTTCATAAAAAACTGTGGAGGCAAAAGAGTAACGTGATATTTTAATGTATCTTGAGAGTCTAATGTTTTAAGTGCAGCTTTAAGGGTTGTTTGATAGCAGCTATCTTTTTTCTCCACAGAAAATGGAAGCTACGTATTATGATAATATCATGGAACAGCAGCGCTTAGAACCTGAATTTTTCAGAGTTGGTTTTTATGGTCGGAAATTCCCATTTTTCCTGCGGGTAAGCCAGAGTTATACAAAATATGACAAAGTGACCAGGCTCGGAGCAGCAGTTAAGGCTTTGTATTTTTGTTGTGGAGATATGATGTCTGCCATTCAGCTTAATTTTTTTATGCCTGCACAAGTGGAAACAGCTTTGGGCCGAACTGAAGGATGTGGTCCATTGGGAATGTTCTTAGGAACAGATCAGAAATGTGACTCATGCCTATGTGTATTTTTGACAATCTGCAGATGCAGCACAAACTGCCTCTATATTAAGCAAAACGCTATATTGCAGCAGTGCTGGGTCATTACTGAAATAATTTCCATCACTTTAAATTATCACGCTTTAAAAAGTCTCACATGACAGCAGGATTCTAATACCAGACTGATGACTCTCTTACGCTATCTGCAAGTGAAAATTGCCTCTCTCTTCAACAAAAGCCTCGCAGCTTCTCCAGACCCATCCTCACTTTGAGCTTACTGTCTGCTGGTGTATACAGCATCAGCTGGGTCTGAAATCCATTTAAAAAGTAAAATTATCTTCTTTTCCTAATGAGGAATCAAACTGAAAATGGATATTTATTCACACAATGTCTTGTTGCTAGTTCAGAGCAAGGAAGGAATACAATCTGACAACTGCTGTAACAGCTGTCTGAAAATTGATGGTAGATGCCATCTAGCTTGACAGGACAAGCTAGCCTGAAACGTGCTTTCGGAGACCAGAGGTGCATGTCTTATGCCCTCTTTAGAGAAATGGTTTGACAAGAGGTGGCACCACTCCTGAGTTGTACAGCAAGAAGCTACAAAACACCAAACTGTGTACCATTTTGCAAACTGCAGTCTTAAATTTCCCTCTGATTACTAAGTTGTTGGGGTTTTTTTAACTGGCTTTTAAACACTGGTGTTTCATGCCAGTCTTTTAACAGAAACACAGGCAAGGGAAGTAAAGGCAAGTTGGAATTAATAAAGGTGAAAATACCAGTGGATAAAGGGTGGCTTCATGTTGTTCAAAGATGAAGTTAACAGTGCTGTAATGTAGCAGCCTGAATCAGCGTGTAGAACGCACCTGCAGAGGAATCCGAGGAAGTGACAAGTGTTGCGGCATGAAGCAGTAGCTACCCCTTTGTGACAGCCTCCAGAGAAAACTGACAATTTCTTTTTTTATATCTAACAACAGATGCTTCAGAAAATACATGACAACAAAGCAATTATGGCATGTAAGCATTGCTACAGTTGAAGTGTAGTATCAGTGAATCCAGCTTAGCTTATTATATTATGGACCCTACCGGTTTATTGTGGACCCTGCATGGCCTCTGTGTTTAACACCGCACAGGTTTTCAGTGCACAGCACTTACTCCTTGCACAATGGTGTAACGGTATGGATACTTGGCTGGAGACATGAAGAGCGAACACGAGCGTACATAATTATAATCCTTGTTAATTCTGCAATTATATTTGGTAGCAGTACTTCTGATAGCAGATTACTAATGTAGCAATCTCGTTAAAAGTCATCCTCCTCCTTTCTCTCTCTAATGATCCATACAGCATACACGTTGTGGAGCACAGACTAAGCCCATTAGCAAGCACATCAGCATGGATCACACTAAAGAGATTGGAAGCAGTTATTCTAGAGAAGAAGAAGATGTACACGGATTTAAAATTTCCAAATGGACACGGAAGTGTTTTAAACTGATCAAATAACTCCAAGCCCTTTTCTCATTTATTTTTCTATTGCTGTATAGCCTAAGACAGAAAATAACAACTTCTTTCTGCATCTTTGATTTTGAAGACCCTTTGTCTAGAAGAGTCATTGTTCACATTCCTGTGATCTCTGCGTCTATTTCTAGCCATCCTACATAAGTAAATTAAAACTGTCCATGTCTTTCACTTACTAGAAGTTCAAGTAAGGCCTGACAAGAAGCCATGTTGAGAGATCTTGTGTTGGCATCTGTCTGAAAAGTCCATTAAATTTAGCTTTGAGGTGTTTTCAGGGCAGTATTTTTAGAATCACAATAACTTCATTTATAGGCTTACAGTTTTCTGGATTGCTGCCATCAAAAGCTAAAATAGAAAATGCAGTTAAGTGTCATGAAGAGATTCACCTTTAAACATGGACTCACTCCAAATTTAATAATAGCTGCAAAGTTTGAGCATTACAGACTGAACTGTCAAGATTCATCATACAGTTTTTCTCCCAGTTCATCGGTTGCTGTGACTGATGCATGCAGTGTGACATATGTCACAGCTAGAACATGAGGTCTGTTCCATACAGTTGAAATGCAAAGCCAAAGATAACTGCACTCCTTGGCTGTGTTTTATGATGGGGAGGTGCTCCTTTCTCTTTGATTTTACTACCAGATCAAGAACTGTGCACCAGAACCTTTTTCCAGAGCATCTAACCAAACATTATGGCACATGCTGCAGCTTCTAAATGCAAGATATAGGACAGGGTGAACTGTTCTTGTTTGCTGGGATCCTTTCTTTGGTTTATGAAGGTGAAAAATCTCCCTGTAGTTCTTGTTATTGTTACGAGAATTAAAACCACCAGAATCAGGGAATTTGCCTGCTTTGATTGGTCTTGCATCAGGAGACGTTACCACCGATGAGAACTGTGTTTTGTGGTAACAGGGTTGAGACACAGGAATACAATCTTGATGACACTGAGGACTTTAGAAATCCTGTGTCTTGCTGTTCAGAGTTTGAGGTGGCTCAAAAAAGCATCCAAGAACTCTGCACAAGAGGTTTAATGCCTTAAGAGGCATATCTAAATGCAAGCTTTCCATTACTAGCAGAAATGAAATTTTGTTCAAGAGGAAAGTGCTTTTAGGGCTGAAGGGGAATTTGCTAAGTGGCCGCTGAGAATTCTTAGTAAGGCTTTTCCACGTTACTGCACTATAGACCGGGGAGTTCCTGAAGGACGATCAACATGATCAGAGGTGGATTGTATGGCTGTGACAGTACAGCAATCATTAATGATTTCTGTGAACAGTTTGTTATGACTTCTCTCTAAGGATAACTGGTAAACTGATAAACATGTATCTCCCTCTGTTCTATGAAATCCTCAGGACTTTTATCCATCTGGTGTAAACTCTTATTTGACAGCAGCTTTCCCAGTGCAGAACAGCCAAGCTGGTGACAGTCTTAAGTTTCGGTTGACATGTTTCAGTACAGTCCATTTAAAAAACAGTCCCTTTTCAGTTGTCTGAGAAGCAATTAAAAGACAGTAGGACTGAATGTTACGTGTGTATGGATCAGAGACATCTTTCTGTTGAGAGATCAGTGGAATAGTCTACCTATAACTTCCTGATGAAATACTTTGTAAAGAAAAAGGAAGAAATAAAATCTATCAGCTGTGTTAAATGCACATTTTACTCTCATATTAGCATTGTCATTTATCTTTGGTTTTGAAGCATTAAAATTTAAAGCGATATAAAAGCTATTAGAATTTAACTTACTTTTAAGGAGACTTAATTTATGCTTGTCCCTCTTGCAGAACAAAGAATATGTGTGTCGGGGCCATGACTACGAGAGGCTGGAAGCCTTCCAGCAGAGGATGTTGAGCGAGTTCCCACAGGCCATTGCAATGCAGCATCCAAACCACCCAGATGACTCCATACTGCAGTGTGATGCCCAGTGTATCCTTCAGTGAAAGGGAACCCTACGATCAGAACTGTAATAGAGCACAAAGGAGGAAGGTATAGAAAAGGTCATCAGCTTGGATCCCTCGGTGCCTGAGTGCCTTAGGCAGGGTAGTTATGGCAAAGCTGTAAACCTGTCTACAGCTGATGCGAAGTGGTTCACTGCACTATGTATTGTTGGAGGGAACGGTCACTCGTTACTTGGAGTAATGCAGGTCATATCTGATGGGTAAGGGAAATAGCTGTGCTTGGTCACATCCCTGTTTTAACCTTTACCAACGTCATTCTTCTCACTGTTAATCTGTACTGTGATTTGATGCAACCAGTACAATGCTATATACATTTAAGGACCGAACCACGTAACGTGTAATGGGTCTGCAGAGACTTTCGGAGATTTGAGTCAGGGGAACACGGCTGTTTGGCTTGTGTGACATCAGCAAGGATGTTGTGCAGGACTTCGACCGTAAGGACATTGTCAGCATGTGAAGTCTCCTGAAATGGGTTGCTGTTTCTCAGTTGTCTTTTAACATGTCCTTTTCACTCTTCGTTACTATAGAACACTGATACTTTCGTAGGCAGAAGGGTTGTTTGTATGTGTATTTTGGTTGGCTTGTTGATGCTTGCAGAGGTCTTGTTTGTAACACTAAGTTTCAACTAGTTCAATTAAACTGGACTGTAAATTGATTAAATTAGGACATTTTTGGTTTGTAGACAAAGCTGAAGTATCTAAGGTGAAATATATCAAAGGGAAATACTGGATATATAGATACCTAAGTACATCAAGATGAATAAAGTTCCTGCACAAATGAGGCACCTAGTTCTAATTAAAACTAATAGGAACTGGATTTTGCTTGCTGTAGGTATTTTGGATGTCTCACTACATACTCTGCATCCTCAGGTACCTTCCTTTTCGGTTAACCTGGCTGTGTAGTACTGTAACTCTGTAGACTCTCCTACTAGTTCTATCCTAGTGTTCTGTTGTTTCACTTGCAAGAGTGTTGGAAAACAAAGAGGACGATGACTTTCTGAATTCACCATTCTGTTTCTTCCCAAAGCAGAGAGATCTTTCCTGTTTGATGTCCTGTGACTTTCTTTGACCATATAATTGACAGATTTACAAATCTATGCAGTGACTCCAATCCCAGACAATATAGATGTGCTGCAAATGGACCGTGTCCCTGATCGCATAAAGAGCTTTTACAGAGTCAACAACATCCAGAAATTCCGCTATGACAGGCCCTTCCACAAAGGCCCAAAGGACAAGGAGAATGAATTTAAGGTAGAAGTAGTGAATAAGCAATGTTAAGTTAATTTCTTCAAGGTGAATACCGTCTTGTTATTTTATGCTGATGTAACCTTTCAAGTAGTCCTGAGCTGATGACCAAAGATTACTACAGTAACTCGAATAACAAGTAGCTGTGGAGTCCAGTGGTTAAACACCTGACCTGATTAAAGCATTGTCCAGTTTAAAAGTGACTTATTTTAGTGCCAGGAGAAACGCACTTGGAAGCAAGGATGGCGTTTTTATTTGGCTGGATTTTTTTTCACTGCCATATGTCCACAATATCTTCTTGGTTCCCATGAGAGAATTGGTGGTCAGCCTCTAAAAATTAATAGAAATGTTGAATGTGTTGCTTTAGAGCATACTGAATTCTGGTTGTGTTGTTCAAGTGACTTACAGCATGACATTCTGCAAAATAGGTTAATGCTCGGGAGGTTAATATATTATTTTCTGAACTTTTCCCCCTTTGCACCTGTACTAAGAGTACAGATGATGTGATTGTGATTCACTGTGTACCTCACATCCCAAATTACTCTTTGCAGAGCTTGTGGATTGAACGTACCACTCTGACCTTGACTCACAGTCTGCCTGGGATCTCTCGTTGGTTTGAAGTGGAGAGAAGAGAACTGGTAACATTCATAGTTCCTGTAACTGGAGTTTGAAATGATGAGTTACTGAGGACATGGGATAGGCAACTTAAAGCTCCTTTGGCTGAAATCTTGCAGTTTAAAGTGACGGAGTTTAGCAATGATGAAGTATGTCCTTCTTCCACCACTTAGTCTAAATAATTGCTGAATGTAAGCATGGGAATGTAACAGAGTCAAAAGATGGCACAGTGACATTGTTGCCATGTCTTCAGTAAACAGAAGGAAGTTACCACAGCTCGGTGACCTCAAACACAGCATTGCCAACAGGAAAGTTTGTTAATGTAGCTAATTTTTTACAAGCAGTAAAAACTGAGATAGATCACTGAACAATTCTAGAGTATAATTTCATTACAGGGAAGGTAATAAATCTCAGTTAAGTGTCCACGGAATTAAAATATATTTTATTGCCTTTGAGGTTGAAGTAAGTCCTTTGGAAAATGCCATTCAAGTAGTTGAGAACAAAAACCAGGAACTGAGAACACTGATAAGCCAGTACCAGCATAAACAAATGCATGGGAACATTAATCTTCTCAGCATGTGTCTGAATGGAGTGATTGATGCAGCTGTTAACGGGGGAATTGCACGATACCAGGAGGTAAGCCAGGCTCTGCTTCTGAATTTAGTATCACCTTTTTTCAATTTTGTTTCCATTTCTGTTTCAGAGAAAGTATGACTTAATAAGATAAGGCATTTTCATGTACATTATCTAAATATGAGGTTAAAACTCCTGCTTGGTTATTCTGCATCAGTGCTTGCATAGCAGCATGTCAGCAGGAGGATCCAAAGGTGGAGCTGGATATTGTGTTGAAGTAGGTATGCCTGGCGGTGGGGTTTCTCAAGAACGAAACTTGGCAGGTAAAAAGAGTGAAGCAGGTGGGGGGGGGGGTTTGTGCTGCTTACATTATAAATCCATTTTGCAATAGAGGCAGTGGGACTCATGGTAGTTGAGACTGATTGGGCCTGTAATCAGGAAAAGCCACTAATTTGTGCGACTCAACCATTATTTTTGTTAGCGTAATCTCAGATTCACTGTAACCTTAAAATTATCTTATATGTGGTATGTTTATCTGGCATAATCTTTGGCAAGCTGTTACTTAAAACTCTGCATTGCAAAAGGTAAGTCTAGGGTGAAAAATGGCAGCAGCAGTCCAGGAGCGTGGGACACGTCTTCCCTACAGAGCCACGAAGAGAACGCTCTTCATGCTTTACATCAGTTACCACTTTACTCAATTTAACTTTAGGCAGTAATGTGAAGGAAACTCTAACATTTGAATAACTGGATGATACAAGGCTTAGTGGTATTGCTTATCACATGGGGAAACTTGGTCAGATTCATGATTCAACAGAATCATCTAGGTTGCAAAAATTGTCTTCTAGCTTTACCTGGATCCCAGAGTGTTAAAAGCTATACAGCTGAACAGCTGCTGTTAGCTTAATATGTTTAGTTTTTCTAAGCTTTTTGGATGACAAAGTATCTTCCAGTAAGCAGAAGACTTTTTTTTTTTTTTTTCCCCACAGGCCTTTTTTGATAAAGATTATATCACAAAGCACCCTGGAGATGCAGAGAAGATCACACAGCTCAAGGAACTCATGCAGGAACAGGTACCATTTTTCAGATGCAAAAGAACATTGCTACAGTGTCTCAATTCATCAGCAGTCAGTGTAAACATATCAGATCCCATTGATTCATTCAGAAGCAATGAATTTTAGTACATTTAAACAAAAAAGAGGGGGAAGATGGCCAAGGAGTTTATGAACAAGCTATTCACCTTACGGGATGTGAGGTGAAGCTCTGCTAAAAGTACATGAATTTCGTTTTCTCCATTTATTATGCAGTAGACATCTTGCCATGTTTCAAGCCTGCCATTCATTTTTGGCATTTTGAATTATGTCTTCCCAGTAGATTTCAAAGATAATCAGAGACAGGACAGATCAGGCTTGATCTATCTGGCAGAGGCACATAGGAAAACTTAATGCCTATTTGTATTATCTGCAGTTTTATTTTCCCTTAGTGTCTCCATCAAACATCTTGTAGATAAAGCTAGCTAGATGCTCTGATGGGAGTGAAATCAGAAAATCACATCCCTCTTAACTAAAAGTTTGGCAAAGATATACCCATTAAACAAAGTGTCCAAGTCTGAACAGAGGGACTAGGCCTGTTTCTTCAACAAATCACTTAACTCCATTTCCAATTTCCCATCTGTAAAATAAAGATAATGCTTATCTCCCTTCAGTCCTCAAGAGAATGTTTGAAGATTAATTAGGTATTGTTTGTACAGACTTTAGATCATGTAGGGAATCATATACATCTTAAGCCTGCTGTCATTACTATTTTCTTTCATCTGGGAGCTTATATAATGTCATTCAATCACTAATACTGTGTGTTTGACATTTGAAAAAGTGACCTTTAAAAATAAATAATGAGCAACAGAAAGAGTTGCATGCCACACTGCCGCTGTTCAGCTCAATTATCAGAAACTCCTTTTAGAAATCTCTGTGGGCAACTTTGACCCCTTCTCTGACACCGGGTGGAAGGAATTTTCCTTGTCACGGTGCATTATCTGTGCGAGGACGTAATGCTGTTCACTCTGAAGAGAGAATCAATCTGGTAATTTTTTACTGTTATCTCTTAAAAGTAATCCAACATGACATAAATGTAGTTGTCTCACCCTTAAAGTACTTGTTGAAGTAATTTGCACTTGCCAGGTCTCCTGGGCTTGCTTAATTATCAGCTCTCTCACAAATGAACAGTGGCATATTTTACAGTACTTCCTCGCACATGGACAGAACTGTGGGCCAGGCTTCTCTTAGGCACGATTTATTTGGGTTTGTGATGCTATGTTTTCTTTTTAACAGGTACATGTCTTAGGAGTGGGTCTGGCAGTCCATGAGAAATTTGTACACCCAGAAATGCGTCCCCTGCATAAGAAGCTCATTGACCAGTTCCAGATGATGCGATCCAGTCTGTACCATGTGAGCTGACAAGTCATTTTTCCCGTTTTGAATTATTCACAGTTATCACTAAATTTTTATGAGTTGCAGTAAGGTTCACAAAAGAACTGGGCTGATACAGCATTGGTTGAACCTACTGGATTGCCAAATTACCAGAAGAAGTATTGATTTCTGTGCAAGAAGGAAGTCCTACTGAGTATGTTAACTTGGCTTTTAGTTTAAACTAGAACTGTTAATATCTGTATGTTCTTTGTTGTACCACAAAACAATTGCAAAGCGTAATTTTCTGTTACTGTCTTACATAGCAGAAAATTATGTAAAACAGGGGAAGAAAGATTAACAGAAACTGTTAGGTAGCTCTTCGAAAGAACTGCCGTAATTTGGAGTAGCATGACGTGGATTAGGCCCTCCAGAAGTGGTTTTATACAGACAGCAACAGAAATTCCTGTTGGTTGCATCAGGCATCCAAGTGGTGATCAGAACATGCACTGTTATGGGTCTCTGGTTCCTATCCAGTCACCAGAACTGCCTCCAGAGCGTGGTTCACACCACTCGGTATATACCAGCAGTACAAATACCATCCTCTAGTAGTGACACCTTTCATTCTGCGTGCTCTGCTGTGGTATTCCCAGGCAACTATACTTGAGATAACTTTGCCAGCTGGGTCTCAGAAATTTGCAGAAAGTAGGCACTCTCTTGAACATTATCACAAACAAACCAAAGGATATATTTCTATAATGTAAAAGAATTATTTGAAATATGTGTGTTAGCACTTTACTTTCCAACTGGAGTACGTATTTTCTAAGGTAGCTTCTAACTTGAAGGCTTTTCCCCTCCATTCCTAGGAATGAACACTATGCAAGGATGGCCAAAAATAACAGCACCAGAATTTTAAAATCCTGCCTTTCTCTTGCAAAGCAGATGAGATCTGTGCAGGTTGAAGTAGCCAGTTTAAGTTTGCTACCTTTCTTGAGAGTTTGGACAAGATCTGTATTTCTGAGTCCACTTTTTTCTTTTTGAAAAATGTAGGTGGCTTAATTTGGGCCACACTATGCCTCTATCTTCCTCCCGAATTCCCGAAATTGGAAATCAACAGAGTGTAAAGCACTGAAGCTGTTTATCCTGTGGAAATGCAGGATCACTGAGGAAAACTGTAGAGAACGTAGAAGCAGATCAGGACTCTCCCAAGATGAAAAGCTGTAGTTTTCCATGGCCAATTTCGCTAAAGTAAGTTTCCTTTGCAGGAATTACCTGGTTTGGATAAGCTGAGTCCAGCCTGTTCTGGCACTAGTACACCACGCAGCAATGTCTTGGTGTCACATGGACCTATGAGCCCAGAGAGCATAAAGCTGGTGCATCGACACAGGTACCCCGTTGGTTTTTTTTCCTACTGAAATACCTAGGATCTCTGCACACTGTTGCACTATGATTTGAGGATCTAAGCAAGCAGGATGGGTTTTGGCAGAAGTGCCTCTCATCTTCATTCAGTGTGAATTATTGAAGTTTGAGGACTGCAATCAAAAAGTTGAGAAATCCAATTTGCAGCAAATGCTGAACACCTCCAGCTGTTACTCCATCACTTTACTTATTGTAGAAGCAGAAACACACATCTGCCACGCAGATCCCCCGATTCAATCTGACTTTGGAGGTTCCAACTTCTCCTACTTCTGTTATGCAGACAGCAAATAAATGGGTCCTTCTACCATAAAAGGAAAATTATACTGCTTTTTTTAGAAGCCAACTCAGTATGTACCCATTTCTAAGGATCACAAAAGGTTCACATCATTGTTTTTATCAGAACCCCAATATAAGAAAGGCTGCCAAGTTGTTTTGATCAGAATACCAAGAAGTAGCTCAGCCTTCACAGAAACATCTGAAAGTGTGGGTGCTTATTCAAACTGAATACCCATCTACAAAACCTGAGATGATTGAGGGTAAAAATTTGGGTTATCAGAGCAAAACAGTGGTTTTGTATCCAACCAAAATTGCCTGTTTTGAAAATGTATATATCTGTGCCAGTTCGAAAAAGTGACAGGAATGTCACTGAAGTTAGGAAATACCGATTGTTCTTCCATGTTTTTTTCTCTTGGTGGGTCTATATAGCTTAGCTGTTTGTAAAGGCTGGCATGAAAAGCTGTGGCAACTTATTCCTGAGTACACAAATCCAGGATGGTGCCATTCTTTCTACTATTTAGAGTAGCTCTTACACCACTTTAGCAGCTTAGCAGTTGACAATTGGTGCCTAGGTGATAAAATGTTTTGCCTCAGAATTCCTCACTTTTTAAAGCCTTTTTTTAGTTCTTAGGGCAAACTAGGCATGTTCTGCAGTGTACAAAGTAAGTATTTGTGTATGTGAATTCAGAACGACAAAAAATGAAATGAGTGAGATCAGGGTGCAGCCTGCATGCCAACTGGCATGTATTAATTTACTGTCAGCTGCTAAGTTGCCTTCAACTGTAATGCTGAGGCCCCACAGATGAAATAAGGAAAACTGTTGGACCTGTGGGTCTTGTGCTTGGCTTCCTTTGGAATGTTTTTTTTAAGGTACTCCCACTCATTGTACTTCAGCATTAGAAATGAGGGTGGTTTCAGAATAGTCTTTTTATAAACAAAATAAATATGCACCCAGCATCATGACGTGACGTTAACCTAGTTTCGGATTCTGAAATTCTGCATCCTGCATTCTATGCTGTCTCACATGTAACCTTATTAATAGTCACTTCTTTCATACATGAAGCTCGCACGTATGGATTTGTTTAAGCTTGCTGCGCCTGATTTTACAAAAGCATTTGACATCTAGAGGTGACCTAAAGCAGTAGGTAACTGTAGGTACTTACTAGCTTGGAAAAAATCAGACTTCACAAATGGAAACACAGGTTCAAAAAATAATAATGCCCTTGTTCTGTCTCTGTTTTCATTCTAGCCCGCTGAACTTGCTTGGTTCAGTCCGACACTCGTCATCCTCTCTGTCGTCCCACACCTCGAGTGAAACAGGGAACCTGGTTATCCTAACAGACAGTTCCGTGGGGGAGACGCCTGAGGATATGTACCACATGCAGGTACCTCAGCACAGCCAGGAGTGCTTGTTAGAAGCAGCACTGCATGTGCTCTGGAGGGTTATGCTCAGGAGTATGCTGCACCTGTGCACAGGCTTGGATCTGTCCTGTGATACTTCCTCAAAGAACTGAACAGGTAGAATCTAACACTGTTCAAGGAAGATGATGGAGTTACTCAGCTAGGTTTACTTTGGGAAGGAATCTTCTGCTTTGGTACAGTGACAGTTGACACTGTGGCCAAGATCACACTGCTGCTTTCAGAAAGTGAGATTTTAGTCGGCATGCTTTTTATCTGACCGGTTCAACATCTGCGGTTAGTATTGCTCATGGTTTGGGCAGGGGGTGAGATGGGTCCTGCAGTCCTGACTGCAGATCAGTAGTGGCCTGCACTGAAGCTTTTTACTAGACAGAGGCTACACCGGGAGATCTGAGACAGGTCAGTATCTAATGCACCGATCCGCTCAGCGCTCTCTTCGATTTCTCTGCCTCTCACAGCTTGTTTACTCTAACCTCAGGCACCAAGGCTCAGTCACCAATGTCTCTGTTTTATCCTCGTCCCAGGCTAGCCCTTCCACCTCAAGCCTGAGCTCTACTCACTCGGCACCGTCCCAGATGATTAACTCTGCCCCTTCCAGTGCTCGAGGTAAGAATGCACAGACCCAAATGAAGGGTTACCTGGACCTGCAGGCATCCCCCTGAACCTGGCAACCTTGCTGACTTACTGGTGAAAAACCACCGACACTGAAATACACCACTCTTTCTCCTCTGGAGCTGTAGATGCCCCTCCAAAAATTATTTCTTAGAAAAATGGTTTTCATTCTCCAGAGATGGATTTAATAGGGGTTTTTTTCAGCAGTGTTTGGAATGTCTCTCTTGACACATGCTCGTTTCAGGCAGTTGAATTTCATAATGATTTCCATTGTTCTGCCACAAAACTGTGGCAGGCAATCTAGAGGAAAACAAGAATAGTCTTTGGTACAGTATTTAGAAGAGAAATCATGAAGACAAAGGCAAAAAAAATCATTTTACTTGTTTACTGAAATTATGGCACAAAAAAGAACTTGAGGCAGTTTAGCAGAAATGTATGTATACAACAGCATATATATACAATGAATGCTGAAAGATAAGAACTTTAAGGACTGGTGTTAAAGAAGGGTTTCCCTGCTGCGATATTCTTGAAGAAAGGAAAAATGTCAAAACAGACCCTATGGGGTACTCATATTGCCTTTGCTGTTACAGTAGCTGGTCTTGGTACTGCTAATCATTTTCCTCCCAAGCCTCAGAGCTGAAGCAAAACTACTCTGTGCAATCTGCTGACTTTGGTAACTGATATTCAAGTTCGGTTTTTTTCCCTCTCATTTTGAATTCTCAGTTGCAGGTTTACAAATTTCTACACCTCTTTTCACAGGCGTCTGAAGAAAGTATCCGGGATACAGTCAGAGATACAGGCTGATATTTAAATCTTACTCCTTTTTCCCATACAGGGGAACTGTACATCTCCTTATGGACAGAGCATACAGAGAAGGGCCTCTTCTCTTGGGCCAGCTTTTTTGCTCAATCTTGCAGTAAAATCTTAATTGACTGGCTGTTGTTATGACACAGATGCATCAAAGTGATTTAATTGAAGGATGAAATGGAGTAGGAAGGTGAGACATGGCCATCTCCAAATAAAGGCAAATAGCTTCACTAATTACCAAAGGCTGGAAGGAAAGTAATGACAATAGTAAAGTAACCAGATGAAACTGGCATAACAGGAAAGAGAAGGTGGAACTGAGTACAGGGTTGTCATGTCAGGAAGACATCCCTAAATAGATGTGCCTCAGCTGGCACGCAAGGTCTGAATCTTTTGGGGGATCTGAGGGGTTTTGGTGCTCAGTGTTTCAGGCTCTTTTCCACTTTAAAAGTCCAGTGCTCACAGTGACAGGCTGTGATGGTCTTTCTGAGCTTGATGACTTCACAGCATCACCAGCTTCCCTCTTTACTGTATTCTTCGCTGTTGCTTAGAAACCAGTGATGAATGCTACAAAGGGTATGGTGCTGATGGATGAGCCAACAGCACCTCCCAGAGATGAGAACTAGACAGTGTAAATGACCGCAGATGAGGAAACAGTAAGAGAAAATTCTGAAAAGTACTTCAATATATGTATCTGTTTTATTCTTCATTCTTACTAACATGTTTTGACAGCCTGTGACACAATTTCTTCTCTGCTAGTTTTGTTCACTTTTGAGTTAGGTGAGCACAGCATTCAGACATTACCCATTGATTACAGGATTCCACTTCTAGTAAAGTCCCAGATGCTCTCTGTGTTTCACAGCGTGCAAGTGACTATTCTGGTTATTATGACACCGCTGTCTGGAATGGAGTTGTTTGTAACAAGAAAAAGCCCTTACGCTTAAGTTCCACTGTGGTAATGCAGCTTTGGTTTTCTCCTTGGTGATTTTTCCTTTCGTTTTGTTTTTTAATTGGGTGAATTTGATGCTTGTGAAAATGAGAGACCAGTATCACTGGCTGGAGCAAGGTACTTCACAAACATTACATGTGCAGCTCTGCCAATGCACCTCTATCCTTTTTTTTCCCCTTTTTTTTTGTATTTATTTATATTCTTTTTAATTTAGTGCTGGTGAAAGGTGCTGGATTGACAACACTGGAGGCTGAAGCCCTCTATTTATCCACAGAACAGATACAGCATGGGCGGCAGCCGTGCAAGCTTCCCCACGCTGCCCCCACCAATGTGCCTCATCTCTGTCCTGGAGGGACCACCTCTAGAGGTGAGAGGATAGTTCAGTCGCCATGACCCATCCAAACCTTGGCCTTTCTGCTGAGACTGCCAACAAAGCTACGATAGTCACGATGCTGCCGTTAACCACTTCTAAGATGGGAAGTATACGAAGGCCAACAATTCATTTTGTAAAGGCCACCTAAATTTACCAACTTAGCATCTTTGTCACCTGTGGCTTTAAACCTGAGCATGTTTATCTAGAATTTCTAGGATTTCGTCAGATGTTTAAATGCTCCTCTCGTTGATTCAAACAACGTAGAGGTGAAAAACCACTATCCCATTATCCAGATACTTGTACCACCTGCTCTGTTTAACTGCAGAGCTCTTTCTGGAGCTTAGCTACTAGCACTGTTCTGAAGAAAGGGGTATCCTTATAGTTAGTTCCATTAGTGACCAAAGGAAGCCATGGCCATTTGTATTAAGAATCCAGCAGAAATTTAAATCATACCAAAAATGACCCTTTCATTGGTGTTTATAACAGCAACACAGAGAAATTATTTGGCTTGTCCAAAGAAAATAATAAAGCCATTAATCCAAAAAAATTTTAAAGGATAGTCAACGAGACAGTAGATTAATGATTTCATTATATCACTGAACAACAGATTAAAGCAGCAAACCTCACACTAGTTCTAATATGCACAAGTTAGAACAAAAATCTTAAATAGAATTGTAATCAGAATACAGGAAGAATTTTCTAATTCTGTGCTAAGGACAAAGACATTACTAGTTACTCTGTTTTTCAGATTAACAACTATGTATCTTTCAGTTTTCACCTGGCTTTTGACCCTTGTGTAGCTTCTTCCCTGTCAAGAAAGTAACAGTGTTGTTGTATGGAGGATCAGTGAGAGCTTCAGAGTGTGTCTTGGCTCCATCTGAGGTGACTCAAGAGGCACTGCTCTAACCTTACTGGGGTGAAATGGTTATGTAAGCCAGCGTTCATTAAGCAGAAATTGTAATGCACAAAGGCCTGGAAAACGCCAGGAGTGGGTTAGGCTTTTGTCAGTAATTTTATTTAAAATATGGCTGGGGCTCCTCCAATGCACTCTAAAAGCAACTCCCACTTGGCACGTAGTGACTCACCTCTTCAGGCACCCTGCTGCTTCCTTAACACAGCCCCCTTTTTAAGGTGTAGAAAATGAGTCCTGCTGTCTTACTCAGCACTTTGCAAGGACCCATATACTTACATTAAAAATTCCCTTCTTAAAGCACAAAAGTTAGGATTTGGTGCAGGAGCGAACTGTTTTCATAACAGTAATAAAAATAATGAATCAGGAGAAAACATTCGCAGAGTTTGGACTCTAATTACATAAACCTCAAACTAATACTTGTTAGAAGTGGATTAATATTTTCATAATTAAAAAACTTACCTCTGGCTTCAGCATAGGTTTTCCTTTCTCATTAATAGTATGTTCAGTGCTGCACACATCAAGTGTACCAAGCTGCAAGCTAAAAGAATAAGCCCTGACACATGCTGCAGCATTTTATATGGCCACTGGCTGCTCTGGAAGCTTTTAAAAGCTGCTTTTTTTTTCACTTTTGTTTTTTAAGTTTTGCCAGTCCCTGAAAGAAACCATGATGATTGTGTGCTATCTGTCCAAAGAAGCAGGCCTGATTATTAATCAAAGCTTCAGTTATAGCCACTCCTCTTGCGACCCACAATTCAGAGGTATCAGTACTTAATTTTGTTTGCAGACTGGATACTTGGCATAATCTGTTACAATCTTTATAGCTATAGTTACTCACAAATTTAGGGTACCAAACAGCAGAGCTGTTTTGTAAACGACTCTGCCACCATATTTAGCACGTGTGGGATTTTTCAGGTCATGCAGTGCAAGGTCTGTGGAAACTATAATCCCATATAAAATGATGGCACATAGAGGTGGTTTGCATCTTGGATATAAAAGAACAAGGATGACAAGATAAATAAAAGGGGAAAGTTTACAGTGTAGGTTGTGCTGTGATGTAGTTCTGGGCACACCTAAAAGTTCAGCATCCTTACATCTGTCATGCAGAAACAGGACTATCTGTGAAGTGCGAGTAAGAGACTCAGCATAAAGCGTTAACACTGTGTTTTCCAAGCTGATGTTGTACATAAGAGCAAATAATGTTGTCTAATAATGTTTCCATTCTATGTCTGGGGAGAAAATGAGTTCGGAACTAGAATGCAGATACTCTGCAGCTGTTCATGTTGGGGTGGGGGTGTAGATTAATCTGGGATCTGCCACCCCTGATGGAATTGTTGCAGTCGTAGGACCTTATCTTGCATTCTGCTGGACACATTGTTCCTTCCACTGTGTGCTGAATATCAGTCCCAAAAACTGCATGTTTGCTTTTGCTGGGGTAAAAGCTGCATTAACCAGCACCAATGCCTTTGCTCATATGTTGGAGTGCTGTCCAGGTAATGTGTGTGGTTGTGGAAAGTTTGCAAAAGGGGGCATGTATTCCCCAAAAGCCGGCATGGCTCTGTAATGCGCTGTCTGCTGCCATCTGTTAAGTGCGTGTTTGTGACGCAATGAAATAATCAGTGCAAATTAAAGCTCACTCCAGCAGCTTCAGAACATCAATTCCTGCCTAATACCGTGCATCCCAAGGGATGTGTGTATCAGTAGTCTCAGACTTTAGGAAGCCACTAACGAGAATCATTCTTCTGGCAAATCCATTGTCAGCTGGTGCATCTCAGAAGGCATACTGTAACGTGGCACTCACCTTGAAGGACATGAGTCCAAGTAACTCCACACGCCAGGAAGCTGTTTACATGACCCTAAGAACTTAAACGACAGCTACACAGATAACACATAGTTAAGCACACTCCTACTATGTAAGTAAGCATTGGTAAACATACTGTTGTCATAAAATGGCTCAGTCTACCAACATGCTCAGTAGTAATCGTATGTTGCCCAGCGGCACTATAAGCAAAGTGCCACCCATGGTAATAGAAAATCCTGTTTATTATTGGGTTTTGTTTTGCTTTAACAAAAAGGAAGCTATCAGCAGCTAAATGGCAACACCTCAGACTATCTCCACCAGAACTGAGGAATGAAGTGGCTTCCCGTAACTTCCTGCTTTAACTGAATGGTGTATCTCAAGCTTCTACCCTTCCTTCCACGTTCAGTCTTAAAATGCTCCATTTTATGGCATTTCTATATAGTTTATGGGGTGAGGAAGCATCAGGCACTCTACAGCAGAGCTGCAACTGATCCCACACAGATGCCCACTTTTTTTTTAAGAGGAGGTACTTTGCAACATACAACTAGGGACCCACACATCTTATATACCTTACATGGTATGTCCTTAATTGTATATAACAAGCCAGTTCTTACTTCATCCTCGTGCTATGCACCCCACCAACAGTTAGCTGCTTAGTGGGCTCAGCACCATGTTTTCTTGAGTCCTGTAAGATCATCCGTCTGACCAAATTGCAAAGGTGGACTATCTCACTGGGCATGCGAAGACATGGCTGTTGTTTGTCACGTGTACGTGATTATTCTCACTTGTTTACAGGCTCTCCCTCTCTACCAGATAAGTATCGCCACTCTCGGGAGATGATGATGTTGCTGCCGACCCATCGGGACCGACCTAGCAGCGCCATGTATCCCACAGCTATCATGGAAAATGGACAGGTAGCAGTTCTGATTTCTTTTATGTCAGTTTGACCACCTGAAACTTGATTTTTACCATTTCTGACCACC
Source organism: Falco naumanni (assembly GCF_017639655.2). Lineage (NCBI taxonomy): Eukaryota > Metazoa > Chordata > Aves > Falconiformes > Falconidae > Falco > Falco naumanni. The sequence goes on along the minus strand of NC_054057.1, from coordinate 112,368,175 downwards.
TTCACGCTTCCCTTTTTATTATTTGAAAGCACAACAACTTACTTTACTTAACATTGCAGAACTTTTCATATTTATCACCACCTTGAGCCACCCACTTCGGTAGTCAAGTGATGCAATTTGTGGTAACTGTTAAAACTGCAGATAGGCTCTGTGAAAATGGACTCTTCTTACTTCCCAGCTGTATCCTATGAACGCTGGTCCACTGCAAATAGTCATATTATTGTATTCATTCATTTTTCTGGAACCATGGCCGTCCTGCAGTCTAGCCTCAAAGCTGATTCTAAATAGCTTTATGATGATTCCCAGTGGCATCAAAAAGCACAACAGGCTGAAACAATATACTGATACAGGGTCTCCAAACACGCTGAGCCTGTAGGTCCTACTTTCTCTGGACAAACTGAAAAATTCAGAGTGTGCCTCTGTGTAAGCATTTTAATCTGGCCCTGGCATGCACTTTTGAAGGGAATCTCCTAATCATGCCTGCTTACTGCACTTCCATTCACAACAGAGAACTGTCTCCGAGCATGCAAACTCAATTCTTTCAAATGAAACCACGGCAGAAGGCAAGCTCCAGAAAGGCACGTGATGCACGTAAGCTGATTATGGGCACAAGGCCACCCTAGACCTAGTTTGAAGTAAGTCCTCCAGAGAACACAAGCAGCGTGAATTGCGGGTCCTCAGCACTGTTCCACTCCAGAGATCCACTAGTATTGCACTGCTGTACTTGCTAATGTAGACACAGCCTAAGGTTCCCATGAACTTTTCAGTTTAGAAACTTCCTTTGCTTTAAAAAAGCGAACAGAAAGCCCCAGGGTTCTGTACCAGCTAACCTGTAATTTCTTTACTATTTTTTTTTTTACATTTCTTTGCTAAATTTCTTCTCCCTTAGCCACCAAACTTCCAGCGCGCCTTCATCCAGCAAATGATTGGACCATGCAAACCCTGCAGTGATCCCAACCTGTCTGTGGCTGAGAAAGGTACTCTTTTTTTCCTCGTCAGCATGCATGCTTTCTAAAATACTATTATTCTGGTCATGCTACAGCAAGTAACGAATGGGCTTCTGTATGTTTCCTGGCAGAGTACATTCTCTCACATTTTAGTTTAAGTAAACAATTTAATTAACTGGGCTTTCTTCCAACCTATAGTCATTTCAGATCATTCACAGAAGGGTGGAGTTGCACAGACCTCTTTATTTCAGAAAGCCTTCTAAGTTTAGCATTCTGTTATTGAAACAAATCCTGCAGCCTTTATCAAGCAAAACTTCCAAAGCAGCAAATGAGAAGTTATCTGAAAGAAGAGTGCAAGATTTGGACTATATTTTTAAATAATGAGATAAATACTTCTTTTAATATGCATTTATTGTTCAAAATATTAACATTTCTTGTAATCCCTCTCTAAGGTAGCTTAATATTTACATTTATCATTAGGAATGTATGCTTTTTTAACTCATTGCTTTGAAAAAAATAGGCAGAGCCCTTGCAGAAAAACACATGAAAGAAGACACAGTTTGTTTGGTGTAACAGAAAAGGAGCTTGCGAAAGGGGGTGCCATGGACAAAGCGATGGGCTCAAAAATTTATCTGAAAGGCAGCATTCTGAAAAAGCAGAAGAGGACAAAATTCATGAGTCAAAATCTGAAACAAGGAGGCTGCCTAGGCAAGCAACAGTCACACATACGGCTGGGAAAAATGGTATCTTAAAAGATTTTTAAGGCCAGGAAAGACCAGCACAACTCTTTAGTCTGACCTATATAATGCGCTCCATTAGACTTTTATATCAGTATTTTTGTTTCAGTAACTGTGCCTGAACCAAATTATCTTTTTGAAAAAAATCTGAATTTTATTTTAGAATTTTTAATCAGAATCCACTGCTTTAACAATGTGACAGCCTTATGGAGCGGTCCAGACTGAAACCAAAGGCCAGCATACAGTTCTGAATAAATGGCAGAATGATTACTTGATGACAATAATGAATGATGACAATGGAGAGTTAGGATTAGGGGGCAAGAGATTAAGAGCTCCATCTTATCTATGTTAGGTTGAACTGAACATATGACAGAGGTGGTGAGATCTTTATACTGGACAGGAGAAAGATCTGGAAATGGAAGGCAGAGAAATATTTATTACCTGTCTAGGAAAAATACTTTAATTTGTATTTGTGGGCAATATTATGCAAGAGTGTAGCATACAGTGCAAAGAGAATGGGATCAAAGACAGAATCCCCTCCGGATGCCCAAAGAAGCCAGGAAAGACACAGAAGATGTTCAGTAATTGTTCTTACAGGATGGTGTGATGGGAATCCCAGCTCTTCAGCCAGGTTGGTAACACAAATGCAGTTACAGGCATTTTTTGCAGCCCTTGAACCCTCATCATTCTTTTTAAGCTGGGATGCCATCTGCCTTGGGTTTTGTTAACAGTTATGCCCCGTGAATTTACCCACCCCCTTCCCTGCTGTGTCAGAAGCTCTGCCCAGTAATTCTCATTGACAGCAGGGTGACATCAGTCGCCCAGAGCAGAATGGTTCAAATGCAGCTTCCCTGCCTTACTAATTAAACTTGGCCACTGAGCCACTAAACACTGTTATGAAAAGAGAGATGGGCTAGGACAGAGCACTAGGACCTCCCTGGTTAGATTCCTCCCTGAAGCGTTTTGGATAAAATGCTGGTTTTAACAGGCAGCAGCCACTCTCCAAAACCATCTGACCTTAGAATGATTTCCAGCGCTTCTAAACACTCAAAAGGCCATGAATGAGGGAACATTAATAAAGTATAAATGGATTACGCACTGGGGTAGCATGTTCTCTTCTTCACATTCTTCTACTGCACCTCAGTGCTCAAATAATAAAACAACAAAATTACAACAAAAAAAAAGCCAAACAAAACCCCAGAACTACTGAAAAAAACAGAACCAAACAAGTACAACAGTCATTTTACAGGCCAAGCAAGTCACGTTTTGTTCTGTCCTTTTCACTTGACGCTGGTATACTGCAGGAGAGAGTAGCATAGCTGGCATTGTTTGCATCTTGCCCATCTGTTTTAGCCTTCTGACACTAAGAGTAGTGCAAATTAGAGCACTCTGGCATGTGTACAGGGACGCTCGGAAAATTCATCTGAAGCCACATTACTTGTGTTGAGATGTAGCCCTTGGTTTGTACCTGTTCATGTCAGGATTTTTAGTGTCTTCTCAGTATGCCTTTCTCAAGCTGAAGGTCTCTCTAAAAACATTTACTTCTATATTTTTATGGGCTTTGTTCTGTCTTATGAAGCTGTCACTTTGTGATGTTTTTTTACTTTAGGGAATTTTAGGTCTTGGGGAGCCTGTGTTCATGCTAACTCATGAACTAAAGAGAAAAAAAAAAAAAAAAAACAAGCAAACCTTTCAAAGTCATTTTAGGGAAGAAACATCAAAAATGGCTACAGGCATTTTAATTAAGGAGAAACCCTCTTCAGATGTCAAACTCTATGTTTATTTCTCCAGGCTTCCATTTTCCAAACTGAAGATGGAAAAAAGCTATTTTTATCTCAGTTTTCTTTGGTAGGCTCACTGAATTACTTTGTTTGCCTTCTCCCTTTTCTTTGCTAATCTGAAGAAATAGCTTACTTGTTTTTAAATAAACATACAATTATTGCATGTCTGTCTTCTCAGAATAAATAGTCTTCCAGTTTGTTTGGAAGGAGGGAAGGTGCATTTTAATAATGTTTAAGGCTGACAGAATTCTCAAGATCCTGAAAAACTTTCATGTTAGAAAGAAACAGGGTTTATTTCTACCAAAAAAATAATTCATTAAGATCATACTCATTATGCGTTATATGAGGAAAATCTTCCTCCCTCTATACTGCCTTATACACAAAGACTTGATCTCTTCAGGTGACTTTGTAATACAAGGAACCCAAACTGCTATCTTTAAATATTTTTTGATCAAAATTCTTGATCAACTCTGTAGCTTAGTAAATCAGGGCTTTAACGTCATATCTCTTCTGTAACAGACTGAGGTGTCACCTCCCTCATGTCCATCGTTCAGTCTTCACTGTTGCTCTAGTGCAGCAACACCACACGTTCCCTTCTGCATCGTTTAATACAAAGCAGAACAGCTTACAACTGAGATCCAGCTGCCATTCTATCAGTGAGATTTCATTTCTACTTACTCACTGGTTTGCAAAAAAAACAAACCAAAAACCACCACCTGAAACAAACAACAAAAACACTTTGCTAAATGAGCCGAGGGGGCCATGGAAGGGAGATGGGCAGACTAACACCATGCTCACCTAACTCTTGCTTCCTTAACAAAGCAACCGATAAACTTAACACGCTGTAGACTAGAGGATGTCTTTGTACGCCTTCAACCCTACCCTTCACCAAGTCCCTGCAATCGGTCTCTTTACTGCTGAAGAGCACACCAGAAAGCCAGTCCTTCTGGCCCCACAAACTCCCTCTTGTTACCCAAGTTAAATCTGTTTCAATCCTTCAGCTGTGCCAGCAGCGCCCAGTAGCTGGAGCCTAGACAGCGGAACCAGAGAGGCCCTGCCATTCCTGTCTGCCCATGCTGGGAGCATCTTGGCCCCACCAGTGCCTCCCCGAAGCCTGCCCCATGGTAAGGAAATGCCCAGTAGGCCTGCTGCAGAACGCCTGCAGTCATGCAGAGGTAAATCTAGACCCCCTGAAAGCTGACCTTAGCCTTTTCCCCGCCTCTATAAAAAAGAGGTCTTTCCTGGTCTGCTAGGTTAGCACTGGATAAAGTTTTCTTTTTCTTTTTTTTTTTTTCCCCCCCAAAAAAAACTTAGATTTTTTTGCAGTCCTTATAGTAATATGGACTTGGGTGTATTTTGGGACTACAGTTAGATGTGTGAGTGTTGAAGCTTGGCCTGGCTTCTTGCCAATGACCATCTTCAGTGGTAATGTAAGGTTACAAACCTATTAAATGAAACTTCAAATGTTCGTTGTTTATGAGCCTGTTGCCTTGCCATGAGATCCTTGATAACAGGGGCAGATGGAAATCTGTCACTGCACTTACCTTCTTGTTAGCATTTTGTGTGTGTGACAGATGCACTCCACAGTATCTTATGAGAAAGGAAGCCCTCGGTCGGAGTGGAGTTACCAGCATTTGGAGCTGCTACCTGGCATTACAGAGTGTAAACCCCCAGCTCTTTCCCTGCAGTGAGGCAGCACAAGTCTGCGTTTCTGATCCTTGTCTCATTCCAGGACACTACTCACTGCACTTCGATGCCTTCCATCACCAGCTCAGTGATGCTCCTCCGGCATTGCCTGCACGAACGCTGCGCAAGGTAAAAAGGAAATGGCAGGAGAGCAGAGAGGGATGTAGAAGGAAAATAATATGCTCCTGAAGGAATCCCCCCTCCTCTGCTCCCACCAAGCAGCTTTTTAATATAGCAACACTATTTTTAACATGCCAGTAACTCACACATGAGAAAATTCACTGAAACCTCGCAACATATTCCAGAGTTGAATTCTATATTGAATTCTATAGAAATAATGTATGTGTGTTGTAGGCCCTTCCACTTTCCTTCCTTGCATCATACACTGTGATTTCAGGCACACTGATTATCACCTCAACTACTGTTTAACAGTCTGGTATTAACGCATGGTTGTCTGCCCATAGCAGGTAATTCCATACAAGTCAGGGGAGTGCACATATAAACCAATAATCACTGACATTTTGAACATAAATGGAAACGTACCATTGTTAACATCACTGTCAAAAGCTGAAATGTGGAACAACACATAAGATGCAGCATTGCCTCCTTTGTCAATTTTAACCTGGTTTTGTTTTTCTCCAAACAGTCCCCTCTTCATCCTATCCCTGCATCTCCCACCAGTCCGCAGTCTGGTCTAGATGGAAGTAACTCCACTTTATCCGGCAGCGCCAGCAGTGGTGTCTCTTCCTTGAGCGAGAGCAATTTTGGACATTCTTCTGAACCACCTCCTCGCACAGACACCATGGATTCTGTCCCCAGCCAGGCCTGGAACACTGATGAAGACCTAGAGACACCCTACCTCCCTGTCAGGTACAGTCTCTCTGAGCCTGATGTCCTAGAGTCACTCAAATCCCAGCCATGCCGAAGCCACTCTGCTCCATCTGGAGTCATTCCTCAGGACACCATGGACCCTCCTGCTCTACCCCCCAAACCTTACCACTCCCGGCTGCCAAACATGGAGAACGAGGAGGGGATGATAATTGAAGATGATGACAAACACCGCCCATTGCATCGTAAAGTGTCCCAACCAGCAAGTGGCGGAAAGGAAGAGCAGGCCAGAGTAGCATGGGAGCATGGCATCAGTGAGCAGTAGGGACAACTCCTGGTAAGCAGCTTGCATCATCATTCCAGGTCTGACTACAAAGGAGAGAGATAAGGACTCGGAGAACAGCAAACCGATTTTCTACTGCTGCAAGTTTATGTCTGGAGCCCCAGAAGCAATTGGGCCAGCATGGGAGGTTGCTGCTTTCCTTTTTAATTTCTTTTTACACCTTCCCATTATGTTTTTTAACTTTCTGTGCAGTGGACAGTTTATTCCTTCTGCAGTTTCTTAACCACATCGTATGGCACACAAGCCATAGAGACTTGCAGAAGCTGAAACAACTTTAAGTGGAGGGGGAAAAAAGGGGGGAACGTAGCAAGCTGATTTTGAAACTGCTTTCCTCCCAGTTCTGAGACGCACATGAGTAGAAGCAGTTGCACTAGGGACATATTTCTTTGCTGTACAGAAGTGAAAGCTCATTGCTGAAATCAGGGATTCTATGAACTGTCAAGGCTGGAAGGTGCATGAGCTGCAGGCAGTGGAAAGATGAAAATTCTAAGAAGAAATTGGCTCTCTTGAGAGCAAGATTGTACATATCTGTGCAGTGATCTCCCTGCATTGGTTCACAGGTGCTGAGGCAATTAACCAGTGCTGATGCACTGATTTCCAAGATACCATTTCCAACAAACTCTGCCTCCTTTGTTTTTTATGTACTGTTTGATTTCTTAAATTTGCTTTCACTGGCTAAACCAGCCTGCTTTCTCATTGGAATCATACGCTATTCATCTGTGCTACAGAATGAGAGAAGGTTAGTAGCCACTGGAGCTACAACCTAACTGTAGGCCTTTCCCATGCCCAACTTTGGGCAGGCTGTTGACACCAGCATTTCTATTCCAGTTTAAAAAAAAAATACCAAACAAAAAACCAAACCACAACCAAATTGAGTTTCTCATGCCACAAGCTGGTTGATGATCCAGCCAGTAAAGAAAAGGTGGCTTAAATGTATCATATACAACAATCCTTGCCTCAGGGCTGAACATCACAATTGTCACCAACTTCCATCACCCAGGAGCTGAGATTCATTCCGTGTAAACATAAATGTCCTCAGTCCCTCCCCAAAACTCACTGCAGCTGGTGTGCAGAAAGAATCTCCATCTCTCACATTAGACAGAAAACACCAAGATTCAAGAAATGTCCAGTTTATAGTGTACACCCTAGAGTCGGGAATCTTAAAGGCAACCTGTAAAGGAGAAATATGTTTCCTCTTTTGCTTCTTTAGAGAGGATTTAAGCAGCTTTAAGAACTGCTTCTTCTCTCTTCTAGAAGGGTGATTTATTTTCTTTTCTCCTCAGTCAGCAATAGAGCCTTTCCCCCCACCCCCAATTTTTTCTTTTTTATTAACAGGCTCCAGAAAGGACTGAAGAATGTTTAAAAACAAAAAAATAAAGCCCCAAAACCAAAAAACAGAACTATAGAGAGGTGAAGACAGTACAAGTCCATGAACACAAACCATGCCTTTTAGTTGACAATTGCTTAGTTCCATAACTTACAGACTAGGAAAAAATTCCATGGTTCATAGAGCCAAGATCTGTTCTTTGAGAACACTTAAGAAATCTTACTCCTATTTTCATATTTTTCAAGAAACTTTCAATCAAGAGAGTATCAAATATTTAATGTTTTTAGATAAGCAAGCGGTGTTCCTTCCTGCTCCCATGCCCACACACATTTTAGCCTTCCTTATGACCCCTTCCATCTGCAACTTGCAAAGCACACTGCAGGGGATGGTAACAGACCACCCCCGTTCTTACCACTGAAAATTCTGAAGCACATTCAAATAAGAGACTTGCCTCTACCACATCAATTAGTGTCAAACATAGCACTCAACTTTCATACTGAATTCTTGCCCTAACAACTCAGTTTTTCATGCTACAAACGGCAAAAAGAAGCGAAAAAGGATATTACAAATCTTTTACAGGTCACCTTTAGCACTACCTCTAAATACAGTGACTGGGGCAGAGTACATTGCTTCTGAACTCTCCTAAATATGGTCTGTCTGTACAAAGTCTGGACTTAGTGGTTGTATGAAGGGGATCTTAAGAGGATTCGTTTATTTTCATTCTCAAGCTCTAGCCCATGCAGAACTAATAAGTTACGGATTTGTTTCTTAAATGGCCTGTTTGGCTGGAACAAAGTCTCTCTTGCTTCCTCTATTTTGTTACTAACACAGGCTGCTTGTAATCATTATATCCTTCATTGTCTTATTTGTGAAAGTAAAACCTGGCCTCTAGTGGATGTTTCATCTCTAGCAGGAAGGAGAGTTTTCCAAGGCTAGGACAGTCCCAAATGTTAATGAACCAAGCCGGATCTCTGGTACAGAACACATGTATGAAAACTCACTCAGAATTTTTTTTTTTGGTACAGGTAAGTCAAGGTAATTCCTTAGAAATGAGTGAAATATTTTCATATATGCTATTCTCCAATCTGAGACTCTTCAAGTAAAGTTTTTAAGAGAACTGTGTATTCGATTCAATTCACTCTCCTCCCCAACCCCTTTTTTTTTTTTTGACAGGAGATTAAAAGTAGTGAATGTAGTGACTTACTGAGCTTCCTTATTGAAAAAAAAAAAAACAAAAAACACAGCAGGTCTTGCCAAGAAAACTCTACAAAACCAAGAATGCAACTAACATGGGACTAAGTCCCAGTCAGCTGGAAAACCTAAGCTCTAATCAGTCTCTCAAAACGTATCATCCTGCTCTGATTAGAGACATTGTACAATACCAGTGAATCCATTTTGGGAGTCTGACATTGCTATGGATTTGTAAGGGTTTGAAGATCAATCAGATGATGCATACAGATACCTAGTTTATGGCAGGTCCACACAGAGAAGGACAAATTGATGAACTTGCCAAATTTAAGCCACTCTGGAGTTAAATTTCTGTTACTGTTCTGACATCTACCAAGAATTCTGTCTCCCTTTTCAGTGCTTGCCTTAAAGGGTGCAGAAGATAGAGAGACTATCATTAAGATTTTGCAAATGTTGGAACTAATACTTCTTGGATAATATAATACTTCTCTGTAGGGCGAGATGTCTTGATAGCGTAGTACAACTCCAACATTGAGGTCAGTCCTGGAGTAGGTGGAAGCTGCTGCACTTGCCCAGCAGGATTTGAAGATTCCTTGTATAAACCACAGCAACAGGATGTTTTGAACAGGACCTTGTCATTCTATACTTAAACTTAATATGTACTTGCCTTCATCGGGTTTTCTTTGCGTCACAAAATAGCATGTGCATTCCTGAGAAAACTGGTGGAACTCTGCTACAAATCTCTCCATCATCAATGTACCTGCTGGCCCCATCTGAAACAAAATTGAGAAGGAACTACAGTAGCAGAAGAAAAAGCAATTAAAACAAATTCTCTGAATCCTACATTTTTTTTTCCAGTGGTTGGCTTGGTTTTATTACTGTGTGCAAGACTAAGATTCTTTTCTGTCTTTTCCTCTGTTTGGTTTTTAGCTTACTTACCCTGTTTTAGCTAAGGGATATTGCATATCCCTTCTGTGGGGGAGAACTGGCCAAAACTGGGGAGGCTGGAGAGAGCAAGAGCCTTTGGGAAACAAATTATGTGGTATTTAAAACTTCCTCTGATCATGCTTCTTTGTAAATACCCCCATTTGAATGCTGTGTATTTGTACAGGAAATTGAGCAAAAAATGTATAGATTGTGATGTCTGACTGGTATTCTGCCCTGTAAATGTGTTTTTAACCTCTGGCATTCTGTGCTTATTTAAAAAAGGCAAAAACCTCTAACCACTTCTCTTTTGTGTATTCATGTTTAAAATAAAATGAAAACAGCTATCTTATCTATAATGGAAATCAAATTTAAAAAGGAAAAAATTAATTTGTACAAGTGTCCTAAAGGTACTTCATTGTATATATTGTGATAGCATGTTTCCAGAACCAACGAATAAGTGGTGTGAATTTTAGATGTAAATATCTGCTGTTTGTTTTGGGTTTCTTTCCCTTACCCATTCACTCGACTGCTGTGATGTGGAATTAAAGATTAATACCCGATATTAAAACGGTACAGTTGTATGTCCATTGCTGTCCTCCAGACAGGGTCCTCCTCAGGCTGCTCCAAACATTCACAAGACTTGGGGGGAAACCAAAAGGACCTTGTGGCTATTATGTATGGTGAGGCAACAGCTTCCACGTTACTCTCGTAGCTGACAATACACTTACTCTATTTAGTGTCAGCTTCTTAAAGCAAGCATCGGGCATATCCACCAGCTAATCTAGTCAGGTAGATTTACATGACACGTGCAACAACCCAAGACATGGGTTTGAGGCAGTACTTTCAGAGATCAACTGAGTCAGTTCTCCAATACATATCTCACTATGTAGACTGCTACTTGAGGAGCGATATTTCTTTTTTATCGCAATAGCAAGATATTTCTCAATGTTCAGTATTTAAATACCAGTCATTTTAACAGAACAGGTGTGAAAGAACATTAAGACCTGTAGGAATGCAGGATTTTGGAATTAAGCGCTACTGGGACTTGCACACGTGAGTAATCTCAAAGATGTGCATTTTCTTCCATTAGCACTAACAAACAAGGTCAAGGTGCAGGAGACAGAAAGAGTAACCCATTTGTCCCATCCTGCCTTCACAAACTAACAAAAAAAAAAAAAAAGTATGAAACTTGCCCCAAAAGACAAGTTCAGCAGTAAAATATAGGAACAGTCTAACTTAAGCTGGCCATACGTGTACATAGACTGCCAAGCCACCCTCTTCATTGTACCATGTACAAATACGAGAAGACGTAGACGGTAACAAGGCACTTCGAAGTCCATCTAAAATATCAAAGTGTGGCTTAGCTAAAGTGTTCACCTGACACCTGAAAAACATCTGTATAAGTTAAACCCTTTGAGACTGTTCCTAGACCAACTTAACCAAATCTGAAGTAAATATTTGTTTTATTCACCTAAAAGACATTTAATAACCAAACATAGGAAATAAAAACTGTATTTGGCACAACAAAAAAAAAGTGTGAAGCCTTTGGCTTTAAACAAGGGTTAAAAAAGTTTTAAAAGAAACCAGATTTCGAACAGAACATTTTTTTCAGTGCAAGTCTCTGCAAAATACTTTATTTCAGCTAAGGCAACGCAAGTCAGATTGAAATCTAAATACCACATTCAAATAGCTCACCTTATCTAAATAAGAAAACTTTAGCACAGTTTCAACGTACGAATTGTACAACTCCGTATGAATTTCATTATATAGCTGATAAGAGGTGAAATTAAACCTCTGGAAAGGACTATAACCTAGCTGATAAATATTCAGCCCTCTTAACCTTAAACCTCCTGGCAACACCAACAACTCCAATCACCACAGATTTACCAAGCCCAATTAACTCTGCTGCTCACCCCTCGCATGCTGCCATTGCCCTGTTAGCCTGTAGTGACTGATCAGCCCAGAGAAAAGGCAGCTCCAGGGAGACCTTATAGGAGTCTTCCAGTACTTAAAGGAGGCCTGCAGGAAAGGTGGGGAGGGACTCTTATCAGGGAGTGTTGTAACAGGATGAGGGGGTAATGGCTTTAGGCTAAGAGAGTAAAATTAGACTACACACGAGGAAGATTGCCCAGAGCAGCTGTGGGTGCCCTGACCCTGGCAGGGCTCAGGGCCAGGGTGGACAGGGCTGGGAGCCACCGGGGCTGGTGGGAGGGGGCCCTGCCCACAGCAGGGGCGTGGAACTAGGTGATCTTTGAGGTCTCTTCCAACCCAAACCAGTCTATGACCTCTTCCTACCACATGACTTAAGAGCTAAGCATACTCCAGCTCCCCTGTTAGCCCTACCCTGCTCACACCTTCCTGTTGTACTACCAGCCTACCAAAACCACACGCTGCAGGAGCCCCAGCCAAGCCCGAAGAGTTACAGCTACCTGGCTCCTCTTAATCTTTTTCTTCATGTAGAGCATTTTCAGCTATAGCAATTGCCTGGTTAGAAACCACCTCAACACCAACTTTGGTGGTTATGAATGGGGAAAACAAGCAAACGATTTAATGCTGAAATTGATTTCTGCTTCTCTGTAACAGCTCCCTTTCTCTAACCATCACCCTTTTCCACAAGGAAAACTGAAAAGGGATGATCTATCTAGGTATTCTTTAAATAACCCACCTTTCTCTCACTCACACATGCCCAGATACAATGGAATAATGCCTAGCCTTCACTCTAAAACCACCTATGGCCTGAAAAATAAAGTCACACCCTATCGTCTATGCAGTGCAACACTAAATTGCTAGCAGACTACCCATCCATAATCATATTGTGATGATATCACAGAGTGCCTAGTTCCTAAAGCTTGCAAAAAGCTGACCAGACATCACTAGAAGTTTACTACTCACTCGGTTACACGCTCCAGCTCTAAACCTGTGATTGTTCACTGGCACAGTAACTCTCCTGTTTCCCAGCAGCTCACTTCTTTGGTACTATTTGGCTTAGCTAATACTAGGACCAAACCCATAGCCAAAGGCTTCCAACGAGCATGGGAAACACAAGCACCTCTGTCCCCCACAGCATCCTGTAGGGTATAGCAACTGTAATGGACATAGCACTAGCAACCTCCCCAACAGAGAGCTAATAGCTCTCTGTTTGATCAGTCTAACTGCACAATTTAGGACAGGACCAGAAGCCCCCGTCACTGGCACATACACCCTTTGCACCTTCCTAACAACAATGTAAAACTCCACCCACATTTTGTCAATCTCAAGTTCTCACATACAGGAAGACCTCTTCTCCTTCCTTGTTCTTGTCATATTCCTCTTTATTCCAAAGAGAGAATTAATTTATGAATATCCTCCTCCAGCTATAGTTCTAACTCAAACATTAAAATGGGACAGTAAAACAGTAGCTAAAGCCTCCTTAACAACTATGGGGCATTTAAACAATAAAACCAAATAACCTTCAGATACAGAACTAAATCCTCAGCCCGAGCATTTTTAAAAGATAGACACTAGGAACCATGAATGTTGCCGCAACTCAAAGCATCCTGAGCACATGACACTGCAGGAAGATCTCTGAGGCTCAGCCAACATTCTGAATATTAACCGCTTACTGCTTATACATGTGGAAATTAAGGACTACATTTAAAAAAAAGAAAAGAAAAAAAAAGGTTTCTTGCCTTTTCAACACCCATTTAACTTAAGACTGGTAACAGTCAGAATGTCCCAACACTGCTGAGGACCAGCACAAGCTCTCCATCACCTGTGTTTCAGACATGAGAAATCACTAGCACTCAGAGAGACAGTGGCTGGAGGGTGGTGGAATGAGCAGAACCCTAGAAACCTTGCCAGGGATCAAAAAAGAAGCAGCAATTAAACTGAAGGCAATCCTTCCTAGCTCAGAACATTGGAAAATAATCTACAAATAAAAAGAAGGGGGTGGGGGCAGGGTGCTGTCAAAAGGAATCTTTGTTCTTCCCCAGACCCATCTGAGGATGTCATATTAAAACACAGAGAGGCTCATTTCCCAAGCCAAAACCAAATAAAATCACTCCTATCCCTTCACACAGTCAGTTCTATAGCAATGTATTAAATTCCTACTTTATTTGAAGATGTTTCATAATTGCACTCCTTTGATCGTTAAATTTCTTCCTTACTGTGAAGTTCCTAAATTCTCCTAATTCTGAATTTAAGCCCTACTTCCAACTAATTAATATGCCGCTTCATCTTGTGGTTCTTCTGGCCAGTACCCTGGTAAGAACCAAGGGCAATTTAAGTAACCACTTGTCCACACAACTAAGTGACTTTAGCAAGCAATCAGAAAAGCCAATAATCTTCCTAAAGTACACTGACATTGAGTAATTCTGGGAATCATGATGGACTGATTAAAAAAGAAAAAAAACAACAACAAAGACAATATCATTACCAATCTTAATAAACACATTTTGAGAGAGAACAAGATCTAGAAAGGTGAAAAGCTACCTCTTCTATCTGATAAACACACATGATGTATACACACAGCAAGATACAGTGTCTTAATTACTACTCACCTACTACGTGACCTTTGCTGAACCAGGTTGCTCCTCCTCCCCATCCTGCCTCTCTCACCTCTGTCAGGCTTACAACTTGCAGCTGATGACCTGCAATAAAATTCAGACTCTGACACTGAAAAAATTCCTCACAGCTCCTACCACAGCTTTGCTTCGGGCAGGCACAACCAGGCTGCCTCATTAGTCTTCCTGTACCAAGAGAAGCCACCAAGCTAAGATGTGCACTGCCTTGCTGTTGCACAGGGCTACGTGACTTTGCCTCTACCTTCTTTTACTAGAACGATAGCCTAGGACATGTACAGTTAACACATAGCCCCATAAGACAAGAAACTATCAGCAGGTGTGTACTGCTCTCCCAGGTGGCCTACAACTCCAAAGGGATCGAAGTGGTAAACTCAGAGGGTTGGGGATAGTTCTCAGCACATCCTGTGAGGCCTTTGGGAACAAAAGGTGATTAGCCCAATGACTGGGATAATAAGGAGGAATTTAAATTAAAAGTTTAAAAAAATCTTTTCCCGAGTCTGAAAAAGCATCACCATCCCCCAAGAAGCCAGAAACAAGCCGTACACGGGCTGCTACTTTAACCACTCAACTTTCAGCAGTCCCACTGCAAAGGATTCAGGCCTTGTAACTCGCAGGGCTACAGGCTTAACCAAAGGCCACGCCGAGTGGCTCCATCAGCGCTGGCACCGCGGCTGAGGGGAGGCCTGTCCCTACCGCAGCCGCTCCGACACCTCACAGGAGGATGGGAGGGGGGCTCCCTCCCAAGGGCCACCCGCCCTGGGGGCTCCTCTCTGCCCCGCCAAGCTCCCTCCCCCGGCCTCACCCACACACCCTCAGGCCACAGCAGCCCCGAAAACCAGAACCTCTGCGACCTGAAGCCTCCGTCGGCGCCAGCCCCCGCGCTGCTCGAGGGCCTCGCCTCAGCTTCACTCGCCTCAGCCTCGCCCGCCCCGAACGGCCGCACACGGCCGGCAGCCGAAGGGCCAGCCCCGCGCTGCCCACCCGCTCTCGCCGCCCACCCTGCACGGCCGCAGCCCGCGTGTGACGCTCGGCCCGGCCCCGAGGCAGGTGCTGACGGCGAGCCAAGGCCGAGCCACCCCCGCCGCGGCCCTCAGCGCGGCCCGGCTGCAGGTGTGAGAATCTGCCCCTTTAGAAGATGGCGCCCGCAGGCAGCCGCCGGGAAGCGCACGAGGCCGCCTTTCCCTTAACAAAAATGGCGGCGAAAGGGAGGCGGGGAAACTCGCCGCGCGCCGGCGTCCCGCCGCCTCCCCCAATCAGCAGCCGCCAACTCTCCCGTGGCGGCCGCAGCGTGGCCAATGGCAGGGCGGAGCGTGGACGCCGGGCCGGGAGCGGCCCAATGGGGTGGCGGCGGCGGCGGGGGGAGCCGGCGCGGGGGCGGCGGTGCCGGTGCCGGTGCGGCGGGCGCAGTGCACGCGGGCTGCCGAGCGAGGCGGGATGCGGGCGGCCCACGGGCTCTGGGCGGTGCTGGCCCTGCTCCTGCTGCCGGCCGGCGGCCGGGCCCTGCGCGACGGGGAGTGCGAGGGTGAGTGGGGCCGGGCCGGAGGGGGGGGCGGGCCCGGCCCGGCTCGGCTGGCGGTCCCCGGGCCCGGTGAGGCGAGGCAGCTCCTCGCCGCCCTGCCCGCCCAGCCGGACCAGGGGCCGGGACGCGGGACAGCGCCGCGGCGGGCCTGGGGGCTGGGCTGCGCGCCGCCGGCGGGGCGCGGTGACAGCCCTGAGCCGCCGAGGCCGGGCCGGGGCGGGAGCGGCTCCCGTCGGCGTGGGAGAAGTCCCCCGAGTGCGCCCCGGGCCGGGCGAGCCGCTCGGGGCCGGGGGCGGGCGCGGGGCGGGGCGCGGCGCTGCCCCTCTGCCCCGAACCGGGCCCGGCCCGCGGGGCGGCTCCTCCCTCCCGGCGCTGCCGCCGCCACAAGTTGCCGGTATCCGCCGGCGGCTTCCTGGGAGCGCGGAGCTCCCGCGGGGAAGGCAGGCGCCCCCCGGGGGGACGGGACCGGCTCTCCTCGGGCCGCGGGGTCCGGCTGTGTCCCCCGGGCGCCCGGAGCGGGAGGGGGTGGCTGCTCACCGGGCGGCCCCCGCTCCCCGCGGTGTTTATTGCCGTTACCTGGGCGCTGGCCGCCGGAGCGGTGGGTGCCCCCTCCGCAGCCGCCCCGAGTCAGGCCCGGTGCTTGGCGTACCGCCCCAAGGCCGGAGCCCCCAGGCTGGGGGCTGCGGGGCTGCACGGCCGGGCCGCGGCAGCACGTTCCCCCGGCAAAGCAAGGAAAGCGTGAGGTGGGGCTCTAGTGAGCGCTCAGGAGTTGGTGGTACTAATCCTCACCCCGTCCTCCTTTTTGTAGGGAGAGAAACAGTGAGAAGGAGGGGGAGGGGACATAGTAAATCAAAACTTTTGGCTGCTGTCCCAGCACTAGGTTGGAAACTTGTTTCTGCCGTACTGTAGTCATCGGTACCACCGCCTGCAGCATCTTTACTCTTTCCAAAGGTTCTCACTTCCAAACAGCGCACAGTGGACATCAGTGCGTGCCTGTGACTGGGGACAAACTGATGTGAGGTAAATGACAGTGTTGTACACGTACAAGAAAATGTTTTCCTAAACAGCCCAGCTTATAATTCTACTTTTAACATAATGAGAGTAAGTTTCTGCTTGGTTTCGTGATGATCACACTCTATTTCCTGTATCTGCCCGTTTCCCTGTGCCATGGCTTGTGCTCAGAGTTGAATACAAGTTGCTAATGACAACGATACTTGCCAGTCTCTTCCTGCTGGGGTAAACAAATCACATGAAAGACGTAAATCGTAACATTCCTCTAGGGCAGAGGTCCTCAAACTACGGCCGGTGGGCCAGATACGGCCCCCCAGGGTCCTCAATCCGGCCCCCGGTATTTACAGACCACCACCACCACCACCCCCCGGCGGGGGTTGGGGGGGGGGGGGGAACCAAGCAGCCACAGATGACCTCCTGCCACTTCATCCACGAGCCAGCCTCCTGTTTAAAAAGTTTGAGGACCCCTGAGCTAGGGGCAGCCCAGCGCCTGGCTTGTCTCCCACCTGGAAGCTGTGAGAATCCAGAGGTCCTGCTGCAGGAGTTGGTGGGACCGCAGCGCTTTTGGTCCAGGCGATGCTGATACTCCCAGGCGAGCTGCATGAGCAGCGGCGTGAGGCCAAACCTGACACTCGAAAACTCTCACTGTCTCCCTCAGTGCCCTGCCCCATAGCTCCTGCCCACTGTAGGGGTCCGCCCGCCGCCCCAGCTACGCAGGCGTGCTGTGCCGTGCCACCCACGGTGTGCTGCGCTTGGGCTACAGCGTATGCAGAGCAACTGCTGCCCCAGGGGAAAGGGTAACGACTGAGACCCCGCGTGCCCTTCCCGCCGGTGGGAACTTGGATCTCTCCTCTCAGCTGCTGGTGCACTTGTGGGAGTTTCATTATCTTTAAGACTCTTCCTTATTTCAATCTGAAACCGATTCAGAAGCCTGTGGGAATGAAGAGAGGAGAAACCACCAAGTGGACATAGCGTGTGACCCCACTATTCCTTTCTCTTGGAAATAACTTGCCTATGAACTGAACTGACTTGATAATCAGTGATACTGTATTACTGAAACCAGCACATGTGGAGTCTAACAGGATTATGTCAAGAGAGTTTTTTCAATCAGAACTTTGGTTTTGAAGCCTGTGGTCTGATAAATTGCTTCGCCAAGTGGAAAGAATAAGACAAAAATAAGTTTACATTTTTGCACAGGCACTGTTTGGTCTTGTATCTCTCAGCTGAATCCTGCTGCTCACTCAGGACAGTATATAGAAGCCGCTGGACACTTCCATGGATCTGGTTTCTCAGATTTCTCAAAAACACGCTAAAAATACCAGGGCATATTGTTGATTCACGCATGATCTGAAAGACTTACTGAAATATGTGTGAAGTCGCTGACTACTAATGCAGCTTCTAGAAGTTCTATTCCCCAAATTCCTTACTATGTTTCCCTACAAGTGCCCTCTAAGAGCTGCCACAAGATTACTGCACTTGGCAGATTACCCTGTCCATCTTCCCTTCCAGTGTGCATCACGTTCCTGGGAAGGTTCTACCAGAGTCTAAAGGACAACGATGTTGAATTCACACCTGCCAGTATTGAAAAGGAGCTCTTGAAATCCTGCAAAGAAGCAAAAGGCAAAGAGAACCGCCTGGTAAGTCCTAAGAGTCAATGATACTTGCCTCCTGAAGCAGGAAGTTGTAGAATACTTGGCAAAGGAGGGGAAACTAGTGGTTTGAGTTTGTATGATACGGCTTCCCAGGGGCTGTTCTTCCTAGCTCTGTGGCCACAATTGGTCCTGTATTTTTTATAATAGAGGACTTAAGGAGTTGGATCTCTTAGCCTTAAAAAAAAAAAAGCCAGCAATTTGTCAACAGCTATCTTACTGGCTGACCTTGTTTCTCCCCGTTACTGAAGCGCTGGGGATTCACAGCTTTTATTTGCTGTAGGACTTCCTTGTCCCTTAAACTGTAGTTGGGGTGCTGTATAAGCTGTTAAAATATTTATGCTCTTCAGTTGTTTAGCTGAAAACTAAATAAAAAGGAAAACCAGATTGCCCTAACTAGAAACAGAAGTCGGTCTGCAAATGAAGAGCCCCAAGGGAAAGGCCTTGAACTCTCCTAAGAAGAGAACTGGAGAGACACCATCAGAAAGCAGAGGGGGAATGCTTCAGAAAGAAGACTTTATTCTTAATCCAATTTTTCAGAAAGTTGAGAAACCAGACGACCAGCCTCAACAGCTTTAGAAGTGGTGTGATGGGAAATGTCTGCTCAGTAGCCTGGGCTCAGAGTTAGGGTTCCTTCTGCCTGCCTGTAGCAGTCACTTGGAAAGGTTCTGTTACAGTAGCTGCAAAACCTGAGTGAGAAGGCTGATGGGAAACTCCCTTTTAGAGGCATTTTTCCATGCATCCCCCCCCTCATTCTTTTCTTCCCTCTAGTGCTATTACGTTGGGGCCACAAGCGACGCGGCCACCAAAATCATTAACGAGGTATCAAAGCCCATGAGTCATCACATCCCCGTGGAAAAGATCTGTGAGAAACTAAAGAAGAAAGACAGTCAGATCTGTGAACTAAAATACGGTGAGTTGCCAGCATAAGAGGAAATGCCTGTGCTTTTCTGGGGTACGGACTGTTTGGGGTAAAACAGCGTGCTAAAACTGCTCAGCCCTAAGCTCTGTAGGAAGCTCACAAGCCTAGTGAGGCTGCACAACCTGGGTTGCTCTCCATGAACAATTGTCCTAGAGAGTTTCGTGGAGATGCTCAGGTAAGACCGTTGCCTACTAACCCTTTCTAGCTTCTGCGCAGCCACTATCTGCCTTGAAGTAAGTAACTCCCAGGCATATCAGCGCTACGGTGCTCAGGCCACAGCTTGGAATACCGTATTTAGGAGAGTGTGCAGGAAGGCTTGTCCGGGGGAGCAGCCAGGTCTGTCGCTATGGCTGAGCTGCGCAGCCCTGGCTGCTCCCCGGGCTCCCGCCTCTGGTGCCCTGCACAGGGCACTCGGCGCTCTCGGTTCTTACCGCCTTCCTGGAACGCTCGCGCTCCTGGGTGATGTACACTTCCCAAAAAGACTAATACGAAGAACGGTCTCGGAAATGCCTCCTCCTGACTGCTTTCCTCTCTCTCTGCCCTTGCCTTCCCCGGAGACGCCCCTTGGATTGCGGGTCTCCCCACCTCGCGCTTCTCGTCCTGACGTCCTGTTGCTTCCCAAAAAGCTTTCTGTTGCCGCTTGTCTGTGCCCCTGAAACCACCCCGCCGCCTCCCATTGATCCAGCGGAAGAGAAAATTAAAGTATCGCTGCTGGCGTCAGAAAGGGGCTCTCGGGGCTGTTGCGGAACTGCTGCGTCCCGGCTCCAGCCAAACGGAGCGGCTCCCGGAGCGGCTCCCGGCGCTACCGCCGCGTGCGCTGTGCGGGGCCGGGCCCCCCCCCTCCCCACGCTCGGCGCCGCTCCCCGCAGCGGCCGCCGCCGGGCCCGGCCCGGGGGGCGGTGGCCTCGCCCCGCTGAGCGCGGCTCTGCTCTCCCCGCAGACCGGCAGATCGACCTGGGCACCGCCGACCTGCGCAAGCTGCGCGTCAAGGAGCTGCGGCGCATCCTGGACGACTGGGGCGAGGCGTGCAAGGGCTGCGCCGAGAAGGGCGACTTCATCCGCCGCATCCACGAACTGATGCCCAAGCACGCGCCCCGGGCCGCGGGCGCCCGCGCGGACCTCTGAGCGGCGGCGCGCGCTGTACGGGACGGTCATTAAAAGTGCAACGGCCCCACCGGGCGGACGCGTGCCGTGTCACGTGATTGCGGCCCCGGCCCGCCCCCTGCTCGCGCCGCCCTTCCCGCGCGCGCGCGCGCGTCGGCTCTTTCCTCCTCGGCCGCGGAAAGCGGGGGGGATGGGGGAGGCGGGGCCGGGCGCGCGCCACCGCCCCGGGCGGGCGATTGGCTGCCCGGCGGCGCGCGCGGGCGGGCGGCGCTGCGGCGTCACGTCGCCGTGCCCTGACGCCGCCATGCGGAGGGACGCGGGGCGATGACGTAAGGCCCGCGCGGCTCGGCGGCCGGAGCCGCCTTCGTTCCCTTTTGTCCAAGATGGCGGCGGCCGCCGGAGGCGTCTCCTGAGCCGCGGGCCCCGGCGCCATGAAGCGGGGCAGCGAACGGGACTCCAGCCCGCCGGGGGCCGGGGGCGGCCGCGCCGCCGCCGCCAAGCGGCCCCGCGAGCGCGACCGCGAGAGTAGCAGCCGGCGCGGCCCGCACCGGAGCTCGGGCGCCTCCCGCAGCAGCCGGGACAAGTCCACGCCCGGCGGCGGCGGCGGCGGCGGCACCACCGGCGGCGGCAGCGGCGGAGGTGGCTCCAGCTCCCGCAGCCACCGCGGCGATGAGCGCGCCGGCGGCGGCGGCGGCGGCGGCGACTCGAACCACCGCCCGGCGGGGAGCGGCTCGGCCTCGGGCGCCCGCGGCGGCAGCCAGGCCGCCCCCTCGTCCTCCTCCTCCTCGTCGCGGGCGCTCGGCGTGCCCAAGGCCAAGGCCCTGCCGGGCGCCGTGGTGGCCCCCTCGCTGCTGCTGGCCGGGCCGCCGCCGGGCGCCGCGCCCTCGCTGCTGCTGGCGCCGCTGGGGGGCTCGGCGCTGGCCGGGGAGCCGCCCGGCTCCTGTGAGTACAAGACGCTGCTGGTGAGCGGGCTGAGCGCGGCCCTGCCCGACCAGCTGCTGGAGGACGGGCTGTTCCGCCTCTTCCAGCGCTTCGCGGGGGGGGGGCGCCGGGGACATCAGTGTCAAACTCTCCCACACGCCCGAGCTCGGCCGCGTCGCCTACGTCAACTTCCGACACCCCGGGGATGCCCGCGACGCCCGCCGGCACGCCCGGGCCCGGCAGCTGCTGCTCTACGACCGACCCCTCAAGGTGGAGCCGGTGTACCTGCGGGGGGGTCGCAGGAGCCGCACGCCGCCCCCCGCGCCCTCGCCGGAGCCCCTGGGCTACCTGCCGCCCATCCACAGCACCTACCAGTACAAGCAGCGATCGCTCTCTCCCGTCACCAGCCCCCTGCTGCGGGAGCCGAGGCCCAGGCACGCTCATGCCGCCGCCGCCGCCTTCGCTTTGGAAGCGGCTGCCATCGGGCTCTCCCGGGAGCGGGAGAGGGCCCTGGATTACTACGGGCTGTACGACGAACGTGGCCGCCCTTACAGCTACCCCATTGTGGCAGAGGAAGACCTGATGCCGGAGGACGACCAGAGGGCGACCCGCAACCTCTTCATCGGCAACCTGGACCACAACGTCTCAGAGGTGGAGCTGAGGCGTGCCTTTGAGAAGTACGGCATCATCGAAGAAGTGGTGATCAAGCGCCCTGCCCGTGGCCAAGGTGGGGCTTACGCTTTCCTCAAGTTCCAAAACTTGGACATGGCGCATCGGGCCAAGGTTGCCATGTCGGGCCGCGTTGTTGGCAGGAACCCTATCAAAATTGGCTACGGGAAAGCCAACCCTACCACCAGGCTGTGGGTGGGTGGTCTTGGTCCAAGTACTTCCTTGGCTGCCCTGGCGAGGGAGTTCGACCGCTTCGGCAGCATCAGGACTATTGACTACGTGAAGGGAGACAGCTTCGCTTACATCCAGTACGAAAGCTTGGATGCTGCCCAGGCCGCCTGTGCGCAGATGAGGGGCTTTCCTTTGGGCGGACCGGAGAGGAGACTCCGAGTGGATTTTGCCAAAGCAGAAGAGACGAGATACCCACAGCAGTACCAGCCTGCACCGCTCCCCGTGCACTACGAACTGCTAGCTGACGGGTACAGCAGACACCGAAGCCTAGAGCAAGACTTGAGGGTGCGAGATAGGACTCCTCCGCATCTCCTGTACTCGGACAGAGACAGGAGCTTTGCAGAGGCAGACTGGGCCAGCCCTGCCAAAAATGCTGAACGCAGAAACAACTTGGAAAGCTACAGCCGATCGGTGCGTAGCCGGAGCGGAGAGCGCTGGGGCAGCGACAGCGATCGCAGCATGCCTAAACCGTGGGAAGAGAGGCGGAAACGCCGGAGTCTTTCCAGTGACCGCGGGAGGACTACTCACTCACCTTACGAGGACAGAAGCAGGACAAAGGCCGGTGGGCCAGCTTTAGACAGCAGCCCAGTCAGGGCTCGCAAGGAAAATCACACTACAGAATCTGGAACGGAGAAAGAGCAGAGTAACTCTCTTCAGAACAATCGTCATGCGACTGAGGAGAAACCCCATCGTGAGCCATCTGATGCTCCCCAGCCTAAAAAAAGGGACAGCGAACGCAATCATCGAACTGGTGAATCGGAATCAAAAACTCACGAGGAGCCAAAATCTGAGACCAAAAAGCTAAAGAATTTATCGGAATATGCTCAGACGCTGCAGCTTGCTTGGAATGGGCTTCTTGTGCTAAAAAACAGCTGCTTCCCCACCTCTATGCACATCCTGGAGGGAGACCTCGGTGTCATCAACGGACTCCTTAAAGACCATTCATCCGGCGGGAAGTTAACGCAGCTCAAAATCGCTCAGAGACTTCGGCTCGACCAGCCCAAGCTGGATGAAGTAACTCGCCGTATCAAACAAGGCAGCCCCAACGGCTACGCTGTGCTCCTGGCGACCCAATCCACCCTGGCAGGGGCAGGGGCTGAGGGGACCTTCCCTGTTGTAGAGCCTGGCTTGCAGCGACGGCTTCTCAGGAATCTGGTCTCCTACTTGAAACAGAAGCAGGCTGCTGGGGTTATCAGCCTGCCCGTGGGAGGGGCGAAGGGCAGAGACAGCACAGGCATGCTTTACGCGTTCCCTCCTTGTGAATTCTCTCAGCAGTACCTCCAGTCAGCACTAAGGACATTGGGAAAGTTAGAAGAAGAACATATGGTGATAGTTATAGTCAAAGACACTGCCTAGCCCACACTGTCTTTTCAAATTCCATGTTTTCTTTGTGTGTCACACAACGCAGTTGTTTTTAAGGCCGATCATTTTGGTGGAGGCTCAAAACACCTCGACCAAAGTGGTAAGTTTTTTAGTTTCTAATTAATTTTAATACCATTTAAATAGAGCCCATTTTATTCGTTTTTAATATGTGACACTGTCCGCTGTTGTTCTGTATTTTTATTTTTTAACTGTATGAAAAGTTGTCAGTAAAGCCTTGTTCACTGATGGATTTCTAAACTTGTGCAGTATCCTAGTTTTTATGGCCCAGGAAGGGCTGGTTCCCTGCGCTAGAGCTGGAAGGTGACGGCCCCAACGCATTTCAGTTTCTCAGACCCCAGCCTCCCACACCTCCTCCGTCTCTTTCTATGTGTCCTGTAAGGTGGGAGAGGGAAGGGGGTGGTTCTTCTTTGTGCTGTATGAGAGACTGAAAGGTTGGTTCTTTTTTTTTTTTTTTTTTGTCCTGTTTGCTTTTTATTTCATAAATTTGAGTCTGGATGCATTCCTGTTGATGCTCTATTTGAAGATAGAAGCTTCCCCGGAAGCCAGCTGCCAAGGAAGCAGATCCTGACCAAGAATAGAAGTGGTCTTTATGCACAACAAAAATTTACAATTATTATTTGGCAAAAAGTTTGCTACTAAGGAGTCAGCTCTGTATTCAACTCTTTGTTGTGAGGTTTGAGAGCACCTGATACATGTCTCAGTCAGATATAGAAGTTCTTGGGTTATACAAAAATGAGGTTTGACATTACCAGTGTGAATAAAAGGGAAAAAAAAAAAAAAACAAGCAGGAGGAAAAAAAATAATTCAAAGGGGAACCCTTTTGGGCCTATATTAGATGTAGACAAGCAAATAAAGGGCACAGGGTTTTGGTGAACTGTAGGTGCCCGTTTGCATAGTCAATTGTGTTGCACTGTCTGAAATCCTTTACTGAAAGAAAAACAGCAAAATTTTTTTTGCTGAAGTTGAAACTTGTTTGCAGGCTTACAAAGAAAGCGATAAACATGTCTGGCTGTCTGAAAATGTGTTATGTTACCGCAAGTAACCTGTCTATGACTGTAGGAAACTCTGGAGATCAGAATTTGAAATTTAAGATGGGATGGTTCTGTCATCTTTTCCGTCTGTGGTATGAGACAGTTGTTCAGGAAAGAAGCCAGGACATCTGCACCTCTGTTGCTCAGTAGTGTAAGGATGCGGTAACTAGTTCAAGTTAAAATTCACACTGTTCAGTTTGGGGATATTTTTGTTTTTTAAAATGATGCCTGTAGATTTTAGGAGGCTTACAGAAAATTGTGTGGGATTTAAAACACTACATTATAGAATTTCTTTAAATTTGCAGGTGTGGGGGTTTTTGTTGTTGTTTTGGTGGTAAGCAAGTGAAAAAATCCTGGGAGAACCAGAGTCTTTCTTGCATCAGTCTCTGTGACTGAGCAGACGCACTTGCTCATGGCTGCCAAAGGCCCTTTTAAAACTGTGCTCTCAGGTATGGTTGGTGTCAAAACCTGTATAGCAGGGAGCATAACTCAGTCTAATGATGCTTTTATTCTTTTTTATTTTTTAACCCTGCAGTTTCACAGTAGGGGCATCATCAGCTGATGATGTATGAGCGGTTGCTTAATTTAATAATGTATTGATATCAACAAGTAAGGGTTGTTTTGTTGGGTTTTTGTTTTGTTGTTTGGGGTTTTTTTAACATTTAATACTGTGATTATATTAAAAGTAAATCTAATGAGTTAGCGTGATGATGAGGGGGTTAGTATTTCACTTGATGATGCATCTTCTGTACCCCAGAAAACATAATTCTGTCCGTAAGGGCCGGGATGCAGCTATAAGGCGACAGAGGGTTCTGTCCGTGGTGTGCAGCAGGTTCAGCGAGGTGAGCTGCTTGTCTGCTGGGAGGGGCAGCGCTCCGGGAAAGCCGATTTACACTGTGGGAGCAGAGGAGCAACTCTGCTGCTCCCAGCAGCCAACTGGGTTCACTGGGCAGCACAGAGGTACCCTTCGCAAAAGCAGGGCTGCACGGTGCAGGGTAGCAGGACTGCCCCGGTGTTACACGGTTACAGGGACGCTGACTTTTAACCTTGTGACCAAGTCCCCAATGCTGTTGTAATGTAGACAGTGCCAAATGTCAACAATTGTAACCGTTAAGTGTTATCTGAAACCAAGTGCTATTAAATACCCCTTATGGCCAGAGTCAGAGTGGTTACAGCTTTTTGTCAGAGCATGCTACGTGTCGGAGCTGTCCGTTCAGCCTAAGGCAGAGCGTGTGGTGGTGCAGTAGCAAATGCCTGGCTGGCTTCTTGCTGGCAGGGAGCTGTAGCGTGGAGTGGCCTTGTGCATATGTGTGTGTGTGCGTGTGTGTCTTGTGCCTGTGCATGCCTGCGTTACGGTGTGTGAATGTGAGGAAATGGAAGGAAAAAAAATAAATGTATGATAAAAGCTGCAACTGCTTGACGCCAAAGCCAGGGAACCACCAGAAACCCCCCCTCTCCCACTTTCCTTTTGAGACAATTAAATAATAAGGTTGGGGTTTTTTTTTAGAAGACAAACTCTGTCATGCTTTGGGTTGAGTAAGACTTGTAACGATGGGATTTCTGTTCCCAGGGAGGCAGCTGACAGTTGTGAGCATGTGTGCATGAATGGAGGACCAACAAATCTCCCTCCTGCAAACCAACCAGTGTAAATGAAAAGCTGGAGCATTTAAGGAAAAAAAACACCTGGGAGAGAAGCAGCATCAGCCCTCTAACCTGATGACCCTGAGCCTTCCCAGGTCCCCAGCATGCAAGTGAGCCACAGTCACTGCTTGAACAGACTGTGCCAAGTCCTGCCGTCCTGTCTGCCATCCCATCCCCTCACATGTACAGCCAGGCTGGTTCCAAGAGAAACGGCCCTAAAAAAGGGTAGATAGTTACAGCAAAACAGCACTGCACCGGTATCTCACAGCTTGCAAGACTTGGTCCTTAAATTGGGATGGGATGTGGTTCTAGGGAGAAGACACACGATGGGGTGTGGGAGGAACACCACGGCCCTAGTTAGGAGGCCTAAGCCACCCAGTGATGTTGGAAGATGCTGGGTGCAGCAGTGCTGGGGGGTTGTTTGGGGGTCTGTCAGCCTGGTACAGCGGTGGCAGTAAAGTAATTGCAACAGGGTAAGTCTCTGACTCTTTGAGGG
The DNA here is from genome assembly GCF_017639655.2 of Falco naumanni. Lineage (NCBI taxonomy): Eukaryota > Metazoa > Chordata > Aves > Falconiformes > Falconidae > Falco > Falco naumanni. The sequence continues at coordinate 112,341,272 of NC_054057.1, read as the reverse complement.
TGGTCTGAAACTTGAAGTGGGATCAGGGTATGAGATGGAGGATGTGGTGGTCTGAGAGCATTAGTGTTTAGACTGAGTTGTTCCTTTTTAAAAAACCCAAACACATCCATTCAGTAAATATTCTGTCTTACAAAGCCTCTTTTTAACATTAGTTGCTGGCTGTCTTTACTACAATAGAAACCCGGACAAGAGGGCTAGCCCTAGGCAGTCCTGGGTGCCCAGCACGTGCAACGACCGGTGCCGACGAGCCAATCATACCTTAATTATTATTACCCTTTGCTAACATGCAGGCTAAACTACTGACCAGCCCTGAGGCTCCTACCCCGCGCTCCAAGCCGCGGCCTGTACGAGATGTTCGAACCGCTGCGCTGCAGGGGTATGGGCATAACCTCCCAGGTGCTGGCACGGTGGCTACACAGCCTGGTGCTGTGGCGTGCACTGCCTGCTTACTCACGGCCTGCACAGCAGAGGACCATGCTGGTCCAGGGGCGCAGGCTGGTGCTGGGCTATGCCTCTGCTCACGTCACAGGAGGAAGCACAGCACCCTTCCCACTCGCAGCTGGCAATCCCGACCAGCTGGCAGGGGACTCCAGTGCCCCTTCCATCCCCTAAGCCGGGGTCTGTAATGCCTCGGTAGGAGCAGAAATACTGCATGGAGTAACATCAACATGCTGTGTGCATTCAGGAAGGTTATAGGACTGTCTCGAAACACCATGCTTTTAGATTAAAGCATGATGCCAGGGGAAGAAGTGATTTTCCAGATCAAATGGGAGACTTCTGCCCCATCTGAAGTAGTTGCACAATTATGGCCTGACAAAAATAAACAAATCAACCCTTGCTACTCCTCAATTCTGAACCCCCTTGTTGCACCCACCCAGCCTGTTACAGTCAACCTACTCCCCACCACCCCGAAGCGATGCCCAGGAGAACCAAGGCAGGCGCAGGCAGCCTCCCCCCACGGCTGCAGCAGCTTCTACGGTCAGCGAGCAGAGGGGCTGGGGTCTGCCCGGACAGGCAGCGGGGGCTGCTCCCGCAGGTGTGGGTGGGTGACCTGCGGGCTGTGGCAGCCAGGCCCTGCCGCCTCCGCAGCAGGATCGGGCCCCAGCACCCTCCCTCTGGCTCTGTTCAATAGCGAGGACAGGTGTGGGAGGGGAGGGATGGCACATACACTTACAGTGGCCTGGTTTCAAGTCAAATTTATACGTAGGAGCTCCATCCTAGGTGTTTGGTTCTGTCACAAAAGTAGCTGCTGAATTTCTCCAAGATAGCCAGGCCTAAACGAGCAGCAGATGCAGCCGATTACAGCTGTGGTGTAATGCCAGAACAAGATAGGCAACGGCAGCTCCCTGTTAGTAGTTAAGTACACACTGTTTTTCTTTTTTTCCCCCCTCCTCTTGAACAAAGCATGCTGCTCAAGGTAAAGTTGCATAAGATGTTTTCTGGTAAGGCACAGGCTGACTTCCACAGATGTTGGGTGGCATATCCAATTCTCCATCCCCTCATTTAATCAGAATGCTGCTCCAATTGCTGGTCTTAAACGCTGCAGTAATCACAACTTGTTCGTCTTTATCGACTCTGTAGGGTACAATTATCCATTATAAGTTGCAGCAGAACATTTCTTTTTAATTATTAACAAGCAGCCCTGGCAAGTGCATTAAGTAGGTGTGATGCTGGAGGGAAGAAAAGCTATCCCTTCTCTTAGTTAAAAAGAAAATCTTCTTCGAGCAATGAAACCTCAAGGCTTAGTTGAAATGAGCACAGTTCTTGGTGGAAAACTTGCTGTAGTGTTGAGTGAGAGGCTTCCAGCTCCCTGTTCTGCCTCACAACCTATTCTGAAAGTGGCCAAAACAGAGAAGGGTAAAAAGGTGAGTGAATGTTACCTGACCACCTGGGAATAACTAGCGCACTCACTGGCCTTGCCCAAACGAGCAACGAGTACTTACCTTCCGCTCCTGACTCACAGAACCGCGCCGTGCGGTTGTGTGCCATACACTGAAATCAAACACTCGGCTGCAGTTTTTTCATCCCCTTCTCAGGGCAGGGCCTCCCGTCACGTACAAACAGGAGCACCTGTCTGCCTCCTGCCAGCGTAGCCGCAAGGCAGCCTACACGCTGCAAACCGCACGGGCGAGAGGCCCAGCGCTGCTCCCAGCACCGGGCACACACCAGCAGGGTGGCCAGGGCCCTCAGCAGCCGCCTGCAGCCGCACCGCAGAGTGGATGTTCTGGGGCACCTTTAAACAAAACCACTGCCTGGCATTAGCAGCGCCTTCCAGCTCCCACGCAGCACGGGGAGGACGCGGTGCCACGCTGCCCACCACCCTGCCGCGAAGGCAAGGCTGGCAGGCAGACCGGCAAGTCAGAGCTGAACCCACAGGCGCTGTGCAACGTCCATCGGGCAGCTCAGGGCTCCCTAGGGGCTGCACGCTCAGAAATCTCACTCCTCCTTTACTTTAACCTTCTTATCGCAGCCAGGCCACGAGCTGCACCCAGCTGCCCGCAGGCCCAGCTCCTCGGGGGCACAGAGCACCGCTTTTGCATGGGTGCCAGAGGAATGCATGGCTACAACTCACAGCCATAAACAGAGACAGGATTTGTATTTCATTTTTTAATAAATACACTTTACATTAAAGAAAAAGGCCTTCAATTTGCAGTTTCCACACAGAGGGCAAGAGGGAGGGGGGAAACAAAAATTTAAAAATGTGAACCACAAAAGGGCAGAGGGGAGAAAGAGGGCTCAAACTTCAATCCCAGATCCCCATTGTCTTCAAGAATACCAGGCTCTTTGACTAGGCCAAACCAAGATTTCAGCCTCCCACTACAGCTGGTATCACAGCGAGAATCTCCACTTTAAACAGCCCGTACGCTCAGTTACCAACACCCCCCGGGCTCCTCCCTGGAGGACAGAAGCGTCTGAAACATACTGGCGCGCTAGCAGGTGTTAACACCTGTTGCTTTCTTATTTTTAAAAATAAAATCATATTTAAAATAAAAATATTCTCACTCCTCAACAATATTAGAAACCATGTTCCTCTTATTTCATTTAGTAGTTGCATAAAAATGCCTCTTCTTTTAATTTTAAACCATTTTTCTCCCCCAAACCTACCCCATGGTAACAAGGTACTACAGGAATACAAAGTTCATCCCCTCTTTACTAGAACACTGCCCTTTTTTTTTTTTTTTTTTTTCTGTTTTATATAAAACTATTTCTGTTCTTTAGGAAAGAACTTTATACAAAGAAAATATATTGTGAAATATTTTCAGAAGTTTCCTTGAAGAGGAGAGTCATCTCAGCCTAAAATAAAATAGAAAAAAAAAGGCAGAGAGAAAAGAGGCCTAACCCCAGGTCTCCTTACTGTAGAGCCTCAGACTTAACCCCGAGCCTCAAACTGACTCAAACCAACACAGCGGATGGGCTGGAGTTCCTCAGGCTTTCCCAGGAGAAAAAGGGTTGGGGTGCTCAAAATTGGTTTCCAATTTGGTCTCCGGCCTTCTGCTGGGAAGGGAGCGTCTCCTCCTGCCAACACCCCGCCTGGCAGTCACTACTCACTCATTCAGAGACAGGATTATGTCGTCCTCCAGGTCTGAGTTATCTGAGCTGTCGGCTGCAAAGGAGACACAAGGTTACGTTTGGTTTGTGGAAGAACCCAGCTGTCAGAGCTGCCAAGCAGGCAATGCACTCACAGTTACAGAAGATGGCTACCAGCTGCCTGAGACCAGCGCTTCCCAGCAGCAGCAGCGGCAGCCTGCACCATGAGTGCATCTCAAATCAATCAAAAGCAGTTAGCAAACCTGCACCAGAGCTTTCTTTCCCTGCTTGAAACAGAATGTCAAGAGGAGAGCAGCCCTAGCAAGGGCAGCTTCTATTAGCTGGCAGGTTTTTTCCTCACGACGAGATGGGGGGGACACCAGCAGTAAGTTAGCTGCACCTGAGCTGCCTGCACAACTTCTGTGCACATAAGTGCAAGAGCTCGTCACACCGGGGGCTGGACAGATCTGGCAGCCACTCCTCACAGCTGTTACCCGAAAGCAAGCTCGATGGTTACACCAACCTGATGTGGTGAAATACGGCCTCCGTATAACGTGCGCGGGGCTAATTCATTATGCAATGAGTGAGCCACTTTCTCAGTACTGGGTCCTTACTGGCCTGGCACTGCAGGAGACCTCCCCACTGAGGGGAAAGCAATCCATACACTCACAGCTAGAACCTTCCTCTAGCAACCTGAAGGTTTCTCTAATGAATTTAACTATGTGGCACTCATTAAAGGTGACCTGAAAATTGTACTTTTCCTGGTTTTCTTCATTTGGGTATAGAATGAAGACACGAAACAATTTGCCAGAAGCAGTCACACACGTGCGCGTGCACACACACACACCCTGCTTTTTATCTTAAAACATAAGATCTCTTCCTCCCTCAGTTGTGCAAGAGGGAAGTGGTAGCAGCTCTGGCAGCAAGAGGTCTCCTGCCTTACCTTACAGGTGACGTTGGCTCTTTTTCTTTTGTGAATTCATTGGATGCTGCAGTTAACTAGGTGTTAAAAAAGTTTAAAAACAAAAAACAAAAACAAAAGACACCAAGACTTCATCTTTAGCCATTTCAGTTACAATGGATCTCTAAAATCCCTGTCAAAGTAAGCAAGGCCTTCTGGAAGGTTCACCCCTTCTCAGATGCTTTCCTTAGGGAAAAACAAAAAAATCACAGGCAAGCAAGCAGAGGGCACAAACCCTTTACCCCAACCCTCCTCCTTGAAGGTCAGCCAGCTGCCCATCCACTGCGATCAGCAAGGAACACTCTAGTTTCACCATCCATCGTACCGAGCCTGAGCTGAAGGGCCATCAGTGCTCCCAGAACAGCTACAGCCGTGTAAGGGGAGTTGGAAAACAGCAACCAGTGCTGCAGCAGCTACGCTTAAGCACTAGAGGGAAAGAAGCACAAGTGAGGCAACAATCCAGAAACTCTGGAGAAGAAGAGGAGCTGAGAAAGTTGTTGGGTTTTGTTTTGTGGCAGGTTTTTAGTGGTTGGGTTTTTTAGAACATTAGAGGAAAGCTTTGAAAAGGGTTCTCTTTAACTCTTTATTCTCTAGTCCACCACACAGCCTTCCAGCTTTGAGCTCCATGCCTACAAGCAAACCTGACTGAAGTTAACTGCTTGGCAGAAGCTTATGGACCTGCCTGGAAGCTGCCATTTTCGATTACAGAAGAGGAAACAAGAGCCTACCATGCTTCTGGTCAGATTTCCATATATTTCTTCCACCTTATGTCACACGTGCATTTCAAAAAGGACAGCCCACTGGCGCGGGAACAAGCTCTTGAAAGATCTGCACAATGCATAAGCTGCTTTGGGCAAGACAAACAGATCTATCCTCCCCAAGGTGGTGACAAAGGAGGATGAACACAGATTTCCACTTAAAAGGTTCTCCATGGATTATTCCTGAAAAGGAACCAAAACCTCTTCCAAAGCACCAGGAACCAAAGCCACTGGCAACCCTGTCTCAGCTGTTCCCAGAGTTACTGTTTTGAAGCACACCTACTTCACATTATGGGGGTTCATCCAAACTACGGTGAGGGTCTGCAATAGGAAGCATTCTAAATACAACACTATGCCTCAGGCCTGTACTTTGCAACAGTGCCAGTGCCCTTACAACTTTTAATTCTGGAGCAGAGTATGAGCAAAGGAGAGGGAAATTTTAATTGTTCTTGCTGGGTGAGAAACAAAAGCAAGCCAGATGAAGTTGCAGTCACAGAGAAGAAGCCAGAGCCCCACTCATCAAACCCTGTGCAATGACCGCACATGCATTGGCCTAGCAGAGCTGCACTGCCTGCCTGAAGTTCCCAAAGATGCTGCTGAGCCACCTAACAGCTGCAGGATGGGCTAGCTGCAGCTCCACAGCCATACCAGATCCAAGTTCTGATCAAGTGGTTCTATCTGTAAATGGCATACAGATGTGGCCACTCCATAATGCACAGTGCTCTGCAGAGCACACTTGAAATAACTAAGTGTCAAGTAGCACCTGGTTTTGTTAAAGGAAAAGTTACTGAAATGGCCCAAATTCTGGCCCTTTGACAAGTCAAGTTACAGTACTCTGGGTTCTCTCTTACTAGCTTCTGGCCCTGCACTGAGGAAACAGAAGTGGAGTAGTGTTCAAGAAGGTTCTGCCAGCTACTGGGACAGACCTAAAGTTACCTGCCATCCCAAAATGTTGAACTGCCATACGCTATTAATGAATTTGAGCAATGTCAATGTCCTATATGCCCCTGCATTGCACACCTACTACCTCAAAAGAACAGCAGACTGACTCCACACAGTAACTCTGGCATCCTGATGCAGCCACATCCTTAAAAATGACTGAGCTACGTTCTAACAGAAAACACACAAATGAGCCTGCCAGCCACATTAGCGCCAAAACAGAGGCTTGGCATGCTTAATCCTCCAGTGCATTGGCAGAGAAGATTGATTCCCACCTCAGCTCTCACATTAATCTCCTATCACTGCAGGAATTCAAACACCTTGCACACCGTAATTACACATCCTTACCAACCTTTTCACTTAAAGTAACTACATTACACCTACTTTACAGCTTGGAAATTAAAAAGAACTAAGTTGGCTTGGCTGCACATACAATAAGCACAATAATCGTGCTGCAAAAAAAGGAAACAGAATCTGGTGCAGCAAATCCCAAGCCTGACACTATCCTTACGTACTTTCTCTTTCTTGTGAAACCTTTTTCCAAATTGCTACGTAAAAAGTTCAGACCTTTCTTTCTTATACACACAAACGTGTGCATGCGCACACACACACACAACATTAATCTTTCAAATCACTCTATGGAATGCCAGAAAACAATTTAAATTGTATCCCAAAAGTTAAGTTAGCTTCAGAACAGTCTAAAAAAAGGAGTGAAGTTGGAAATGCTATACTGTTTTTGCACTTTAAGCAATTAGAAAAGAAAAAGAATAGCACCAAGGACCAAAAATGCTTCTCCATCCTTAAAACTACAAATAAGGCAGAGAAGATGGGTGAGGTCACAGTTCAACCAGCGTCCCATTGAAAGGCAGGACCAGCAAGCAATCAGACAAGGCTTCTTCATGTGGAGCTTCTTGGCCTGCCAAGTCCTCACACACATACCTGGGAGCACCTGAAGAAAGGAGATACCTTCCTTTCCAGAGCTGTTTTTACCAACAAATTATTCTGAGACTCCACAGGTGAACATGCATGATGACTTAGTGTCCTGACAAATATGCAACAAGCACAAGGTCACCTGTGGTCACCAAGCTGGGCACACACTTACTATCTCCAAGAATCAGTTCAACTTCCTCATCAGCATCAGAATCTTCATCTTCACCCTCATCTCCCTCTTCCAGGAGGTTGGCAAGCTCCTCATCATCGGAGGGAGAAAAATCATTTTCTCCATCCTCACCAGCATTCTCATTGTTCTCATCCTCCTCCAGCTCAGCCTCCAGCAGCTGGTCTGTATCTAGTTCATCAAGGTCATCTGTATCATCATCATCTTCATCATCATCTTCTTCCTCTTGCTCTTCTTCCTCCTATAAAGACAGCAAAAATAGTCCATTGCAGACATTAAAAAAAATGTAAAATGGAATAACTGAAGATATGCTATATACATATGAAGATACGAAGAACATACCTATGGTTTTCACTTCTCCCCATATCCAGACATCACATATTATAAACACTTTGCCTCCACAACTAGAAGACGTGACACATGCTACGTTATTTGCAGGCCTGCAAAGTCTGATCTGCGAAACGCTGGTGCAACACAGGCACCAATGGCTCAAGCTCCTCCAATACTGGCCATCAACACGTGTCGCCACAGTGCACTCTTGAGAAGGACATGCAATAAGACCCATTAACCCACGGCTTTGTTGCTAGTTTTGTACAAACTGCTTTAGCTTCAACTGGACCAAAACCTCTACTTTGCATCAAACAGCATGCATGTTCAATCTCTCAGCCATTCCTTATTTAGATTAGATGTAAAATGTAGGGAAGGTTACCGTAAGCCTAAACTACTCCCTGAACCACTCAGCTTCAGATGATAGAACTACTTAAAGCAGCTCAGAAGTCTCATCTTTGGCATCTACCAAGATGATCAAGATCCTTCTCATTCAAACTATAAGAATCTGCATTCAATAAAGCAACTGAATTCCTCATTGTACAGATCAAATCCAGAAATCTGTGCCTAGTGGATAAAACTGAGTGGGAAGAAGTTGTTACAGTCTATCTTTTTTCCAGACAAATGAGAGGCCAAAAGTGCCATCACAAGCCAAGCTCGAGGAAGTCTCCAAGGCTCAAAGCAAGGGTTCAATGTACCCGCACCTCTTGGTCACACCCTTTTTCTATAACAGAACACTCTCTTGTGGCAGGAAGGCAGCTCTCCAGTCATCCAGTCTTAATCGCCCCTTTGTTTCGAGAGCAGAACACATTTTGCAGAATTACAAAGCTCTAAAGATAGGTATCTAACATAACCCACTTCAAGGACTAGTTTGGTCCTCAAGCTCACCACACTCACACTGTGCTCTTCACACTGCTGCATTTTCAGATCTAAAAGGGCAGAGGAAAACCACCTTCCTGTCATCTCCCCAGCCTACTTTTTCTTCAGTCAGTACTATACAAAAAAAAGAATCCACCACACCCCTGCAAATCCAACATCTGTCCCAGGCAAAAGAAACAAGGAATGCCAAAAAGCCTGGGCAAATTTTATTGTTTCTTCACTGGCAAAAGGCAGCCAAGTCTCTACGGACCAGAAGCACTGTGTTATTTAAATAGAGATTACAGTATAAAAACATTGGCTTGCTACATACAGTTTTCTTTCTGAAAGAGCTTACAGTAAGTATAAAACTAAAACAACCTGTATTAAAGCCTACGTTTATAGTAGGCAATCACAAATGTTACTGTAGTCAATGCGTCCTCAAGTAAATATTGTTTTTGGAATTGCATACACACTGGAAGAGGAAATACCTTACTTGCAGTTCACAGTTTTGATCTGCAGTGCCATATATTGAGTATAATTTTCCATAAAATAGCTTGAATATAAAAGCTTTTGCTATAATAACTTCTACTTTTGTTCTATGCAGTATCTGAAGAGATACCAATGTCTTAAACTTTATTATTCTATTCAGAGTGGAAAAAATATTAAAAACTGAAAAGGCAGGAGAGTTTATTATCCTTTTTTAGTCTCTAAAAAACTCTGAAGCTGGAAAGGAGGAGATCAATTCATTTAAAAAGCTCAAAAAAATTAAGCCAAGTTTTTCAGTGCCCAGAGACAGACACACAACCATAGACATTAGGAAAAAAGTGTACTGTCTACAAGATTCAATTAGAGTTCATGTAGTAGAAGCCTAAAGGATTCTGAAATGAGATAGATACCTTCCATTTTCAAATCTGTGGAATTTCTGAAAGCATTCTAAATAGTTAGCCCACAATGACTTAAAAGAAAATGTCAAAACTACTGAATTTTATTATGTTTCACATTTAACGTATTTACTGGAAACTGAAACACTGTTTTATCTACATTTTCATTCAAGCTTAAGGCAAGGCATATATCATCCTTCAAATATAGGATGAAATGAAATATAGTTGTATAAAGTTAAAAAATTCTCCTGGCTGACAAGAATAAAAACCAAGTTACACAGAAAGGGTGTATATTTATCTGAAAATTAACATTAACTTTGAAGGATTATACCAACCAGTGAGGAAAGTGTCCTCTGTGAAAATACAAATTGCAACAGAAGACCAGAGAATTGAAGTGTTTCCACCTTTCCAGCTTAAATTACTTAATCTGAAGTAGGCGATTAGAATCAGGCCACGTTCATTTAAAAAACACCTAAGAACAGTAAGATGAAATCTGAATTATACCTGTCCTTGGTAAACCAGAAAACAGTGTGAAAACCACGCTACAAGAAGTCAGGTGTGCATGTGGCAAGAGAGCGTGACAAGGCGCAGCGCACTGCCTTACCGAGCTGGACGAGGGACGCAGAGCACAGTTGAAGAGGACTGCTCTTAATTAGTGAGAAGCCTGTACCTTATATTTTAAAGAACAAAACCAGGATCCTGGAAACTGTGATGCTTCTGCTAAGTAACAGGCAAATTAATTCTTGATTAGCTACTGAACCATCTCCAAATACAAACACTGCAGGCACACTGCAATACGCCAGCCTGGAAACACAAGGCTTGCACATATGTGGTGAGATCTCTTTCAAGCAAGCACATGGAGCTTCTGCACCCAAAACCAACCTGTGGGACATACAGCTGAGAAAGGTGGGAGAAAATACCACGTGGAGTCTAACACCATCATATGGAAGTAATATCCAGTCTGTTAAAGGATTCTAGGATGCATCCTTATCAGATACCATAACCGCCTCACATAAGGATCCATTTACAGATAAAAAATGGCATGCCTTGCCCAATAACTCATACAAGCATATTAAATAAGAGTGAAAAAAATCCTTGTGCAATGTCACAAGGGAAGATAGGCAGAACAGTTACTCCAAAACCATGTCTAGGTCTGTGAGGGAAAAACCTGCAAAAGCAAGCTCCTACCTGCTCATCGGTAGTTTCCAAAAGCTTTGGGCAATGACACAGATGCTGCCAGAAGAAAGAATCAGCATGCATATCTATGCAAAAGAAGCACGCATCTGTGCAAGCATGCACCTGTGCTTATCTTCCTCGTTGGAGTAAAATGATCCACAGAACCCATGGACCAGCACGTTCCACATGACTTAAACAGCATCAAGGAATTGTTTTAGCCATCACTAACTCCTTTAGATGCCTGAAGATATTCTTCTGTTTGGGTTGATCTCTATAAAAGCTTAGATCAGAACTCAAAACCGTTCATGCAGTCCTCACGTTCCTCCTCTGCTTCCTTAGAAGCTATTCTCTTCACTGTCCAACAGAAGCCACTTCACAGCTGCCAGTTATCTTTGCAGAAGGCACAAGGGTAGTGTTACAGAACAACAAACTGACCATCTCATAACCTTCCATCCGTAAAACATTTTACATCACTACCAGCACTCTGACTCACTGCCTGGTATTTCTGTGTGCCTACTCTGTGGCCTACAGCCAGGTGCACTATCATTACAATACAGACAGACCAAAACCCTGTCTTCTTAAATAGTTCATGTAAGACCACAAACAATCCCAACCCGAGGCTATGATGGAGGGAAAAAAAAAAAAATAATCTAATGTTCCCTTTTAAATAGAGTAGGCAACACTCAGAGGGACATAAGGGAGCCCAGCTTTTGAATTAAGGATGCCACACTGCTACCTGTTTTATTTACACTGAGTCAGGTATATTCATTGCTTGCAGATACCTAAATTTAGGATTAACTTAAGGGAGCTTTACCTTGACAGATGCCAAGAGTAGAACAGTTTAAAGCAGAGTACCCATTGACCCCTAACGAGACTCAAAATTGTAATTATATAGATATGTATTAATTTTATTATTACATATCATAGTGGATACGAATACTAGTGGGTTTGTGTTATCTTCACAATGCCTCACCGGCATCACTGCTCTTCAACTCCAGCATACACAGACGTCACTACGTAACAGCTGAAATGCAGACAGCATGATAGTATCAACATACCTGGATGGCTGCCTCTTTCTGCTCTTCAAAAACACTGTACATAAAAGTATCACAATAAAGGAATTTTAATTTAGGAAACACCCACCTTGTTTCGTACACAAAATGGCTTCCTGGCCCCACTTCTCTGCACAAATACAGTGCTGATTGCACCACAGTTAAAGCAAAAAGGCTGCAAAAGTAAGGTAACGAACAAAGACAATGCCGACAATTTAAAGTGAACACAAGAACGAAACCCCAGTTACAAGGGGATAGCCAAAAAGGGGGCTGCAACCTTAGTGCAGAATGCTATCCACAGATGTAAGCAGGGTGCCCACACAGGGACAGGCCCCAGCTGAACACAGAAATTGTTTGACTCAAAGAGTTAATTTGGCTCAAGTAATAAAGACTAGTTTAGGCTGACAAAGACCATCAATACAAAGGGTTTGTACCCATTTAAATCAAAATTCGTTTTAACTAATGTGAGGCAGAAATGTACAGTACCATCATTTCTATATTTTAGACAAGTATAAAGGATGCAGGAACTATCAATTCTTCTAGAATAAGACTGCAGAAGGGGACAATTTAAGTGTGCATCTTAAGAGAAATCTCTCAACACTCACTCACTCACCAAAGTTCACTAATTCACTTGCACAGTAACACATAAATAGCTTCAACACACAGTCTATGACCCTGGAACTACTTCGAGAATGATGAAGAGGGCAGAAGTGATTCACATCAGCTTTTTAACATGCCTGCATACAGGCAGATTTACAGAGATGTAGAAGTAGTACAAGAAAAGCCGGACATTAACAGAATCAGAAAAGTTGATCACATAGCAAAGGATTATCTCAAGAGTATCTCAAAGCATGTTACTGGTACCTTAAGATCACACACTCATAGTGGAGTTATGTAAAGATTCAGAAAGCCATGTAGATTTAGTTCAATCAATTTATCATTTGTAACTACAAAGGAAAAAAATAAACATCCCCTAAAGGAATGGCACATGTAGGGGTGGCAGCACTGTAACAAAAAAATGCTTGACCTAATTCTTCATGTGCCTGTATTTACAGCCTGTTCGGAACCTGGTGAGTACCCTTTGCTCATTCAAGCGTTACACATTTTCTTCCATGTTGTTCTTTGATGTATGTTTGCATGCACCTCAGACTTTCATCACATGACAGACTCCCTTCCTGTTCCCCTTTACCCATTCATTTTGCACATACAGAATTCAGAAAATTTGTCTTTTTGGGTAGTACAGGTTATTGATACTTAATGAATTCACTCGTGTTCACCTCTCAAAAAAGATCCAAAGGCTCAGGGAAAACCCAGCCTTTCACTTAGAATCACGCGATCATTTAGTTTGGAAAAGACCTTTGAGATCATCAAGTCCAACCACTGCCAAGTCCACCACGAAGCCATGTCCCTCAGCACCGCATCTACACATTTTTTTTAAACACCTCCAGGAATTGTGATTCCACCGCCTCCCTGGGCAGCCTGTTCTGATACTTGACCACCCTTTCCGTGAAGAAAATTTTCCCAATATCCAATCTAAACCTCCCATGCTGTAACTTTGAGGCTGTTTCCTCGTCTGATGCAAAATACATGCTAACTAGGCAGAACTTTGGGATTTTTCCTTTTTATTTAACATATTTCTGGACTATATTTTAACATTAAATCAGTGTATGTCCAGGAAGTATGGCTTAAAGCACTGCAGATCTGCAGTATCTAAAAATATGTCAGCTTACTTTATAAGCTCTCTTAAGACTTTTTATAGTTTTCTTACATGTCAACACCTCTCACCTGCAGATGCTTTCCAGCAAGAGTCCCTTCCTCTGAAAACACAATCACTATTGCACCTCTGCTTGAATCATGCCATAAGTTACTACTCTTTATTTTCACCTACGAGGCTGCCTTTTCTCTACCTGAGAAAGTTAATCAAATGTCAGAGAAGTTTTTCCCACTTGATTTCAAGTCTTTCAGCTCATATGTAATTCTCTTCTGGCTATTTGTAGCCAAGTCTAATCATCTGCTGGTAAGCATCTGCTTCTACAAACTGTTTATTTTCTCTAGTCAACGTTGGTTTTTTTGTGAAGAAACTTAAGTTTCCCAGACTATCATTGCTTTGGTCAATTTATTTGCTATTGCAAGAAACCACCTACTAGTTTACTTCTCCCTCTCTTTCACACACCCCCACCCACCCACAGTTTCTCCTAGAGAAAAGCAAACTCATCTTTAGTAATCTGGTCTCCTCCAAATTACCAGTATTAGTTTAATTACTACCTATTTCCAACATGGGAAGGGGTTTCGCTTTCATAAAAAAGAACATATGATTGTTGTTCAAATACAAGTTCACTGAGGAATATTTCACTCCACGGGAATGTCTCTCCTTGTTTTAGTAATTTACCTTTCTCCACAGACAATCCTCTTGTTATATTCTGACAATTGTTCTCTTTGCTTCCAAAGTGTCTGTGTAGCACCTTGTACTTTCTGATCCTTCACTATGCAATTCTCAGGAATGACAAAGTGACAATGTCTGGTTTTCAGTCAGTTATGAGTTTCTATCCAATTCCTTCCACCCACCCTACTTCTTAACACTCCCTGAACAATGTGCAGTGGAAAAAGCTGAAACATAGCAAACAGTACTTCTAGGGGGTCAAGCATGCAAGGAATTTTATGTCCTAGATTACCTAGTCTCCATCCTTCCCCTCAGATAGCAAGCCCAAACTCATTTTTTACTATCACACCGTTAAATTCATTCAAAGTATCAATCTCACACTGCAGGGCTACACCTACTTTTACTTTCTTGGCTACTTCAGTGTTAGAGTATCTACTTCTTCATAGCCATTAATAAGGTCACAGAGCTAAAAACGTAGAAGCCTGGGAATGCACAGAAGTTACTATATGTAGCAAGCAACAAATCTTACCATAGGCTTCTGTGCAGATGTAGATATATGCAGATTTAACACAGGAAACAGCACACAGCATACAGTATGTCACAGAGGCAAAACATGGAGTGAAGAAATAAAAAAGCAGTTATTCTCTTAGTCTATGTAAGTAGATTTAGCTTGTCTAACTGACTGCTTACCTGTGATGAATGAAAAAGCATCCATGACACAGAAAAATATAAATGTTCAAGTAACTGGGCCTCTGTTGGATTGGCATGTTCAGTTGGGACTCTTCTGACCAATACTCTAGTTTTGCCTATGAAGTGTTTCTGTTTTAATGTGACTGTGTGTACAGTCTAACTCCAGAGTCACTGTCCTCTCTAAGGTATGTGCAAGTCATCATTTTGCAGTTGATATGTTCCTTAATGCTAGGGATAAATGTGTTTTAACATGACTATTATATTCTCTATGCTATAGGGCTCAGAAATGGTGCAATTTCTGAATTTGCTTCCTTCCACTCACTGATCTCACACTCACTCACAAGAATAAGCCAAATCCTTTAATTGCATGACAAAAAATAGTAAAAGGAATTTCAAAATTTGGCAGGTAAATGAACCTCCCTCTAGGGACTAGAATTTTTCCCTGTATTTCCTCAAGCTTCCGACTGACGTTTCTCATCACAGCTGAGGCAGCTTTTATTTTCTTGGATCCCAACTACTCTGGGAATTTTGGAAAGACATATTAGGTGAGAGAAAGCCAACCTTTGCTTTCTGTCACAGAACAGCCAGAATATGCTTTTATCTCTGCTGCAGCTGTTTTTTTCCATAATATTAAGTCTAGCCTGAAAGCTCCAATTACTTTTCCCTTTCCAAGAATTTCCTTTGTTTGCACTGACAGCAAGTAAAACTAGATTCTGAAACAGCAGAATAGGCTGAAGCAGTCACAGTTATTTGTCTGCTATCTTAAAAATGTGGTTAGAAGTACAGGTACTGGGCATTTATTTATTTATTTTTAATACCTGTTTTGGAGTATGTCTGTTCAAGAGATGTATCTGTTATGTAAAGAGGTCTTTGATGGAAACCACTCTTTACTAAGCCTCCCTGGCTGCAGCTAAGTTCAAAGATTCCTATTAAGGTGTGTAATAAACGTGTATATTATTATCAATTGAGCTATTCACCTGAAAATACTTGTTTCCAGCTATTATCTCATAAACCATTTCATCTTGAGCAAGATTTTGAAAGAAACCATATCTTCAAATATTACAGGAACAGCTCCTGAAAAGCAAAGGGTCCCTGATGACGTAAATCATTATGGGCAGCTTGTAGTGACAAAGCACTACTATGGTCTGATGGTTCTCAAATACATGTGCCGATATGGATTAAGGTTTGTGGGTTTTTTCCTCAGCAAGTAAGCATCTGCACGAAAACAAACCTAAATCAAACCAACAGCAATGAAAATACAATGGAATTGCTGTTGCAGGCATATAAGGGGAGAGTCCTAAAACAAAAGCAGAAACTGGGATCACAAATGACCACATAGAAAGCTGAGGAAAAACATTCTCCATCGTGGATAAACCACATGTTAGAATAGTGATTGTCTTTTGAGTCTTTATTGCTTATCTCCAAAGCTTTCATTTCACATCACCTAAAATTTTCTAAACCAATGCAAAAAGACAAATTACACACCTACCATCACCATTTCGATAGCCCAGAAGCACTGCAGGATAATTAACAGTTCTTCAGTTCTGGCAAAAGAAGTAGAACACACTTTATAGGACAGGGACAGCTAGGTGAAGCAATCTGCTGCTGAAGCCATAAATCTCTCTGAACATGACAACAACTGAGAATGCTATTTGAGCCTCGCAGATGCAACATCATACACATGTACCACAGAGAGACAAACAGCCCTCAAAGAAATAATATGGAAAGAAAAACTAAAATAAAGAGGTAAAAATGCACAGACTGAAAATCCATTAACCCACTCAGAAGATCACACCATTCAGACTTAAGTTTCAGTTTGGAGTCTACTCTGTGGTTAGCTAGTTCCCTTGGCTTCAGCTTTTCTGATCACTTAATATTTCTGAAGTCTCTTTTCTAGCCTGTAGCAACTGTCATGTGCCACTTCCAGGCCAGATCAGTACGTCCGCTTTCCTTTGCGCCATTTCCTCTGAAATTCCTGGTCTGCCTTAATACATAAGGCAGTAATTACCGAGTGAAACGGGGATACTAATAAACCAAGAAAGGGAAATAAATAAGAATTAAGCAAGCTAACAACCAAAAGATGGTCCAGCATCTGTACCAGTAGCTCAGAAACCCATCTTATTTTTTTTAAGTCTAACTCTGAAGGAGTATCAAAAAAGTGGCTAATAAAGGAGGAAGAGCAGGAGAACCTTGCTGCAGGACTGAAGAATAGGGAACTGCTTATTTCCCCATAGACTGATCACAGTTTTGCAAATACTTGTGAGTGAAACTGCCAGTCACAGATGGACCCATTTAGATACTCATCCAGCAGTGAAATCATCCACAAAACTCATGAAAATTCAAGGCAGAAAGACAGTATTTTTAGAGTAAAACATCCAACAACAACAACTAAGGCTCACAAACTCTTGCTAAGAGTGTTACATCTTCACTTTCCCTCAGTTATCACCGTAACTGGAGCAGACCACTGAATATCAATATCCATTTAGCACTTTTTCTGTTTAACAAGGCTTGACAATTCTGGATTACTGGCCAGAACTAGGAAAAGGCAGCTTTCCAGAGATCTCATTCGAAAGGCTACTGTAACAGTCAAGGAAGAGCCCAGCTGCAGTGGTGCTATTCTCAAATATATATATATTCTCAAAACCATAAACATTTACTGCAGCAATACCATGTACTAATAAGCTAGCTAAGTCAGCCTGATCATTTAATTTGAGGGTAATTTATGTAACAGATCAGTTGATTTTACAAGGTTTGGTTTGAGAAAGTGGGAGTAATATAGTTGTTTTGTTTCTACACTTAAATAAGAGAAGGAACTGAAAGGTATCTGTAGGCCAAATACCCCTGTTTGGTTCATTTTACAGACTCTCAGTCTTTTGCTTTTTAAATATCTCTCACAGAGTTATCAGTTGACATTTGTCAAAACTGCCATCATGGAACGTCAAAATTTAAAAGTAAAACGTGTCAGGCAGATATTTTTCTCCACAGTTCTTAACTTGTCTCAAGCACATTTTTAAAATTTTAAAATTTCATTCTGCATCACATGACTTTCAAGCAAGGCTTGCCCACCAAAAGTGCTCCTGTTTGAGTACTTACTACTTTCTGTATAGGTAAAAAACTGTACTCGTTGACCCATGTAGATCACATACAAAACTAGATAGATACATAAAGTCAAGGTGCAAGGACAGAGAGGGCAAGCAGATGAATATCTGCTCTAAAAATCCGGACCAAAGAGATACCAGGTTAATGTTGATTCACATGGATTTACCCCCACACCACTGTAATGAAAAAGATCAAACAGCATCTTCTTTTAGCCAGAACGTGTTTTAGAATATCTGTGAGAAGTCCCAACAAGTTTAAAAGTTTATTTTCAATTTTTCAAAGCCCAAATCACAGAAACTAACTAGGCAAGCAGTGAATACCTACATATGTGCGAGCATATGCATACACAGAAAACTCCTCTGTTCATTAGGAAACAAATTACTCTTGATGGCCTTAACAGACAAGCGTGCCAGAGAGATTCAGTCTTTATTCTGGAAAACCTCCACTCATTCTAGCTCAATGCTGGATGTCTCTGGAGACAAAAGCTGTATTTTGTAAGCCTAAGACTAGAACAACCTGGAGGAACAGCAGTGAATAGCTAGGGGTCAGAGCGCGAGTGGTTTAGTTTGTTTTGCTAAATATATATAGATTGAACTGAATTTGGGTTTATAAGTGTTGTTTATAGTAAAACCAAATCTCTCTTACTAAAGAAACTTGATTGTAACCACTCCTAAAAATTACTGTCTAGGAATATCTATACACCCCAGAAGTGATGACCATAAAAAGCAGTAATTACACAGTATCAACTAGTCAGTCTTAGCCTGCAAATTGATCCCGGAGCAGCTTTGTTTGAATACTCCACAAGCTTTACAGAAAACTTTTTAGCATACTTAAAATCTACCTGGGGCCACCTCCACTTGTAAGACAGGAAGCGTCCCCAGTCATGTTTGATGGATGATAGATACCTTATCTCTGCTTGGTACCTAGTGTTACAGCCTGGAACCAACAGCATCCAGGCTGCATCTTCTTGTACAAATACACATCTCCACTTAAGTCAACACTTACCAGCGAGATTGCAAAACAGTGTCTTGATAGCTGCTAGTTAATCATTGTACAAAGCAAAATCAATTTCTGCTACAAACTATGTTTTGAGATTTGATAAAGAAGAAATGGATAAGCTTACTCAATGCGAACAAAAACAGCGGAAGCAAAGAAAACCAGAAACTACTACCTGAGCCACTGGGAAAGTAGAAACACTTTGAAAGGAACAGTAATTCCCCCTACTTTATTGCTTCTAAGGAATTCTACTCTTCACCCGTCCTAACAGCTCCTAAACTGAATCCATCCGATCTAGGGGCAGAAACAGTGACCTGCACTTTCATAAGAATGCCAAAACTTCAGCTGCAACCTGGTAGCACATTGAGAGGACAGGACAGCAAAGCACATACACAAAACAGAACTACTGCTTTATGTTCAGAATTACAGTGAAATTGTAATAGCAACTATCTGCAAAGAATATTATTCTTTCCTGGGATCTGCTATTCAGTCTTCTGAACTAGAAACTAAAAGTTCTAACCTAGCAACAGGAAGATTCAGAGACAAAGGGTATCAGAAACCCAGCTTTCCACACAATCTGGGAAAAAAACCCACCAATATATTACCTTCTGGCATTCTTTGGAAAAAGGTGAAGTCAGCTTTTCTCACAGGAGATATAAATATGTGATTTACTACAACGCAGACACCAAAGAGCAGAGAATAATGCATTTAAAATCTTTAGAGAATTGAAGTATAAGATCTTTGCCTGTTAAAAACAAACAAAAACAACAACAAAAAAAACCCCACCACCACCTGACACCCAAAAAGCTACAAATTTGTCTTTAATTCTCACTGTACTGTACTAAGTATCCTGCACTACTGTGTATTCTACCAACTGCACTGAGGGACACTTATTGCAGTTAACTCTTTTGTCAAGTTGCCAGAGATCAAATGGCTGATCTGAGAAGGAAAACCAACACATCCCAATGCAGACTTACAGCTTTCTTTAAAATTCTTAAAACATTTTGCTGTGTAGAAGTCCTGTGCAGTTTCACTGCATTAGTCAGAAGTTGTGCCACATTCAGAAATTGGTGACAAGTTATGCCCACATATGAGACTTGGAATTGAAAAAAGGAAAACCTCAAACTCTACTGTCTTTACTGGATGTAGAGATATTTTTAAAAACCCAAGCAGAACAAAAAGAAAAGTTTCTGATCAAGATTGAAACGCTTAGGAAAATAAATAAACAATCTATAAATTATCATGTTGGTTTACAGTGCACAAAGTGACTGCTCACACAAGTTCCACACAGATAGTCTTAGTTTACATTGGCAGTAAAGTGATCTACTTCACGTTAGGTGAGACCAAATGAGGCATTTGTACTTTATGGGTAATAAATGAACACCTGTAGCCTCTCACATGTAGATGGCTAACAGCTGCTGTTGAATAACCAAGTTAATGCTATACTTCTCACCTGATCTTCTTCTTCATCTTCTTCATCTTCTGCCAAACGCTGCCTGCCCACTTCATACAGTCTGCAAACTGTATCCATATTCATGGCATCCATGCTCCCCTGATTCTGAAGAGGAGATGCCAACACAGCAGTTAGCCCCAGGAAATAAGCTCAACATTTGTATTCAACGCTATATCTGATCTCAATCACAAAACATTACCAAAATCCTTCCCTCCTATCTACTAGCAGCAGTACAACTAGCACTAAAAAAAAAAAGTCTTTTTTGTTTCAAGGACCAGCCCAGGAGTGGTGCAAATATCTATTTTTTGCTTCTGTCATCCACAAGTTACACTCTTACTAGTAGACTTCACACCACCTTTACTGGATCCTTAACATGCTTGGGGTTAGTTCTCACTAACCGCACACCACTTCCTTTCAAATTTGCCCTCCTATCATATTATTGAACCATATGCCTTGAGACAGTGCTAAAAGCCATCATATAGCAAGAGTTCCAGAAGACAGCAGTCTGACACCCCAGAAACCACTGCTGCCACATGCCCTGAAGTAACGTTTCCAGTGACTTCTGTAAAAGAAACTTTTCATATCTTGGCCTCACAACCTTGACAACTCCAACTTCAGCAGTTAAACATGAAGCTTGCCCTACTACAAACTCTTGACTTGCTTTTTGCAGTCTGTAAAGATCAGTGATTCACAGATATTTTGGTCGATAGGATTTTAAATTAGTCACTACATGCACATAGTCAGGAGGTTCAAGAAATTGGGTACTGACAATGTATTATTGGGCAAAGAAACAGACCCATTAGTTTAAGTTTACTTCTGCCCTAACAAACCAGAAGTTTCACTCAGTAATTTTTGCTTCAAATCCTTAGCTTCTGGGATTTTGCTAGGAAGAGAAGTGCAAAAGGAACAACAAGAGTGATTCACAGAAAAGCTCCATGGGAAGCCCCAGGAAGACTGCATTTCCCAGTTATTTGATACAATGCACAAATTTTAATAGGAAATTATTGCTACAAATAGGAAAAAAATTCATTTCTCTTTATGCTTACGAGAAGAAAACCTCTGCACATTTTAAAAGGGGCAGCGTCTGAAGAAGAGACACAAACGTGTTTGGAAATTTAAGGAATCAGAGGCAGAAAAACAAGACTGCTGTGGGTGCACAACAGAAAACTAACAGCATCTCTGCATCAAAACATCACCACTGCTTAGGACACGAATTGTGTCCTGTTCTACTGCCGACTCCCTCTGGTACCGTGGCTGAGTCCTTACAGCACACCTGTATGGACATAGGAACTCTAGAATCATCACTTCTGAAGGTTTTAAAAAAACAAACCAAAACAACAACAAAAAAACAACCAAGAAGCACTGCACTCAAACCACTGCTACAGAGACCAGAGTTCATTCTTAGCTCCTTTACCTCAATGACAGCCAAATAGCAGTCCTTGCTGTCTGTGCACAAGTCAAAGATATTCCGCTTTACATCTATGGTGGCTGGAAAACATCACAACACAAACTCAGTGGTTAATTGCATATTATTTATTGCTTGCTGACAGAAAAGATCTAACAATGTATGTCTAAAAGCAGGTAAAAAAATGTTGGGACAAGAATCAACAGCTGAAATAAAAGTGAAATCACCATTTATAACTAACTCAATCTGTAATGAAGAACAGAATGTTGGAGACTGTCATAAAAAATAGCCAGGTAAGATCTTAACCTGCTCTGCACAGTGTCTCCTCTCTTGATAATATGTTTATTTGCTTCTTTAAGCACAGTAAACAACAGATAATCTTCCAGGATAAGTGGCAACCAAGGGACTGAGTTGTGAGCCACATCTCCTTTCAATAGCAAAAGCCACATTTGTTAAAGTCCACAGCAGCAACTAGCTTGGCTCCAGGAGCTTTACAAGCTGGAGGCCAAATTGACAGCATTCTGAACTACCAGCATGGGGAAATGCTGTTGGGAAAAGGAAAACAAAATTTAAAAAAATAAAATAAAAAAAAAAAAGGCCTTCCTGAAATGAGACCAATGACATCCTAGCCAAATGACCTACTATCTCAGATTATGCCCTACTTGGAAAGATGAAATGAAAATGAAGCCAGAACTGCTGGACAGTAGCAAGTAAAGCAATCACCCACTGAACAGGATATGATCCTTGAACCTATGTCAGTGTTAAGCCCAAGTCTTGTGCTTCAATCAGAACAGGTCATAGCACAATTTGTTTTGTAAACTTTCAATAAACCTTCAAACTTCCAGACCAAGCTGTTTGCTCCTCTCTTACCTATAGGTTTATAATCAGTTGCATTAAACGTCCTGAAAGAAGAGCCAAACGGACTTCTCATTCTCTCCTCCAGAAGGTCATCTTCATCATCTGCCTGCAACATAGCTGATACATGGGAAAATTATTCCACAAATCCACCTTCCATTCACCGCTATCATTAAACCAACTTAAGAACAAATCAGACTCTGACATGAATTTTCTTTTTATTTAATAGCTCAGCAAGACCCACTTCATATCTACTTTCTCAGAGCTGCCTTTATTAATACTGCAGATCATTGCAACTTATTACAAACAAAAACATTTTCTCAAGCATCATCAGATCTGCCGTTATACGTATTTTCTTTTTCAATAGGTTGATTTTTAATCTCACAAATGAGTTGCCATCTTAGTGATGTTAGAGAACACTTTGCCAGCAACACACGTAGCGTAAACATCCTGAAAAAATTCCAGTTCACACATGCCAGCAAAGCCTGGCATTAGACAAGACCCTCTGAAGCTTCAAATTTCACTGAATAAGCATCTACTTATCTCAAACCAGAGGCGACTAAGGAGAGTAATACAAAACCGAGAAGTCCTACCTCCATACATAACCGTGCCAGTATAGTTGAACACCACACGACACTGATCCAGTGCAGGTACTGTGTGTAACAAATGGAAAGTTCGGAGGTCCCACTGGAAACATACAGGCTAAGGAGCAACAAACAATTTAAAGTTTCTACTTACTTTTCAACACAGTGGTAAACTGATTAATTCCATTGGAGAAACCTCACTGCCACCCTCTTGCAAATACAACAGAACCAGAGTCTGATTCAAGCACCACAATCCCTTCCACATGTCCAAAACAAAAAAGCTCTTACTCAAAATGTCATTCCCCGTCACGAGAAGTTACTGCAGCAGCTTCAAGGTTGATCTTGGTAAGAGATGGAAAGAGAACAGAGGTACCACAGAACATATTCCAAAAGAACCTCTCTCTTGCTTTCTCTCCTAAGTTATTATAAATGTTAAGTATTTCCTCTAGGCCCCATCAGACACAGAGTCTAGACTTAAATTAGCTAGCTGTTTGACAGTCCTTACTTACTTGAGTCACAGACGAAAACTGTTGCTACTATACATACCCCGTAACACAGCAGACTTACTAATACAACTTCTGCAAACAGCTACTTGTTTATCAATACAAATTCTTTAGGCCCCAGCACATCCATTACCACAGTGGCCAAAGGATACAATTTCTGTGTTGACTATGACCTCTAGCCCATTGGGATGGAAAACACCACTGATGGTCATGTTGAATTTGTCAAACTTGTGGATGGCTTGTGCCGATCTGACATCCCAGAGGACACCATCATTTAGGACAAGGTCATCAGTAGGGTTAAAGGTGGCACAGTTCTTCTTGTAGTTGTTGGCAAGATCTGGGTTAAACAGAGTCAATAGCTTGTTGCCAGTCTGAATATCATAGATCTTTTAGATTAAAAAGAAAAAGAAAGATTAGTCACAATTTGTAATATACCTGTGCCTAAGATCACCCTATGTTCCCCCTTCTAGATTGTTTCTAGAATCACCCCGTTTCCCACTTTGCTTTTCCATTTCAACTGAGAGCGTTCCAAAGATAACCCTTCCTACCAGTCCTTTTTCACAGCTGGCACCAAGCCTCACCACATTTTGGCCAGTACTTTGCAATTCACTGACACATTTGAATACAAACAGGATTAGTTCCAAAGAAACTAACCCCATTATGGAAAGTGGGCTGCAAAGCTGTAGTCATGAGGTACCACTTAGCCAGAAACTGTTTCAGAAATGGAACTGCTTTCAGGAGCAGATGGTATTTACAAACATAAAAACTCCAAGCACACAGTGAGGAAAAAAAGCCAGGAACTACAGAAAAGGAGTTAAAATACCTGGCATTTATGTGGAAAGGCAACTTTCTGAGCTTTGCCCCAAACAACTCTCGGAAGATAAAAACATAAGAAGGGCTGTACTAGCACAAAAGGTTTATTACAGTCTTCTCTGATAAACTTGATCTGTAACATCCCTAAGAACCTAGCTCTCATTCAAACTTAAAAGAGGAAAAAATTCTCTAGAATTGGAAAACAGATCTGTTTACCAGATAAACACAATACGCAAACTGATCTGACTTCCAGATAAATCCAAGTTAAAAACTTGGCAGGAATGGATAGCTTGCTTAAACAAATCAGAGCAGTAAGTAAATTCATAAATAATTTGAGTAAGTTATGCTTCATGACAATTTTTCATGCAAATAACTCTTTCAAAAGAGGCAATGCCTATAATGAATACAAATTAGCACTGAGAAGAAGCAGAAGCACTCTGAAGCCTGCGTCTGTCAAATTTGCAGGCATTCATACAAAACACTACAACACCATTCTCTGAAACTACATTGGTAAAATTAAATTACCCAAACACAAGCTGCAAATTGGGGAGGCAGGGAGAAGGACACTTAAGGAGGACATTTTTTGAAGGCCGTTTCCCACAGCTGTTGACTGAGCTACTGTTTACAGTGGAACTTTTTTAATTATTATTATTACTATTACTGAAAAAATAAGGCAAAGGAGGGAATTTCAGATGAAAAAACAGAAACAGAAGAACCCCTGAACAATCTCTCTCACATGAACAAAACAAAGCAGATTCTACAACTGCCCAGAATAGAACCACAGAGGCAACACACTGCACACTGCTTGTGCTACAGGCAGTTTGGAATGGTCCAGTTTATACCCTTAGACACAGGGAGAAGTTTATTTGGCACTTTCAAAGCTTTCCTTTAAAGCCTCTTAGCTCATCAGTTACACAGAGCACCATAGCACCCAGATATGTTAATAAATGTCCTGTCAAGAATTACATTCTTGTCACAGCTTCAGAACCATGACCTTTACTGGTACTTACATGGGCAATGTCTCCTTTTGTGCCAATGACCCTATCCTGAGAGTGCTTGCTGAACTCCACATAGTGGTCATCAGGGAAGGAATGCCTGTAGACAGAGTCAGTAAAGAAGTCAAGGAACTGCAGACTCAAACTGCCTGTGTGAACCAAACACTACTATCCCAACACCTTCTGCAGAGGTTTCAACAGCGCGTGAAACTAAAAATGTAGAAAAAAATTTCCTTCACCATTGACCATGGCATATTACAATGCTGAAATCACCAAATGGGCTGGAAGGGACCTTAAAGATCACTTAGTTCCAGGCCCCCTGCCATGGGCAGGAACCCCTCCCCCCAGCCCCGGTGGCTCCCAGCCCCATCCAGCCTGGCCCTGAGCCCTGCCAGGGTCGGGGCACCCACAGCTGCTCTGGGCAATGTGTTCCAGCGCCTCCCACCCCCACAATAGTGAGGGTGCAAATACCACACCGGCATTTGCAGGAAAACATCTCTTACAGACACAGCCTTTACAGCAGATCAATGAAAAAACCACAGGCAGCAAATGCAAAGACTTGTCATCAACAGGGTCTGTCACAAACCTAACTGCACTAATAGGAGTGAGCGATGAATGGCATCATGAACGTTCAAACACACGTGCAGGCCTAAGGCACGTTCAACTTTTTATCTGAAGGATGCCCTCTAGCTGACTTAAAACAGGCCATACCAAAACTGCTGCTTACAACTAAGGCAGAAAACAGTCAAACCTTTTAAAAATGAAGAGCCTTCCACACATTTTTTAGGGGAAGGAACAAGTGTAAATACTGAAATCAATTTTCAACAGCTTTATACAGGTTCGAAAAACAGCTTATACCCAGGTCTGAAAATTTCACCATGCATATCACCACACTACTAAGAATCTGTAACTGGCTACAGAAAGATTGCAAAGATACTTTACAAACACGAGAATAAAAATGCAAACATATTTCTTTGCCTTCAGGACAACGGTGATTTTACTGATCTATCTTGCACTAAATAGGACTTTAGGTAGTTAGAATTTAGCACAGGTACCTGTACCCAATAAAATAGGGAAGATACTAAACATAAGAAAAGGGAGAACATTTCTTTTTTTCACAAGAGACATTGTGAGAGCTGTGCTGTATTATGGTTTGTTCTTAGGGTTTCTGCCTATATTGAATGGTTTTTCTAACTGCAGCATACCCCACAGCTGGATCAGAGTATACCTACTTCATATCAAAGACAGACTTCATCCCCCACAATGCAGAGAGAGGTTGGCTCCACGTAGCAGATGTCAGCAATAAAGATCCATCCTATATTTCCAGATGAAAGTGGAGGGGGAAGAAGGGAAAAGGGAAAAGAATACCAGAGAAAACAGAGGTTATCATCTTATCCATACACTTTTAACTTACACTTATAAGATGAATTTAGGGGCTATAGCAGATTTTGTGCTTACTAAACTACTCCCGTGGGGATAAAGTCTAGGCATCTAATGCTATAACATAAAGAGCCCTTGGAAGACAAAGAATAATGTTACAGATATCAATGGAAATGATCTATGACATTAATAGCAGATAAAATCAGGATAACCCATGCCTAAAATGTGATGCCCTGTGAGTGCAGGTCATTCTGCTTATAAATCAGTTACCTTTTCTTTCTTCGGAGAATCATCCCCCTAAAGATTTCTTTCTCTAGCAAAGGGAGGTTGTAGAAAGTCTGATATTTTATATCACATTTATCTTAAATAAAGTCAGTTTAAGCATTTTTCCACTTCTAGATATATATATTCATTACTTATGAAGGCACACAGCCACTGTGTATATTCTCTATTATCCTGGGAAGAAAATAAAAATTGTAGAACTCGCAGAGAGAGTGTATGTAACTATTACAAGTACTTTAATGACAGGCATTGCAGGCCAGCCAGTAGGTGCATTTTAGATGTACATACCCAGACAGGCCCAAAACATACCAGGGCTTAGGCTGTGAAACTTCCAGAACTCAGAACAGGTTTTTGATTACTTACCCTGGATGGCTCAAGGTGCGTGATGGCAGAGTTATGGCAGTTGTAACTGGCCTCTTCCTGTCCACTGAACACATTATAGAGTTTCAACTGCCCAGTGCAAGTACCCAGCATTAAAAATCGTTCCCTTGCAGAAAACGCGCAACAGGTAAAGCCACTCTCATCCTCATTTGCTTCCCTAAACACAGAAATTGGACGGAACCTAGAAAAGGTAGAAATACAAGGGTCACCCGAAAGAGATGAGAGAAGCAAAACTGAAGTGCTGTGTGATGACACTAAATCCAGTCCTTAAAAAAATCGTGTAGGTACCTTTCCTATAGCTTTCTTCTAGGACAAGCTAAGTGTCAATTGTAAGATTAGTGCTCAAGTGAGCATGTTACAACAGTGTTTGCAACGCTTCAGGGTTTGTTTTGCACTGTTAAGTACTTCTGTTACAGCACATCATTAAGTTGAAGCACTTGGCGGCTGCCTTCAAAGTTGGATTGATGGAAAACCTGTAATGCTGTCACCTGGGTAAGTACAGATAGTAAAAAATTTTCTAACAGTTGTGAAACTCAACACAAGAAGTCATGGCACATCAGCCAAATAACCTGTCACCATAATTTCCCAAGGTGATACTGGTTTCACTGTGAAGATGCTCTCATCCGTGTCATCTTTATAAACTTCACATCTTCCCATTTAACCTCAGCAAAGAAAGGCCACATAAAAAGGCTAGCAACTTCTGGTGCTGCAGATTCAGCTCCAAGAGCAAAACATGGATTCTGCTGTCCTGCATCTGTCAGCCAGCTATCCTCAAGGCTACACTACACTCCTGTGTAAAACTGGTGTTACACAATTACCTTCCAAAGGATAAAAAGAGCTATGAGCTTCATTTGTCAATGTTGCTAATGAATTAACATGACACTGAAAATAAGCGTGCTTTATGTTCCAAGGGTCACTACTAAGGACAAGAGAAACAGAACTTCCAAAAATGCCTTTCAAGGCTCTCCCACTGGTCACTGTTTAATTAAAACACTTTTCTCTCCAAGAACGTTCCTGTGGGACTGCAGAGCCTGAATCCAGGTAAGGCCTTTTGGCACACGGTACATCCTGAGAGGGATCAAGAAACATTTGTCTTCCTTACCTGCTAAATATAAGGTGTCTATCAAAGCAGCCACCATCCACCCCTCCGTACTTCGGAAAGGCTGCCCTGCGGGTCAGCCGTGAGGTAAAGTTAGTTGGCGCCTGGCGCCTCTGTTTTGGCTCAGGACACTGGTGGGGAGTAAAGAGAGAGAAAGGGGGACAGGTGGCAACAGGGTTCTTGCAGCGGGCATGCTGCTCCCTAAGGTACTCTGTGATTATACTGTCCAGCGTGGGTGGGGAAGGAAGGTGTCTGTCCAGCTGCTTTTTGATAGCTGGGCTCTGGCTGTAAGCGCCATGGTCCGATTTTTGTCGCAACACTCTAATTTTTCTGCCGTTGCAAGGAGATGGCCTCTCCCTGACAAAGCTAATCCTGCCAATCAGAGGAGAATTGCTGGCGTAAGAAGGGCCTGGAAGGGCAAGTGGACCTTGGGATGCAGACGGCCTTGCCTGAGCATGGACAGAGGTGGCAGTGGAACCTACAGAAGTGTGGCTACTCAAACGGGCTGAGATGCCGTTAGCTATGCGAGGAGTGCGAGGCAGGGTCACAGGAGAGGCAGCAGCCGCAACAGGGGTGAAGGCAGATGAATGAGATGCTGCAGTCATGGGTAGGTCGGCCTCTTTAGTAAGGACAGATGCAGTTTCTCCTAAGCCCTTAGAGATGAGATGGTTCCGAATCAGGAGCAGCAGCTCCTTCTCAGGAAACGTGATCCTTGACTGGGCCACCACATCTGCTTTCTGCAGCCGAGCCAGAGAGACATCTGTGCCAATCAGCAACGGCTTCCCCGAGACACGCTCTATCAGCTCAGCAGCGTATTTGCAGAACTTCACATGCTCGCTGCGCTTATCCTGAAGCACCGGCTCCTTCATCAGCTGCTGAATTTGACAGCTGCTGAAGAGGGGGAGCTTGCTGATAATCTGCCGGACAGTACTGCTGCGCGAGAGCCCCACCAAGGCTTTGCAGGCTAGTGCTCGAATCTGATCTGCATCTGTGATCGGCATCTTTATAGACAGCAATGACAGCAGCACTTTGATGCCGTTGTTGGACTGTACCACATTCCACATCTTAGCTAATGTGTGCTCACTGCTCTTGGGGACCTGAGGAAGCTTTCGCCGAGGAGTTCCAGAGATGAATTTGCCGATACTGGAGATTCGATTATCTGGACCGCATACACAATTGATGATGATCTGAAGGGCTGATTTCTGAATCTCAGCATCATGGATGAAAAATTCACCCTCAGCAACTCCAAGGATGATACTAATACCTAGTGAGGGAAAGAAATAGTTTCTTTAGTTCTCTAAAATGTAGCTTATGAATTCATCAGACAAGTTAGGAAGCCTTCAACAAATTTGAGGAAAATGTGTAATTCTCTTCATTCCGGGAATTTCTGCAGTTCTGCTAATTTGAGATGCATTCTACCTCCCTGGCAAAGTGTTTTCCTACACTGATACTCCTCCGCTTCACCATCAGTAACTAGGGAGTCAAACAACCTTTCAGAGATGGTGATCAGGCATGGCCCAGGAATGCAAAATCGGAGAGTATCTGGCACAGACAAAGATGCACAGACATGCCTCTGATTCTTACTGCAGAAAGCAACTCTCTTGTATAAATACTAAAAAAATGGAAACTGAGAAGAAGGAAAGAACCCATGTTATGAAGGGAAAAAAATAAATCATATCACAGCTTCCAAAAGGATTCAGAAAAAAAAATTAAACTTTGGGGTTTTTTTTTCCCCTCCTCAGACACAATTCCTGTTAATTTCATGTCTGCTTCAGAAGATCAAAACCTTCACTCAAGAAAGAATTGATGTCTGTCTCAAGAAAGGTTTTGTGCCTACCACTGGTACCCTACCAATCTTTTATTTTTATTTTCTTTAAAAGTGTCAGGCTCCAGTTAATGTACAAGTCTTCGATCTGATCCAGGCCGTCTCAATCATTTGCATATTGAATCTGCAGGTAGCCAGTTAGAGCATAACTCAAACAACAATAATTGTTCCTCTCCTGTATTCTCAAACGCCATATCCCCATGAGACCTACATTTCTGGGAAGCTGAGGGAACCTAATAGTCCCATTACAAAAAGAGATTTGCCTCCATCTGTATTTAATGAGCTCTTGAAAACAAGTGCAAGTCAAAGACCATGCCTTCAAATTGGTAATCCAACCACAGTGCTAATCACAACACAATTTTAACCATGGTCTACCTTCCCATTTATTTTCAACCTTGACAGTAACTCTAAATACATTAATTATTTTAACCCTTGTCTCACTGTAGGTGAGAAACAGCCAGCTAAAAACCATGTAGCAGAAGACAATTGAGAAGCGTGTAAGTCATCAGGACCATATTCAGCTTACCCACAGTGGAAACAGTAGATCCAGCTTCATCTAACACATCCACAGGTTCTGCCAGCTGCAACTGGATTTTAGGAACCACAGTCAGGATGGCTAGTACATCCAAAGCATAGCGTACTGTGTCATTCCTGGAAGACAACAACAGAAGGACTTCTTGGAGGTGTACATACAGAGTTGTCTCAATAACATAAAATAGCATTCAATCAATTTTACTCCAAAAAATAGGAGTAAATCAGTCAAATCTGATGTACTCTATGGTCCCTTTTGATTTTACAATGTTCCACTCAAAGGGCTGGTCTCCACAGAAGGCAGTGCTCACATGCACAGCACTGCCTGCAGTTTGTCAACATTAATCCCACATGGCCCACAGGCTTCTAAAAGCACTGCAATTCTGTATTTATAAAAATAAGAATGTTAAGACATCCAGAAAAGCATTCTAAATTGAGCTTCCAAATCTAATCTAACTCTACATCCTAGCTGGGAAACACTGCTGCATAAAATACTCTGTCACTGGTCAAACAGGAAGATTTTCTGAAGTGAAGGGAAACTGTTTAGCAGTAAAACAGACAACTGTGATAGGGAAAAAGTCATCAACAGGCACCAGTTTAAGAGACACACAGGTGTGTGGAAGGTGATAAGGGCTGTTAAGTAGGAGGTGGGAGAGCAGACCAATGCAAGAAAAGGGGAAACACTTGCAAGCCTGTATGGAAAAGTAGGAGTTAATCCAGGTAGCAATTAGGAAACAGCTGTAGATACTAAGAAACAGGAGAACAGAAACTACTCAGAGTGAAACCTGAGAGAGGGGGAGGGAGGCAGGGGATTGCAGAAGCAAAAACAGATTTCAAAGGCTTTCAAGTTCAGTTAGGCAAGGAGCTTTTGTAGAAAGCAGAAATAAGGTGGGAGTCCTGGTGACGATAATACTGCTGATGACAACTAGTTATAGCAGACAGTGACTCACCAGTGAACATATCTCTAGAGAGGACTACAGCTGCACTCTGGTGAGCAGATGGTTATTAGGATAAACAGAGGCTGGAACTTTGCACCCATCCTCCTTTTGCACTGGGGACAGGATCCTAATGGAATACCTATCAGAGCCTGGTGGCAGTTCCCTTTCTTTTGTAAGAGTAAGGGTGCTGCAGATTTTTTTGGGGTAGGGAGGTGGGGGGAAAAGGTGCCACAGAAAGATAACAGAGTATCACGGTACCTCCACAGCTTGTCTGCAGTCAAGACAAGGCAGAAACTTAAAAAGAGGCATCATAAGGTGAGTCCTTCTACCAGCAGGTTGAATTTAACAGCTAGTGGTGTAGTCTAGGCACATGAGCCTGAGCAATGCAGAGTAACAGTCCTCAGCATTTGTCCTCTCTCAAATGCTCGCTTCTTGCATATTCACACAACTCCTTTGCAGAGTTTTATCTGCTCAGTAAACTCTACCACCATCAAATCAATAAAGTCATACACCATGTCCTCCTCTCCTTGTCAGCACCCAAACAAACATTCCACCTCTTTCCAGGATTAAGGTATGTTTTGACTTCACCCTCTGCTTGAAGGTTTTCTAGCCTATCTCTGACAAAAAGGTAAAAAAATTCTGAGACAGAAAGTGGCACAGAATTGTGATTAAGCTGTACTATAATGCTGGTTTCTCAGAAACCAAAGGCCTGAGGCATTTTACATCTTCCGAAGTCTCATTACATCCATCCTTCTACCTCAAAACTTTAGTCCTGCTTTCCACAGTGTTAACTTTCAAAAGCACTGTGCAGCCACAGCACAGGCCCTAACAGCACTAACCAGTACATGCCTGTTTGAAATGCTATCAGAGAGGTAGAAAATCTAGAAATGTAGTGTGCTGCCCAAGAGTCACAGCTTACTGCACTAAAATACAGTACTACAGCAAATAGCTCACCTTGCGTAGTACGTCTTCCAGTTGCATGCTATTGAAATGAGCTGAAGCATGAGCTGGACGCAAGACAATTTGAGAAAAACCTCTGCTGGCTCCCAGTAGAGCTGTGCTGGGCCATACTCAATCAGGAACTCCATCATCTCTACAATCTGCTCATGAGTATACGAACAGGCCTGCAGGGAAGTGAGTTGGAAGCAACAGAAAAAGTTCACAAGGGTTACAAACTCGCACATCACATCCTCCACTGTTGGGATTTAACTGAAAACTGCATCCACAAAGATTAAGTAATTTCTTTTTGTTTTACTCCCCAGCCACAAAAAAAATTGTGACTGTGATATACAATAACAACCTTAAGAAAAATATCTTTTAAGTTTCTTTGCAGTCCTAGAAGGGGTTAGGCCAATTTAAGAAGAAGAAAAGTTACATTAAATTAAATTTCTACGCTGCTTTAAAGCTACTAATCTAAGTAGTCACTAGACCATCACTCAAAATAAGTTTCTGCTAAAATATTTTAAAAAGGCTGCAAAAATTATTCAGTTACAGTCTCTAAGTTCTGACTACAAAATACACTGAAGAAAAAGTAAATTCCTTACAAGCTTGCCTTTCAATAAACGGGTGTTTTTTTTAATTACACAAGGCAACAGCTTATACACATTTCTTTAGCTACTGAAAACAAGCAATTTTTGCAGAAGCAAAAAAACCCCCTTATGTTTCCTTTTTTCAGCTCTTCTAGAAAACCATCATAAAATAAACCAGAAACCACAGGTGAACGTGCTCCCTTAAAACAAGCAGCCATAAAATTCAAGTATTTTGGTTTGGTTTGTTTAAAAATACAAATTAAAAAAAAATAATTACTTTGCAGGGAGAAAGTAGGGAAAAAAAATCATGGCCAACACAAGAATCTCCCAGATCATTCCTAAAAACAATAGCTTCCAAAAGGCACATTTCAGTTGTCATTATCAAATCAAACTTATTTCCAAGTTTTTTGGCATTATGCCCTTTTCTGTACACACAGATTTTGTCCTTTCAGAGATTAAAAAGCATAGAAACACCCACAAGTATCAAAAATAACCTGCCTTTAACTTCAGTTTTTGCGAGACGGAAAGGGAACCACAGTAGATGAGTAGGAACCTCAATCTAATGTAGTTCAGTTGAACCTCAAAGGCTCTTCTGTATTTTTCTACTGCAGTGTCATTCCACAAGACAAGAAAAAAGTACAAATAAAAACCAACCCTATTTCTATACATTGCACACTGCCTAGTTATTCCACTCACTGGCTTCAAAGAACATCCACATATGCCTGCAGCTTGGATTCGCTTGAAAAATGCAACAACAATGTTAAAAGCTTGCAACATACTACTCACCTTGTAGGGGGGTTGCGGATGGACCAGAATGCCACCTTCAGTGCGCTGGAGTGACTGCTTCACCTGTTCAAGTTTGATAGCAAGGTGAGCCTCAAAGTATCTACGCAAGGCCATGCAGGTGTGTTTCCCAGTCTGGCGACTGGCAAAGATCTCATCATCACTCAAGAGGGCTCCTTGGTCTTCCAGGTTTAAGATCTCAAGAGTGCTTATCTTCAGAAAGAGGTTGGGTCAGGGAAAAGGGAAAAAAAGTTTCATTAGCTCACTTTTCAGGAAAAAAAGCACCTACAATTCTCAGCTGCACTTGCACTAAACTCAAACTTGCTTTGCTACACAAGACATACAAGCACAAGACATACAAGCACACTGAGAGATGACAAAAACTGTCTGAACAGAAAAGGCTGTCTGCATGGATAAATAGTAAGTCTAAAAAGAACCACTCCCCCCTTCCCTATCTATGAAGAAAGAAATCCACAAGTTAGAGCGTTGATCTGGAGGCAGCGTTGTGCCTAATACTATTAGGCATTATATTACACAACACGAAGGGTGCTTACACCCTGCAGCGCTGATGTCCCCAAGTCAGATATAACCCAAACTATTAGGACTGCACAGCAATACCATGCAGACTTACCAGCTTTTGTACATTAGCGGTATAATTTGTGCTCATAAGGTTCTGTGGTTACCACAGCACACACACAGTTGTACCCCTCCTGGAACAAGGCTGGAATTATCTGCACCCAAAAGGGTGCATGACAATATCACACATGTATGTGGAATGGTGAGAAACATCTGAACTACCACTAAGCCACCACTGTTTAAGTACTGCTTAACCCAGGAGTTGCACCACAAAACTCGCAAAGGGCAGCAAGTCTCTGCATAATAATCTTAACAATAAGAAAAATAATAAAGATAAAGGGATCCACATGTACATTGCTTAGAAAACTCACCCCACCTCTCTATCTCTTGGGAACTAAGGAGGGAAAAAACCCAAAGCAGAAATCAAACAAAAGAATAGAATTCTCCACAGTTGCACTATAAAGGGTGCAAAACCTGACACTAAAACCCTGTTCACCACGTAAAACTACAAGCCTTACCAAGTTAACCAGACGGCGAAGGCCATCGTGCCTGTCAAAGAGCTCCAGGACAGCACGGAAGGAGAAGCAAATGGAGAAGAACATGGTTGCATGGCAGCAGCCTGAGGCATGGGAGCACTCCATTAGCCATAATGTGTAGTTTACGACATCTGAAAGCACATTATGGGGGTGCATGCACACCTAGAAAGAAAAAGAACATTCTTGAGAAGGACTTCAGACAAATTACTGAAGAGAGTTTGTCCAAGGAGAATGAGGGTTCCTTGAGGGGCAACAGACAAAGGACAAGTATCGGTTACTTCCAGTTTGACCCATGACATCTGAGACATGAAAAAAAAAGTGCCATTTCCAGAACAGTGAAAGAAAGCCCCTGTGGACTAATAAAGCTATGATGCAGCAATGTAGGACTAGCAACTGGCCCATTCCCAGACATAAACACAATAAATACAGCAGTCTTAGTGTAGTATAATTCCAGAGAGTCCTTCTCCACACCACTTCAAGGTATCCAAAGAATGCTATGCTAGAGGCACAGAAGGAACAGAAGTTTCCACTGGAAAAAACCAAAAATTCTTCTCAGTGTAGCAGTATCATACGCTATGTTGAAGTTCTAGCAAACTGGGAGCACTGAAGTCTAGGGGGATTGTAGGGACCATCAAATGCAAATCTGAAGTTTGACTTTATCTGGAAATGAGACAACTGAGCTTGTCTTTTTCTTTTCTCAAACCCTGCCTCTGAGACGTACAGACCATGTGCTCAAAACTGCACTTTTGCATGTATTTGTTAACTTCTAACAATAAGGAACTTGAACCCTCTGCCAGGGTCAGCACCAAGAGGAACAGCACAGAGAGCTGAAGCACTGGCACCAACTATATGCTAAGTCAGCAGATTTTTTTCATCTCTTCTCTGCTGGTGTCAGGCACGCTGAGAATACAGTGCTACCAGCTCCAGCCTTGCTTCCACCCCAAGACCTGAGGCTTGGCATAGACTAAGTGACAAGGGACTGCCCCTTGAAACATGCTCTACCTGGAATTTGTAGATATTGAGGATAACATCTGGCAGATGAGACAATGTCACCGTAAAACAGCTGCATGGTTTTACAACACGGCCTGAGGATGTCAAGCAGAAGGAATCCTCATGCAGCACCCTGCCACAGCTTTTGGATTTCCTTTTGGACAACCATGCAAGCAGCAAGTGGAATTAGGGGGAAAAGAAAAAAGCCGAAGGAAGGGGGTAAAGCAAAGACAGAAGGGGAAAAGGGAGCGTAGAGAGTTCAGAGAAACACCAAAGCA
This sequence comes from Falco naumanni, assembly GCF_017639655.2. NCBI lineage: Eukaryota > Metazoa > Chordata > Aves > Falconiformes > Falconidae > Falco > Falco naumanni. The sequence goes on along the minus strand of NC_054057.1, from coordinate 112,304,774 downwards.
GATCATATGCAGCCAGGGTTGGTCTTTCTGACACAATTGGCAAAAAGAAATGGAAGAAATGTTATTCCTAGCTTCACCTTTCTTGACCTCATAAGAGAGGTAATACAAGGCACAGACAGTCCTGTTCAGCCATGATTATCAAAAGGTTTTTGAACTCGCTCATACAAATGCCTACAGAATCCACATGGATACAGCCTTAAACAACTACTACCAGTCCAGCCTCTACATGCTTAGGAGTGGTTAAGCATGTTAAATCACAATACACATTCAGACAGCATCAAAAACTAGGAAAGAATAAGAAGGTATGTACAGTTACTAGTTTAACTACTTCAATATTCAAAGTTAAAATTAAACTCCTACTAGACAATGCCAGGGACAAGCCAGGAGTCAAAAGCCATCATTCAAAGCAGAGCAGAATTAGAAGGCTTAAGGCTACAGCACTGCAGTTGCTTTGAATGAATCTAAAGAGCAGGATGCTCCCATATGCCAGTACTAATGCTACTAAAAAGAAAGCTAACTCCATCCCAGCCCAAACCAGGACAAAGCTGAAAGTTCATCTTTTTTTTTCTTGGCACAGTAGCAATTTTAGAGTAAACTAAATCAGTTTGTACATCTGGCTCAGCACACAAGTGCTTGCTTCCAGTAAAAAAAAAAAAAAAAAAAAAAATAGGAACACTGTTTGAAGTACCCGGGAAACTGAAAGAGTGGACTGCCATATCAACCAGCCTGAAGAAATGCTTGCTGGAAAAACACTACTTGAGAGGAGGAGGATTTCTTTAAAAAAAAATATTCTATGCTAAAATATGAGGTGAGGAACTCTGCCTTCATTACCAGCTGTTTTAACATTTGTAAACTCAGGCCACAAAGAACCCTTAGCATCATTTAATTTGATTTTCCAAACAATGCAGTCCAGAACTGCATTGGTCTTCTGCTGCTCTCTAACACCACCACAGAAGTTTCTCTGCTGTCTGGAATCTGGCTGAGGTGCTGAGTACCACTGAAGCTATCCACACTGGGCCTGTGCACAGAAAAAACAAGCTCAGGTATAGCAGTCCATTGGAACGGGTGGAAAAGGAAAGACATTTTTTTGAGGGAACGACGGAATAACAGGATGAAAAGGATGATGGAAGTATTGAGACAATGCTAACAAGACAGAGGTCTTCAGTTAACTCCCTAGGAACTAAAATTCGCACCCTTGAACCAAAACACTCAAATACACCAGTATTCATATACTTCCTATTGCCTCTGCACATACCAGTCTTCTATGTAAACTTGCTTTTCAGTTTAGGAGGTGTTTATTGACTGTTTGAACACAAGCAGAAACACTAAGAAATTATGGGAATCACTGCATTTACAGTAAAAGAATGCTTCTTACCCTCTCCATGGCATCTTGATTGTAGGACAAATAATATAAGCACATGGAGACCCCTGTTGCTGCCATGGAAGGACGAGGAATCTCCAGCAACTTTTGCACTCCTCCATGAGCAACAAACTCCGTTGCAAACTTGTTGTGCAGCAGCAATGATGCCAAATGCTAAGGAAGGATAAAAGCAGATTAGACTGGAATTCTTCAAACTATCATCAAATCCATCCCCTAACCCACAGAAAAACAGATGGCAGGAAAAAAAAAATCCTCAAGTGCTCCCCTAACTTGTCCACTTTATTTCCTCCTCCCAGAATGCAGTATTTATCCCAAGGACAAAAGCAAAAAAAGGCACTAGCACTTTGTTTTACACATCTTGCAAAAGAAATACAAGAAAAGCAGAGCAACTCAGAATTTATCCAACAGACCACCTTAAGTCTTCCTATTCTTTTCATGTTAATTCACTTTCTATTATCAACAAGAAATACTTAAATTTGCATTCACACTTTGTATATGCCATATTGCTGTCAAAAAGAATTTTACAAGATGAAGTTTAAAGGCTATTATTAAAATGGAATTCTGCAGCTGCACTGAAGTTTGCTACACTCTATATTGCCAACACCTCAAGAAAAACCTTAAGTACCAACTGAGGTACCTACACCTTTTGTAGGAACACACTGCTCTATGGAAATAAACACTCAGACAAATGAAAATGAAACGGAAAGTAACACTGGAAGATCAGAGGCAGAGAAGTTACTGTGAAAGAGGGAATGCACGCACATAAAAATGTAACTTCTGCTGCTGCACTGCAGGTTTGGCTTCAATAAGGTAATTTCCTGTGGTTTTGTACCTTGGCAAGGTAACCTTAAGACTACTCACACAAAACTACTGTATTTCAAACATTCAGCTCAGAAATGCCATGCTGGGGCTTCTGAGAGTAAGATGCTTACGCTTCTCACCCCTCACAAATGTCCCTCGAGATGACAGGTAGCGGAACAACCCCGGAATGCCATCTAAGGGCAGCAGGAAAACAAGCATTTGACGGAAAAAGGGATTTTTCTCATGTACTTCCTATATAATTAAGATCTTTTTATCCCCTCCCCCCTTTTTCTTATTTTATGTAACTAAGAGTTATAAAAACAAAACTGCAACGTATTCAAGTTGAGTGAAAGCCAATTCCAATCCCAGGGAATGCTGCAAGATACGTGAGCCAAAAGAAGGTAAGCGTTTGCCTTCGACACATGCAGCAGACATATTCAATGATTTTACAATGTTTATGGTATGTTTCATGCATCATGAAAGTAATTTACCTTAAGGGCTTCAAAAGTGAGCAGCACATCGTTGGTTCGCTTCAAATCGATGTAGTACATCATTAGCTCCCTTGATCCCAGTTGCATAAAGATGGGTAGTAGCTGCGAAAAATAGAAATGGAAGACTAGCTGAATGTTTCACAGAAAATACAAGGTCTGTTTTGGTTTTTACTCTCTCAAACCCCCAGTTTTCCCCTATTAGCAGATACCTGTTATGAGAGGTCAGTGGTAACCAGCTCCATCCATAGGAAGCAATAAAGGTTAACAGACCTCTTGTAATGCATCTGCTGACTGCAGCAAGGTGCATGACAGCTGCCACATGGAAATCTTAAGACTCTCCTTCAAGTGCAGCTATGGCAAGTCCACACAGATACCACCCTGGTGATAGGTTCCACTTTCCATCTGTGCAAAGACAACTACCCAACAACTAAACAGAAAAAACAGGACAGCAGGGCAACAAACCAAAACCCTTTGCATAATTCTTTGCGTAACAGCTTTATAGTTTATTCCTATTTTTATATGCTATTCTTGCTGGCATATGAAGTGATCCAGTCAGCATGCAGGGTATTAGGGGGATAATTGTTCCGTTGGCTCTCACAGAAGCAAGGAACACACACTATGTATATGACAAAGCAAAACTGTGTTGATTTTTTCTATTTCAAATTAAGTTAAACCACCTTAAAAAAGATTAGGCAGAGATAAAGATGGCCTGCAGACCTATGCTAACTTCAGTTATATGGTTAAAAAAAAAGGAAGCACGCTAGTAAATTTGACACTGCCCAACTACTTTGTCCACATAAGTAACAACAGCTCTCAAAAGCATCTGCAGAACATGGGCACTGCCATTTCTCATCAGAACAACTGCAGAGGTTACACAAACCACTTCATTTAGAATTTCAAGTTCATTATTTCCTCAGACTTTCAGTTGTGTAAGTCTCTCACATCCTCCAGAAGAAACAGGAAAAATGTCTGTATTTCAAAGTGACTTGCCCTCTGTCATGTAAACAATCACCAACAGAAACCAGCAATAAAATTCTTAGTGCCATGCTCCAACTGCTAGACCACACACCTGCTAGGTTCAGGTTTGAGTATTACCTACCGAGTAATACTCAAACTAACGACTTCATCAATCTGAAAGTCATCAACAACTCAGGAAAGGTTATTGATCTTAATCATACCAGGAAACATCAGAGCGCGGTAACAACAGTTCTGCAAGTTTTTCCCCAAATACCACTCATAGTTTTGTCAGGAGAAATTCAAGTTCAAATTCAAGCACAGAGTGCTTCCTCCCACCTTCATATGCTCACCTCTTGGTATTCCCCTAAGGGCGTCAGGTATTGAAGAATCAGCCTCTGCTCTATGGCGGGAGTCAAAGGGTAAAGTGTGTAATTAGTGCCAATCACCCACGGGGACATTTCTGACCAGCTGCTGTTGGACAGTTCAACAAACATCCGCTCTGGTTCTGAAGCGGAGAAGCCCAGCTTCTGCTTAGCTTTCCGGAAGCCGTCTCTCTCATGCTGTTTCCCTGATTTGCTTTTTCTCAGTCCCCCATCATCTAGCTTTGTAGCAGAGTTTACTCTGCTACTGGTCTTGTGACTTGAATCAAGATGAAAGGAGATATCCATATCAGCAGAAACCTCCTCTTGCTCTCCATCTACTGCCATCTCCCCATAATCCATATCCACAGCCTCTTCATCTAGAGGCAGCAGAGGATCCGATGGCACTTTCCGAGGACTAGGACGCTTGTTTTCTTGTTTTGTAGTCATTTCAGTAACTTGTAACTCTCGTAGCCGTCGAAGCACCAAAGCTACCTGTTCCAGAAAAGAAGCACACATGAGAACACACTTCCTGCTTCCATCATGCAACTCACATCAGCCGTATTTTTTGTTCTTATCATACAACCAACTCCACAGCATAAAGTGTCAAGTGTGGTGTGGCATACATTTGCCCAGAGAAATAATGATTCCAAAGTGAATAAGAGAACTCCAATCCTTTTTACTACAGCTACTTTCATCTAAAATACCAGCACCTGGTTTGAAAGAAGAAAGTGCTTTGAAAGCCATTAAGAGCAGATGAGCTATATTGGTGCTAGCAGAACCACATACCAACTTGCACCATCTTTCCATCATCTCTGCCCAGCCTAGAATAAAAGCAACATTCCCTTTCAAAGCAGCAGCTCTGATAAATCGCAGTTCCACAAAACCTAAGGTCACACTTTCATTTTTAAAGGCCTTAACAGAGCAAGAATTAGAATTCACCTGTGCTTCAACACATAGTACCGTGCCCTGGGAGACAAATTTGCCTATCCTACGTTCTCCCGAAAGTCATCTCAATTGCTGATAATCATACAGGATCAACACTGCACTGATGAAAGGTTTAGTATAGAAGTGAATAGAATTTCATACTAAGTTGTCCCTATGTTGATTTACCTTTCATTTTAAAATCCCTGTCCAGTATGTAAATCTGTTACAGTTTTATACAAATATGCAACAGTTACAGATGTAAAGCTTCTGAAAATTTTTAAGGAAGCTATGAATGAGTCCCATCAAAAAGTACAGTATTTGCCTTCTTATGTTTCCAGTGGCATTTTTAACACAACTGGTATAACAGAATAATCAGGCTGCATGTACCAACCTCAGCAAATGCACGGTCAGGAAAAGATGGAAAGCATGAGCTACTGACTCTTACAGATCTTACTACAACCACTGTAAGACCCATATATTAACTCAAGAATGTAAGCTTCCCAGAAATGGGGGGGTGGGGGGTGGGGGGGGGGGTGCCCAGGGAAAAGGTATCTGCCCTCTAAAAAAGGAAAAGTGATTGACAGATCATTACCAATTGCGAGTTCTCATCCCTGTAATTTGCAGCAATATCTTGGTTTTCCATAGCTCCTCCTAACAGCCCCGTTGCATACGTCCTTAGTGGCTGATCAGCTTCTCGTGCCCACTTAAATAGATTTTCAACTATGCCTTCCTAGAATGAAGAAAATAAGAAAGCAATTCCAACAGTTGTATTTAATTTTTAACTTCTCTGTTACAGTGAAAGCATCTGTTGGTAACAATTCTCCCTATCTCTAGTAATGACGAGGCTAGACTTCCTACCCATCATGTAATGAATCATAAATATCTGAAACCAAAAAAAGAAATAAATCTAACGTTTTAAGCTGCATAAAACTGTTCCTAGGATTCAGATACTTGAAACCAGGATTCACACACCTGCACAGGTCTTCTGAAGTGGCCAGTCAACCTACTGCCTAGGAAGTAGCAAAACACTACAGGTAAATTGATTAGTTGAAATAAAACAAGCCCAAGCTCCTGTTCCACTAATATACATCTCCAGCAGTTTAGCAGAACTCAAAGAAGCTGTGTTGAACTTACACCAAGTAGAACAGAACTTGGCTAAATTTCTCACATTTCGCTAAAAGCTTACTAGGGCTAAATTGAAAAAAGTCACTTAAATATGCAAGCTACATGATGCTAGAGGAACTCTTTAATGACAACTCATCAAGCAAAAGAACAATTCTCATCTTAGTCAAAAATGCATAACGTTTGGAGAAGAGAGCAAGTGTATCAATCCATACAAATGAAAAACAGTGTTAAATATGGTTAGTATTTTTAACAGTAAGAAAATCAGCAGTGTTTGAACACAGTCTGTCAGGCAACTTTTAACAAGGCCAGATATGTGTAATTAAAAAGTAAAACAGTCAACTAAAAAGACAATGGTTTAGAATTCAAGATTCAATTTTTCCTCCAAATCATTACTGGATTTTGAAACATCATACAACAACAGATCATTGTTGTGACAGCAATGTCGCACATAATTTCAATCACAGGTACAATACAAAAGATCAGTTAAAAGTAATAATGAATAAACATATGTCTCAATGAGAACTCTCAGCTTACAGATTCTTAAAGAGTTGCCTGTTATACATTCAAAGAAAACTGCATTATTATTTAAATGCTCTTATGTCCCTTAAAAAAACAAAACACTTGTAAGACGTAAACCACCTCAGACAGCAGAGGGCTCCTTTATGATGGAACAGTGCCCTCCTCAAATGGCTCTGTCAGCTCCCCTAAGCTGCACAAAGGAACCCAATGTGCTGTAACAGAGTTCCATATATACTCATCAAAAAAAAAAAAAAAAAAAGTCTTCAAGTGCAAAACTTAATTTCAAAATTTAATTCAAATTTAAAGAAAGATTACTCTCTGAAAAAAGCTTTATCCTCCACAAATGGAGAGCTAATATTTTAGTTTTCATTTTTTTTTGGATCCAAGTCTCACAGCCTTAGTCTCTGGACTGATCAAAAAGATCTCAAATTAAATTCAGTCCTTCACAGAAGCAGCACATCATTCTTTCCTTTTATCATGCTTTAGAGTTCATATCCATATTTCCAAAAGTAAAGAAATCAATTTACAACTTTTATATAAAGCACTACCTGATTTCCTAACTTCAGAAAAACATTCATTTTTACTGACAAGGAAACTATGGCTCAGGAGTGAAATCTACTTTCTCCTCACTTTCAACACAGAAAGCCACACTTGTCAACATACAGAAGTCTGATTCGGCTGTCCATCACAGTTCCAGATAATCCCTGCAAAGCACGTGGATTTTATACTGCTTAGTTAAAGTATGACTTGCTTATCACTCAGCTCTAATCATGCTGTCACTCTGCTGTAGCTGGGGATTACTGGGCAAGACTCCTACAGCAAGTTGTCACATTCTATACAGGCTGCTCCACTCACATGCCTATATAGTAACAATTCAAATTTCAACATTTCCCAAAACGTTACATTAAGTTCCAGCTCCTCTGACTCAGTGCCGTTAACACCTTAAAAGCTGTGAAACACCCAAGATTTCATCAGCTGAACAAGCCAAGACCAAAAAGCCCCAAACCATTAGTAAGACTGAATATATTGTGTCCCAGAGACAGGATTTCAATATGGCTTTTTACTGGTTTCTCCTATGGCAAGAACTGCTGTACATAATACACCAAACTTCAAATCAAGCCTTAGTACAGATGATACCTTTTCCTGAAAGACAACAGCTGTTTCCAGTCCCGGCATGATATCCAGAAGAAGTCGGCAGGCAGCAGTGTTTAATGGAGGTTCTCTGCTCGTCATCACATAAGCATTCACTAGCTAGAGAAGATCAGGAACAGCATTGGTCTGAAATTAACTCTGACCCAAACCAGTGCAGTGAAAACCTTACAACTCCCACAGCAGAAAAATGATAAAGGAATGTCATACGCAAGCCCTGGATCTCGAGATGACTAGCCTTTCACCTGCTCCCTTCAGTGCCTCGGAAGCTGAAACTACTTCTCAGAGAAACAGCATTTCCCCCTGATCTGCTGTTCACTGACTAAACATCATCTTGAACTGATTTGTAAAGACAAATGCCTAAAAACAAACTGCAGTTCGATAACAATATAAACATAATAGCTAAAAAAAAAGTCACATAAAAAATTGCACACTTTTAAATGGCACCTGTCTTTACTTATTGCTTGCTGTTTAAGACAAAGCTACATGCGAGCAACCTGTCAGAATCCTTACAGCAATGTGTACCAATGCAGGTGCTTGCAGGGACGTGAGGGTAACAAAAATTCTAGCTATTAACTCATGTTAGAGTATAGCAATGCAAGAGGAAAGCCAGATCTTTGCCTCCCAACTCTCCGCCTGAGTCTTCTACAGCTGACATACTCCTCTGCATCTACAGGCATTCCAGCACTTCCAAGTATTCAAAGACAAGGCATTGGAATTAATTATATTAATTTCCATTACAGAAATTAATTATGCTTTTAAACTTGTGTTAGAGGAGCTACATTTTCTTTAGAGAGACTGATAAACCTTAAGAAGAACTGATTCAATTGTTACTACACACATTCCAGCACTCCTGAACAGCTCATGAACTCTCCCCTTCCCTGAGTCACTTTAACGGTGGCAAATGAGTTGCACTTAAACTCTTCTTAAAATACACCACTATGGAAGAGATAGTCCCGACAACAGTAAAATAAATACTGAGTAAGTACTGAGGTTGACCAGCAGAGTAAACAAAAAACATAAGAAGGTGTCAGGAATTGACAGATACAGTTCCCAGAGCAAACCTACCGCATTCATGAAATCATCATTCTTGAAAAGTATTCTCAGTAAGTGGCCAAGCATGCACTCTGGGTCCGCTCGACCTGTGGGAGAAACAGGAAAAGATTATCTACTTACCTCAAGATGTCACGACTAATACTGAACTGCTTATCTTCCAATCAACTGTGGAATACTCTAGTTAGCAGGACCTTTCTCAAAACAAAAATTACAGAAGAAATTATATGACCTAACATTTTTTCTAGTAGATATAACCTCCCTGGAATGCCTACTAGTCAAAGCACAACATGTTTTAGTGGTCCGATAGTATCGAACTGTCAATTTTTGTAGACAGTGAAGATGCAGATGCCAGGGAAACTGTTCCAGTAAATTGGAAATAAATTACCTCAAAAAACCCCCCCAAAAAACCAAACAAAAAAACCAATTCTAAGAATAACAAGATAAAAAGCATCAGTGACTGCATGTAACTATTCCAAAGCACTGCACTTACCCAACAGCAAATTCAAGATAATCTGGGACAGACTGTCTTCTCTGTCCATTTAACACTTGCTACTTCACATTAACTACAACTTGTTAACATGCTCATACCCTTATGTCATAAATCAGCCTCTAAAACACTCTTCCAGAACTCCACACAGGGTCTCAAATTCTTGCAGCAAACATCAAAACAGCCAGGTATCAGCCCTACAGAGCACAATTAACCAGCGCAAAAGCAGTATCAGACTTTGATCAGCAGTGGGCACGCTGAGGCTAAGAACTGTTTTCTCTTCAATATGAATTACCAGGTACCCATTGTGACAGAGCTGGTGCTGCCAAAACCACTCAGGACACCTTACCTGGGTGTCGGTCATCAAACGGGTCTGGATCCCCTTTGCGGTACTCTTCAGTCTCTTTCTCAATTAGCTCGGACATTCTGCAGAAGGAACAACATCAAATGAGCAGAATTCACCATCTTCTCCTAGTGCACAGCTCCTCACAATAGCCTATCTGTCAAAGTACTACAGAACAGTTCAGTAACTTTCATTTGAACAATATCCAGTGCCACTAGAGGGTTTCACACTGTTCATAACAGAGGAGTGAGAAGCGAGACTTGCCTCTAGTATCTCACACCCCCCACTGTGCTCCAAAACACGCTGAACCCACAACAACATCCCAGTGATGACAGGCATGACACTCTGGAGGGGCCAACACCTTTTATTTACTCATGTTAAGAGTTCCGGTGATGTTCTACAACATGTACTGTAGAGAACTAGAGCAAATAAAGGGCTTGAGTAGTACTTCTCACCATCACATAGCCCTTCTTTTGCAGCAGAGTAAGTCCCGAAGAGGTGACTTAGTCCTCCTTCCTATTCAGCCTGTGCAGGGGCAGCTGCTCAAACTGCCTACACATTTTTCTGTTATTCTTGAATATGAAATTTTAATTATTTGTGTAACATTAAAAATATTTAATATTTAATAGTGTTGTGCAATCTCTATTCAACTTATCCCTTCAGCTTCACCAAAGCTCAACTTTTTAGCATGCGTCAGTTACTGCACTGGCTAAGACAAGAAGCTCAGCCAGCCCCCTATTCACAGACCTTCAAAATGCATTAAATGTTCCTCTGTATCAGAAAAAAACTACGAAGGTAGTTTTGACTTCGCCTTCCCCTAAACTGAGAAGCAGCTTCAGCAGATACAAGAAATCCTACGCTCTAATTCATTTAGAATGAGCAGTAAGGGAATGAATTACTATCTTTATTTAAACAAAATCAGCAAGAGGGAGATTATCTTATGGTCAAGGAATAAATAATTCCATACTCATACACTGCCTTTCTCCATGAAGTGTTATAGCAGAAATATATGCAGTCTGAGGTGAAAGAGAGTGCAGCATTCAAAGAACATCAGCAAATTAAATCTTATTTCCTTGGTATAAAACCTTACCCCCTCCCCTCTACTGAGGTCTACAATGGGGTGCAGAATGTGAGCACAGCATTTTAAAACAAGGTCTTAACACCTCAGGGTAGCAATCCAGGCGGAGTTTATTACAGACGAGGGGAAAAAAACTGCTGGAAGGCAGCACTAATCCCTAAAAAAATATTTCATTTCTGCAGGGGATTTCTCTTACAGAATGTCACTGACTTCAGCTCCACTCCTGTAACTTTCCAGAAAATATCCTGTGTTCCCAGGGACAATCAGAGGCAAAAAATGTCCTTGGTCCTGCCTCAGCGAACTACACTGACTTGCAGTAGTAAGCCTGAATGTGGAGAGATGCAAATCGTGTCCCTTGCTAACAGGTGGCACAGCTTGAGCTCTCATGAATTTCTGGCAAAAGCAAGTTACTTAAATACCCCACTGCCCGCTTCTCATTTTTCTCCATGAGAACCAATAGCTTCAGGGGTGCCTGCTGACAGACAACCAGGACAAACAGGGAGTTGAGAAGCTGTACCCTAGACTTGTCAGGTCTTTCCAGGTGACAATCAGCATTTTGATTATGTGCCAGAAAGGACAGATGAGCAGCATGGAGAGTGACCACAGTATTCTCGTCGGTCCATCCTGTTTAGATAGGCAGCCAAACAGCATGCCAGCTGAAGCTGCCGAGTGATTTCAGGGATGACAACATTATCACAGCCTAGATGAAACAGGCAGGTGAATCACCAATTATGGGTTGACAATTAGTCACAATTGTCAGACCAAAATAAAAAAGCACTGTCTCTTCAAAATTTACTTTCAAAAAGAATAAAAATAATCAAGCTTGCTTACAATACCCTTCTTTTAACTAACACATACAAAGGTGATTTGTGAAGTCACTTGTATGAATCTATCTAGACCAATAGCTTTGTCAATTCTCAGTTGAAGCAACAGGAGTCAAACAGCTAACAAAGCTCATGGCTGCCTCATAACACAGGCACGTGGTTTACAGGGCTTTAGCAAAAAACAACTCACAGAAACACTGAACTTTTATTCAGGTTTTAAGATTTCCTTTGTTCAGTTGGCGCTACACTGGTTCTCTAGCCTCTTCAGTGTTTGCTGACAAGATCTAGGTTTTACATGGGAGTAGGGGTCCTCTCCCCTCACTTCTTACTGATTTCTCTTTACAACTGCCTTTGCAATCATCTTTGGAAAGTTAGTCAGACCCTCATTTTCACTTGCCACAAACGAGCTCACCTTGGCAGTAAGGAAGGAAGGGGCAGTGGTATACACAAAAGCATGTCAACTTTGCAAGACTCCCAGTGATCTAGATGGTATAATGTAAAGCCATCCTAGTATTGCTCTATGCCATCATTTGGCATTAATGACCAACCTAAACCTTTACAACAGACTGCAACAGCGTACGATGCCCTGGGATCCCATACCGCAACATGCTTGCTTTGTGGAAAGCTGTGTGTACGCTGTTAAGCTGCTGATTTATTCCCTTTATGACAAAGGCTCTTGGGATGCAGTGAAGGATCTGACTCCCAGGATTTGCTAGAACGGTTGAACACGACTTGCATCCAGACTATGAACTAATGCTCTTGCAATATTATTTCAATTTACAGTATTTTTGAAAACCATATATTAAGTATCTGTTGCTTGCTGACACTTCTAAGCGATTTTTTCAATCGTACCTTCTGACACTCCAGAGTTTGTAAATTCAGAAAACTAGCTTATTTGGAAGTGACAATTCAGCTGCAGCCTATAAGTCACACTGTTCTTGATCTTGTCCTATTACTGTTGAAACACTCACTACTGCACTCTCACATAGGCTGCCTCGGCATCACATTTAACAGACTCCCAGTCCACACAGGCAAGTTTTCTTCCGTTTAGCTCAGAAAGTGGAAGGAAGTAGAAAAATGTCACTCACCAACAAGCATGACCGCAGCTTCCTCTGCCTTAAGTTTAAAACAAAATGCAAGGGCATCACTGCACCTCAGGGCATCAGCTAACGCAAGGTCCAGTTGGTGAGGATTCCTAGTATCTCTTCCAGCAAATTCTTTTAAATCTAAAACCCCCTACTCCAAACAGGCATATGACTTACTTGACACCTGAAGCCCTGTAAATCCAACTTCTGCCAGAGCCAGCAGAGTCCCCTTGCTATCTAGCTTACAAAAATTGCTATTGCCTCCACTAAAGCCAAAACACCCAAGCTTTCACCATCTATAACCACTCTGCCTGCTGCACAGAAACCTTTGAGAACCTAAAGAGAGTTATCAGACTTGTCTGGGCATAAATAACATAGGGAACTCAGGGAGCTGACGGGGACCAGTAAGTGCCAGACTGCTATAAACACAAGAAAAGACATGTTTAATTCAGATGTCTTTAAATTTCTTAGAATATAGTAAATTTCTGCTGTTTACGCCTGTGAGAAAAAGCCTTGAAACAGCCCATTTCCTTAAAGACATGAATCAGACAATATGCAAAGATACACAAAAAAAGGTCTCGTGACTTTCAAGAGACCTACTCATTTTCAGGCGTTTAGGACTGGCTTTCTGCTGCTCATCTCCCTCTTCTGTGCTACAATTTTTAACACGTAGTAAGAACAGCAAGACAAGTTGTACCCACTAGGTGAGGCATGGCACAGACCTGTGCAAAGAAGTTCCACTGGATTCCTGTTACTTCCACTGAGTAACAGCTCAGAATCTGTGCACAGACTCATCTGACCCAACAATGCAGAGCAGTGCATTACAGACACCTGGATTGCTCTTAACATACAAGCGTGGTTAAGTCCTGCACACACAAGACAGCCAGCGGGTCTGCCAGCAGTGGCACGAGAAGGAATTTGGTGGAATTTCTGTGAATCTCACATTAAAGCAAGAGTATTATCAGTTTACCCAAGAAAGGCCTGGCTTGTGAAACCACAAATGCAATTGATAATTCAAATGTTTCTCCTGTAATAGAAGGTGTCTTATAATTAATGGCGTTACTAGTACCTACACACCTCCTAAAAATAATGTATCAGTCCAAGGAATATTTTCCACACACATACAACACAATACCAGTCAATCAACATCCAGTTTTTAAAATCAAGTTTTAAAATTTTAAACATGCCCTGAGCCTCAATAAAGTCTTCTCAGTATAATCCCCTTGATTCATCCAAGGAGCGGCTCTCCTCCTTTCATTTAATCTGACCAACGTTACTACAATCACAAACCCCACACCACCACTCTGACGGAACAACATTCTCACAGCTTTTGATGCTGATCAACATTTTACAAGCTTCAGGTGAAGATACCAAAGTTATTTAAACTATTTAATGATACCTCTGACTACTGTAATTTCAGAGAATTAAACTCAAGTCTTAGAGGCCATCTGTGTAAGACCTTTGCAATATAAATTTCTTACAAAAAATTGTATTTATTTAAATACCACACTTGTAGTTCAAATTCTGGACCAAGAAAACTAATTACCAACAGGTAATCAGGTATATAAAAATATCAAGCCAAAACACAGTAAAAGCTGCTGTCATGTAACTTCAGATATTTAGGAATTTATTTAATAGATCTTACCTGGTAAGAATAGGAACCATGTCTTGCCCGCTGCCATGTTCTTTCTCCCATTGCTCAAGCAAAGCAGTGAGCTCAGCCTTGGAGTCCACATGCCCAGATCCTGAAGTCATGGCTTAGCCTAAGGCAGAGGTAACAATCAAGAAAAAAAAAAAGAAGAAAAAAAAAAAAGGCAGAAAAATGAGAAGGAAATCCTACACGGTTTTACTATATTCACTGAAGTAATCTCAATCAAAGATTAGAAGTCATTTGGAAGAGGCAAGTAAACACCCAGCAACAAGGAATGAGAAAAAAAAGATTAAGTGACAGAATACTGCTGAACTTCACTTTCAAAAGTTGGAAAGTTCTTTTTGGTCCTTTGCGCCTGAAGAATAAAGAACATGCACGCACTTTGAACACAAGTCTTAACTGGTGTATGAGAACCCTGACGGCAAGTATGCACACCCAACCACAAGTGTCTTCGGTACTGAAGCTTTTTAAAACTATCAATTCCACGAGCCAGACCCAAGTTAGTCCTTTGCTGTTGCTCAGGGATTTACTCTGAGAAACAACAAAGCTAGGGCAGCAAGATTACGATCAGTGTCGTTATTCCAGTTTAGCACCCTCCAGACATCAGTGAAAGTGCCAAGAATCATATGCCGAGAAGGCAGAAGGCAGAGGCGGCACTGAGCAGCTGTGGGCAGCAGCAGGAGCACCAGAGTGGCAGCTGGGGGGTTGCCACATCACTACTTGTTCAAGTTTTCCAAGAACAGTCAGTGGCTCTAGTAAGAAGGAAGAACGGTCACAGGAGAGACCACTGGAGCAGTTACTTCAGGTTTATCGACCTTTTACTTGCAAGACTGCAGCTGACTGCTTTACCTTCCCATCTTCAAAAGTGAGAACCTACAGTACCAAGTGACTTGTTACGGTACCGTTCAATGGAGGGAACTATCACTCTAGATTCTGCTTAAGCCTCTAAGTTTCCAGGTGTCGTTTTTTTGTCAGTCTGATAAAAATCTACTAGAAATATTGACAGACCAAACTAGAACAAAAGCTGTCTCAAAACACTGCCATGCCCTCAGTTAGCTTCCAATCTGACAGACTGTGATTGCTGTGAAGAGCCATAACTTCTGGAGGAAGGAACACCCAATCCTAATTTAAAAACTGACATTGTATTGGAGATGAGGGGCAGATAACACAGCAGAAGAAATCCTTTCATGTCCAAAACCACATTAAAATTTCCAGCATTTCATTAGCCATAACATGGCCAATATCCATCTTCTATGAAATTAAATATCCATTTGTCATAACTGACGCAGAGAAACAACTTTCCAAAACAACGTTAAATACAGATACGTTTCAAACAGTGACATACACATCAACTCCTGAAATATGTATTTGAACCAGTTAAGTGACAGACTGTAAAAGGAGCCGTAAAGTCAACACAGGTCATATAAGCCCAAGTTCATTCTGAAAAACGTCACCATGTTTAATTGAGTGTTAGATACCTCTAACTGGTTTAAAACCTTTTCTCACTCAGGGAACAGATGAACAACCCTACAGATCTACCTCCTGTCTCACAGGTGCTTCTGAATTTAAAGTATCACGACTGGTTAGTTAAATGGGAAACAAGAAATGAAGATTACCTGGCTGAAGATGAAACTGGCAGAAACTGCGTGAAAAATCATCACCGAAAGACTGGAAAAATAAACCTGTGACTACAAGACACCCAGTCTGAAGAACACTATTTTGATAAGTACTGTATGAAGTGAGCATATGCTAACAAAAAACCCACCTAAGCATAAAGAAAGATGATGTTTCCTAAATGGCAAGTAATTATGATTTTATCTAAAGCATTCATTATTCATTCATCACAGAACTAGACTGAGAAATCTGATGCAAATGCATAAATCGCTTTTGAAAAGAAGCACTACCTAAATGCAGGCAACAAAACATAATGAGACTGTACACACACACACCCCGAAACATCTTTGAAAGGGAAAACTATTCCGAGCTCAAAAAGCTCCCTTCCCTTTTTCATTAACTGAATAACATTTGCCAGCAGCACTCCTGAGCTTTTAAATATCACAGATAAACATACAGACAAATCTACTCTGAGCCTCAGAACACAAGTGCTGTAACGGTATCTGCACTCAACCGTTTTGGATGCCTCCACCTTTGTTCTACACCAAGAGATACAGAAAAAAAAGTGCCTTGTGACCCCAGAGGTTGCGTAAGGCCTGTAACAGGCCCTCCTACAACCTGAAAAATAGCTTATTTCCCCTAACAACCCTTAATTACTCCAGCCAGAAAATAGGAAAGGTCCAGCAATACCTACAACAGGTCAGCAAAGCTCCAGCCAGGAAGACCAGAGGAACTGCTCACATTGCCCTCTGGGACACCCAGCGCTACACCATAACCAAGTGAAAATAGAAACATCCCAGTATTCCAGGTTTTAGGGACAGCTACCTCACTTAAAAGTGCATTACGGGTTGTGCTGACACACAACTATCTTCCCAAAATAAAACTTTAAAATGCCACCTTTTCTATAAGTACACAGCAATGAATGTAAATGCCTCACTAAGGCATCTCATCTATTCCAGCAGGCTTATCCCTCCCAACCTATTCAAATAAATTTGACTATTCTAGATGACACCGCAAAGAGCAGCAACAACAAAAATTACCTCAGAAGCATCTGCCTCCCCAGTTCTCATATTAATGCATGTTAGCAGTATAATATATATGTGGATGGAATGTTAAGGCAGAAGAATGACTTTTTAAATACAAGAACCAAGGCAATTCCTACTGTGCTCGCTTTTTTCAAGAATTCCATCTTAAACTGAAGATTTCTGCAGAAAGGACAAGAACATAAACAGTATGAATTAAACTGTCAGAAATATACCCAGCCTGCTGGAGAGGAAGGCCTGTGAGAGCAACTCTGACTTTCATTACTTCCCTTGGACAAGCTGGCGAACAAATTAAATCTTAAATTGCTCTCCAGAAACTAGCAGAACTAGGAGCAGCTGTCTCATTGTGGATTTAAATCCATGGGGGGTTAATTTTTTTTTAATAAGTTCTGAAAATCATGGCCTACTATGGATTTCAATTAGAATCTCTAATAAGCTAAGAAGTGGGATTTTTTTTTTTTTTGCAAATGCCACTATTGTCAAAATTTCATCACCGAAAGAACTGATATTAACCAAACATGAAGCACTTACTCAAAGGACTTGACTCTGAAAGACAAATATTTACAACCTTAATTATGACTCGCTGTGAACACTCCCACTGAAAATCCACACATGCACGTTTCAGCACATAGTATTGCTTCAATATTAAACACTACTTATATTCCAACATCACAGCAAAGGCTTTGTGCGCATTTTACTCTTCTGAACTTAGATGCAAAAATTTGACAGAAAAGGGAAACCCAAAGAAGTATTCAGACACAGATATCTAGAACTACTCACACACTTTTTAAACCTCAGGCACCTTAGTGCTGGAGGCACCTTAGTCAAGACACCGCTGAACAGCGAAGAAATGTAAATCCCACTGACCTCAAACTGCAAACCTTGAGGAGCGCCGTACAGTTCAAGCAGTTCAGCTTCACCCTTTTGTTCCTCAACACACCTGAGCGTCACACGGACTGCAACACTACTCCAGGTCATTCACTTACTGATTTTGTGTTGTGTTCATGAAAAGGATTATGAGGTTCTGAACACACTGACCTCAGTATAGACATGCATTTTCAAGTATGAAACCTCTTACGTGAAAATAAATCTATTTGTAAAATCCGAAAACCAGTATTTTGGTTATTTGGGAAACAAACACAAAATCCATACCTTAGCAATTTAAATGGAAAATGAAAGAGCCACATAACAAAACCAAAAATCCTACCTTAGGAAAAAAAAATCAGTTTTAGTTAACTTTGTAAAAAGATTGCACATTTAAATTCATATGCAGACCAAAATTACAAGAGGATTTGTACATCCACATGTACAGCCAATCCAAATTCTAACAACTACATTCTGACCTAGCTTAAATAATCAAATTTCATACCACTCCTATGCATGATTCTAAGTATAACTAAGGACACGATATAGATGAGAAACGTAACACTGTAAGGAAAAGCTAAGAACTTAAGTTGGAATGCAGTTAAATACATAGCAAGCTGAGCAACACATCTGTATGTTCTTCCATATTTATGTTTTCACATGAGGAATTCCCCACTTTAAAAAAAATGAAAAAAAAAAATCTTCCTCTCATCACAATTATTCTTTAAACAGATGAGATACCAGACAGCTATTTGCCTAAACCTGTTGAGTTTGAAGTACCCAGGCCAAAGTTAATGCTGAAGCGTAATGAACTGTCAGCGCTGAAGTTCACCTGTGGAATAAAGCACGCCACAAACTAACAAAATCTTCACAATCTAAAGAGCACAAAATCATGTTTTGGCATCGCACACAAGGGCAGCTCTGAAGGGATTCCTCATCTGCTCAACTTCCCACTTCAACACCTAACAGGACTCCAATGCGGCCGTTACAACAGAACGTTGCTTTCAATATTTGTTTTAAAATGTATCTTTTTTTATGGTTCTAGTATGTTTATGACCACGGAAAAACCACGAAGTCACTTAGTTTCCTGGAATTTCTGCTTTTACTAAACAAACCTGGCACTACACACCGATCTGCCAAGACAAGCACAAAAAACAGGAACAGCCTTCTGCTGCTACAAACGATGGCCCAACAGCCGCCCAACAGGACCCAGCGCTCCCGCTCTAACGGCGGCTCCCGGCACGGCTGGGGAGCCGAGGGCCGCGCACCCGGCGGGGCGGGACGGGGCAGGCCCGGCCGGTGACAGTTCGCACAGCCTCCGCGGCCTGCGGGAGCGGGCGGCCCGCCGGCGCCCAGCGGGGAACGACCGGCACGGCCCGTTCCAACCGAAGGTTTAAAGGTGCGCCGAGGGGGCGGGGGCCCCGGCCGGAGAGCCTCCCTCCCCGGCGGCGCCCCGGCGCGCAGGGAGAGCCCCGGCGGGGGGGCGGGCCGGCCGCCGGAGGCCCGAGGCGGGCGGGGCCGGCGCGGCTGCAGGCCCGCCCCCCCCCACCGGGAGGCTGACAGGCCGCGGGGGGGGGGGGGGGGGGGGGGGGGGGGGAAGGCGGCGCAGCGCCTCACCGGGTGCCGGCCGCCGCTCGGCCCAGGGGCGCTTCGGGGGGCGCCCCCTAGTGTGGGGGCGGGCCGCGCAGGCCAACCCGCCCCGCTCAGCCCCCCCGCCCCGGCGGCTCCCTCAGCCAGGGCCTGAGGCGACCGCCTCGCCCTGCCCGGCGCGGAGGCCGCGGCCGCCAACCGGCCCTGCCCGGGCGGCCCTGCCCTGCCCGGCCCGGGGGAAGCGCGTTGGCTGCGCGGCCCGGGCCGGCCCGCCCGGCACCCCGTACCTGCCCGATGCCCCGCTGGGTCGCCGCCGCTGGCCCCGGCCCCTGCGCTCGGCCCCGCACACCCCGCGGCGGCCGCGATTGCTATGGCGGGCACACACTTTGCGCGTCACCACGCTGGGGCCGCGTCACAGCGCGCGAGGAGGCGTCGCGAGCAGCGGGCATGGAAAGGGGGGGGAGGGGCGGCAGGGGCCTCGCGCTCGGCCTCCCGGGAAACAGAGTCCGCGCGCCACGAGCCCTCCGCGCGTGCGCCCGCCGGGAAGCGCCGCCGCGGGGGACGCCGGGAGCTGTAGTTCCCGGCGGGCGCCGCCCCGCCCGGCCGGGGGAAGGGGCCGTCCGCTGCGCTCTGTCCCGGCCGCCACCGAGAGGCAGCGAGCGGCAGGCCGCCCCCCCGCGCCGCCTGTCCCGCGGCGGGGCCCGCAGCGCGCCCAGCGGACGGCGGGGAGATGCGCTGGGGCGGGCGCGCCTGCCCCGCTGCCCACCGGAGCCTGCGACCGCTCCGCGGGACGGGACCGTCAGCATCCCCGCTCCAGAAGCGGCCGTTCTGGCCGTGGAAGCTGAAGCCCGCGGCAGTGCTGAGCGCCCGCCTCCGCCTCTGCCCTGCGCCGTGCCCGGCAGCAGGGAGCGGCGGCCGGACCGAAGCCTTGCTCAGGCTCTCCCGGGCCTCAGGACGGGCTCCTCTCCCCACATCCCTTCCTCCCGGCTGCCGGAGTTCGCCTCAGCGCGGTCCTGTCCTCTGACACTCCCGGGAGAAGCTAAGCACAGCGAGGGGGGGGGGTGCAGAGAAACCCTTCAGCATCGCTAGCCCCATCCTCGTTTGCTTTCTGCGTGCAAAGACCTCCATTCCTCTGGAACGTTTTTTTTTCCCTGTCTGTTGGCTCCATGGAGCAGCCCAGCTCTTTGGAAGGCACTGCACGCTTTAACAGCAGCAGTAAGTTGTTATTTTGCACTGCCCCTTGCCCCTGGCATATTAAGTTACCCGTGAAGCAGATCCATGCACTCTCAGCAAGGTTAGTGCTTCTGAGGGGGAGGAGGACCTGGAAGGGTACGCTTCTCACCCATGCCCTCGTGGCTCCTTGAAGGATCAAAGGTATCAGAGCTGCCTGCAGCGTCATTATCCAGGCAAGAGCAGCACACCCACAGCTGTGCCTTCTCCCCCTGCAAGGCACCTGGCAGGTGTTCAGAGAGGAGGCTGCAGAGGTTCACGCTCCCATCCCCTCATCACCTAAGTTCAAAATGCCAAGAGCAAAATTAAGGTTTCCAGTCCCTGCCACATCTATGGTGCACCGAAGATGGGGTTATTTCTCAGAGAACATGGGATTCAGTCCCCAGGCCCACCTGAGCGGATAAGGAGGCTCGGAGCCTGCCTGCTTCATTGCAAGAGCCGGTGCATTGTTGGAATATGACAGCTTGCAGCTGCCCCCTGGCAGCTCTGCTTCAGCCTCCTATACAAGCTGCCTGAAGTGCTCAGCCCTTCAGGTCCTGCATTTCCAGGCCTCAGGAGATATTTGGGAAGGACTCAGTCTAACACCCTTGCTCCCCAGAGGCCGGGTGAGAGTCCTACTGGCTCAATTGGCAGGCCAAGATGGTATCAGCTCTTGTTTAATTTGAGTTCTCTTGTGCTGCAGTCCTCTGGTAATTGCCCAGGTACTGGCAAAAGCTCTTCTTTTAAGAGCAAACAAGAGTAAAAGATGAGTAAATAAGAGGAAACAGGGTCCTCCCTCTCAGGGAAAGCTTCATAAGCAGTGGCACCATTCCCAGCTGAGATGCTTCCTACCCCCACAGCGTCCACATTAACTCCCTTTCCTACACTGCAACTGTATAAACCCCTGCCCCAGGCAGTGTTAGGACAGGTACAGATTCTGCTACCACACTTACAACATTTGACTGTGAAGTCTTGATTTACTATGGGATAAGAACTGCAGCAGTGAGAATCCTGAGAAATCCTTCTGAGCATCAGCTGTAGTCAGTAAGCCCCTACCCTCACACCCCCACTTAGTAGTGCAATTGAAGAAAAGAAGAAAAAGGAGGAAAAAAACCCAACACATCACTGTGTACTGCAAAGCAACAAAAACAAGGGGTCAGCAGTCAGCTTGCACCTCTTACCCTGTGGGATCTTGTGGCAGAGAGCGAGCCTGTGGTATGCAAGGAAGGGAAGGTTATCTCTGCATGTTCACCTCCACAGGCTCCCCAGCCAGAATGACCACTTACTCACATAGGATGGTCAACTGATAATAACGATGACTTAAGGCTGAATCAAAGCTCAAGCTCCTTGAACAAAATAACCACTTCTTCCCATTGCTGTCATATCACAGATCACCTTGCAATACTATGAAGGTGCTAAGATCAGCAGTTTGTAAGGAGAGGATAAACCCACTTCACCAGGCTCTCATAACTTTCTAGATCCAAGGACAATTAACTGTGGAATCAGAGGGGAAATAACACTAGTAAGAGAAGCCAGGAAGACACAAACTGTGTTTCCAGAGGATGCCTCAAGTACAGCTAAGAATGTAAGTATATGACTGGGATGCCTCATCTGCTCCCAGGTGCTGACAAAGGCAGAGAGCTCCAAACCCAGCCTCCAGGCAGCAGCTTCACCTTCCTGCCTGAACAGACCTTTGCTCTGAGAATAAAAAAAGAGTTTGTGATCAGGAAGCTTGCAACTTTCAGAGAGACTCCTCACCGTGGCTGCCCAGCAAGGAGAGAAATGACCCTTTAGGCTTTCAGAAGAGTTAATTGTTTACCTTGACCTCCGACACAGATCTACACTGATAAAGCATATTGACTTCCTACACTTCGCCTTTTATTAATTGCCCCATCTGCTTGTGGGAGTTTGCTCATCACCATGTTTCTACTTGCAGTTGAGTTTCCGTTGTAGGGTAGCTGAGACAGTAGTTACTGACTTAGCAGCTACCAACCTCTGCAGCATAATTTTGCTGCATGACTCATAGCAGGTGAGTAGTAAGTCCAGTAATAGAGTTCAGTCCCTTCTCAGCACTTGTATGTATCACACTGCTGCTGCAACTACACATGGCATCCAGCTGGATTCCCTGGCAGCATCTAAAGAAGGGTACAATGCCAGGAACTGAACCTTTGGGAGGGTCTAAACCTGCCCTGCCAAGATGCTTGTAAACTGAAGGGTGTTTCTTTACAACTCCCATGCCCCAGGGAACTGCAGAAACCAGGCAGGAGGTCAACGTCTGGGGAGCTGCACCTGGGAAGAGAGGACATTTTCCAGGAGTGCGGTGAAGGTCAGTCTGCCTGCGTGCGGGTTCGGCTGCGCTTTCTTCCTTTCCACCCAGCCAGTCTCCTGCAGCGCCTGTGGGTGTCTGAGGGAGAGCAGCAGACACAAATCTCTCCCAGGAAGGCCTCAGCTCCAGCCTTAGCACCACCTATCACTCTTCCAGCCTTGATCTGCCTGAATAGTTCAGAAATTGTTTTATGAGGTGATGCAGTACAGTGGCAACTGATATTTGCAATGATATCCCTCATGCCACAGGGGCTTTAAACACTGTCTAGAATACCCAACAGCACTTGTTTGCCATGTATGTAACACTGAATTTTCACATGACATGCAAAAATATTGCTTGATGGATTAGATTATGGCCATGGGTGACCTGCAAGCTGGCAGTCAGCACATCAGCAAATGGTCTGCTCCCATTTCTTGCCTACCTCTGAGAGAAGGCAGCTACTACGGTGGAAAGGCAGGTGAAAAGAGACAGAAAGTGGGAGTAAGCAGGGGAAAGCAGTGCAGTGAGGCCCTCCCTGCCTGGACAGACTGAGCAGAGTGGACGGGCTGCAGGTAGCGCCAGGTTCCCTGCAATCCAGGTGACAGTGGGCACATGGGGCGGAAATGTGTGTACTCACTGCCCAGGACAAATGATGTGCGACAAGGGAATAGTCCAATCACTAGGTGGCACACCAGGATCATCACAGGACCCGCACCCTCCTGGGAGGAGAGGAAAGAGCTCAAAATAGCCCAAAGCACGAATTAACAAGCAATCATCCGGGGCTGATGTGCTTAGAAAGAGCCATTTGTGTGCACACACATAAAGCAAAACCATCCAACAACTGAATGGAGAAATATGTAAAAGCGCACACAAACTTTTCTATTTCTGAGTGACAGTGGGAAAGGCAGGGAAGACACACTTATGAATGGAGTGCCAAGAAGGCAGGAGAGGTGGATGTTGCTCCAGGGATCACGCTTACCACCTCTTCTGAGAGTTACCTCTGCTCTTGTGTGTGGAGAGAGCATTTGGGTTTTTCTTCTAGTAGAAAAGGCCAAGCAAAGTGCAAGGAGAAGTTTCTTGCAGCAGATAAAACTTCTCTGCTTCCCAGATGGAGATGGAGTAAGGGACAGTGGCAGCAGGCTGGTATTACCTACTGCAAAAGGAGTTCAAGGGTCATTATTGTGAGGAGAGGAAAAAGTGATAGAAGTGATAGCATCGTTTCTGGGGCAGGTTTTCTCTGGCTGGAGCTAACACAGCAACACAAGCTAAAACCAGCTAAGGTATTTATGAGGAGGGGCCAGGGAGAGACTTACATTTTGGCAGAGGCCCAGCTACATTGTGTACTGTTCTGTTGCTGTAGATCAGTAGAAGCAGTTCACTCTTGAAAGCATCAGGGACTGTACCATGGCCAGCTACGCCAACTCTTCTGGACACTCAGAGTCTGCAGGACTTGCCACCAGGCAGACAGTGCATCTCGGGCTCTCCAAGTGTTTGCATGAATTCAGCAGTGCAGATACAAGCTCACCAGCCAGTAGAGCAATGGCTTGGCTGTGAATTTAGCCTAGACTGGAGAGAGAAGCCAGATCTATATCTAGGAACACAGAAATGCAGAAGAATGCAGTTCATCAGCTCAGATACTAATGAGAACATGAGCAGGCAAACAGCTTTCTTCCAGACAGGCTAGTGCCAAAATCCTCCGTTCAGACATTCAGTCCAATGCCAAGAGCACATAACTGCCTAGCTGAGCATCTGAATAACAGCACATCTGCATTTGCAAACTAAAAGTCAACAGGAAAATTAAATAATACAAAGTGATCACTGTTGCGTGAAGTAGAGATTCATACACTGGCATAAACCTTTTGCTTTCCAGTAGCATGGCACCTGAATCCTGACCGTGCTGCAGTAATGCTGCACAGTAGCTAGCACTGGGCGAGCCTTGCTCAGAGCTTTATGCTTAGCTTCTCACAGGCATCTGGCAGCTTCAGACAGGTACTTATAGCTCTCTCCTCTCCAAATCAGTGTAAGATGGAGGTTTTGATGTGTCCTGTGATATATGGGCCATGGATTACCCAGAGGGATGCAGCTGTGACCCAGCAATTGGGAAAGAGTCTTTGGGGGAGCAGAAGTGCACAGTTAAACCACGTACACAGAATATACAAGGGACAACATGAAGAAAGTAGGGGATAGTAAGTACACAGAAAGTGGCATTATGGCAATGGACATGGTTTTCTGACTAGACTGATTTCTCTGACTGAATTAAAAGTTCATTTCAGGCACTACACAAAATCCCTTGCTAGTTTTTGTGGTTCAACAAGGGTTTTCCTTTTCTATCTGTTTTGTTACTATAGGAAACAGCCAATCAACCAGCAAAGAAAACTCTTCATAGAGGAGGAAGCAAGAAAAGATTATGCACAGCATGCTGTGAAATGCCTGCAAGACACACACAGGGAATATAAACAAATTCCTCCTAATGTTTTCCAGCAACAAGGATCTTAAGCATTACTTGTAACAACAGCAGCTTTAAAAAACAAGGACTAAACAAATCCAGGAAGAAGTCTGGTTTTAAGGCAACTGTCCTTCCTATAAGAGGAGGGAGGGGTTTGTTTTGGGTTTTTTTTCTCCTTTTTAAGAGAGATTATTATACCTTAAATTCAGGTTATATATCTGTTCTCGTCATGACTTCTCTCTACAGGAGTTAATTGGGCCAAGTGTCTGTCTGTATGTGACAGTTCTGATGCATGGGCAAACAAGCAAATTGGTGAAGGTGGGCTATAATGAGGCACTGTAGTTATATGCAAACAATAATTTTGGATTAATGAGTTGTTTTATCGCTGAGGGATTCCATCAAGGGTCTTAGTGGTGTTTGTCATATGCAGCTTCTCCAGTATTTGGTAATCCTCATCTTTAGCTTGACAGTAGTGCTGGTTACAGCTCTCAAAGCTTCGCAGATATTGGCATCAAGCAGCTTTCTGTGCATGGTACCACTGCAATTGCTACCCAGACATTGGGCCTGGACCACTGCAGAGCCCGAACACAGAGCAGTTTACTCTCATTACATTCAGCCACACCTAGGAAGAAGCGCAGAAGCTGCCCTAGCAGCATAAAGCATGCAACAGCTTTTAACATGCAAAAAATCATCTGAAGTGAGGTAGTGTAAAGCTGCAAGGAGGGACAGGCTGCAGGAACTTGTGCTGTGATTTACCCAGGACACTGGCCCTAAGTTTTCCCTCTCCCATGAAACAGTTTATGGTTTTTTTTATCTGAAAGGAATGACTTCCTCTGGCGACACCTCTCTGTGCTGCCCTGACCTCCAAATGACCTCTGCGGTTCCCAAAACGCTCTAGAACGAACCCGGGTGTTTCAGGGCAGTTTATTGAAACACTGAGCACTGCCAAGCCCACATACCTTGGTAAGGCAGGCAGGCCTTGGCGCGTGGTGTTAGGTGCAGTCCCAGGTCCACATTGCCGTGAGGGACTTCATCAAGGGCCGGTTCTGCTGCTGAGCTCAAAATGCCAGGTCAAGGTGGCAGTGCTGGCTCAAGGGCTCTTCCCCTCCCTCTTCCACTTGCCGCCTCGTGTAGATGACAGTGTCTCTTCTTTCTTCCAGGTGCTTCATAGCCCTGTGTCAGCAGGGAGGGAATATATCAGGAATGAAGTTTCATAAATTTTTTTGCACAAATAAAACAGAAGCACTTGACGATAGGGCAGAAGGGGAAGGAAAAAGCGCTGATTTTTTAGGAAATCAGTTTGGTGCCAACCCACAAAGGAGAAAAATCCCACTGCCTCCCAGGGCACACCACACTGTATTAGCAACTACAGAAACATACTCATGGGCTTTGCTCTCCAGGGAGCTTTGTTTGTGAACATTTAGTTGCATTTATAGGAGTGCAGAGTATTTTACATAGCTATCTATTCCTTTTGGGATGCAGATCCTTATTCTTATTCTAAAACCTGCATTGGTAAATGATAACCAGAAAAACACCTAAATGTCTTCAGTGCTTATGGAGCTGGGGTTAGGAGCAGTTTGGATGTCCAGTAATGACTGCAAATGATAACAAATGATAACTTATCATTCAAGCGGAATGCCCAGCATATTCTCTGTAACACACATCTTGCTCTGTAATGGAAGAGGTTTCTGAGAAAGACACATTTCTACTTCTGGACACAAAGGAAGAACAAACTATAAAAATACCAATTTTAGCACTGAGCATTTACATGCAAGTGAAATTGGGAGTACACTTGACTTGCAGCAATACTGCAAGTTGCATTTGCATGGCAAAACTCAAACCTGACAAACATTATTATCTAAAAAGTGGTACATTGCTCCAGGCCTAATTGCCATCTCTTAGATTTATGTATCTACCTCTTGCAATATGATCGCAAAATTGTGATAAAATGCAACTAATTTTGAAAGAGGGGCATTCTGGAGGGATAATTTTGGAATTCCTCACTGAGAAGAATCAATTTTTTATGTTTTTTTTTTTTAAGTTTTTCTCTTGATTCTTTCTGCTTCAGGTCTTCTTCAGAGAAAAAGATCCTTCTGAGCTGTTGAACATATCAAATCACCAGTACGACTGGGTAGGACTTACAAGAATTTTCCCTGTATTACCTTATTTGACAGTCTATGTCTTGTGTTTAATGTAATGTTTGCATGCTTATCATAATAGAACATTACATTTAATGTAGTGTCTGGGCAGTAATCTTCAGTGTAGTCTGGGAGGAAAAAAATGCTTTAGCTGAAAATGAAGTCAAAAAGATGGGAGGAAGCAATGAGAGATGTTTATGGCTTTTACAGGCTGTTTGGACAGCAGAACTCACAGGAGATTTTAGCAATACAGATACAAAGCTTTGAGCCAGGAAGGAAGAGGGAGGTGTGTTTAGCCACTTTTTGAGGCTAGGATGCTATTTTCCATGAAGTAGAGTTTTGCATTGCAGCTGTGAGTACCAAGGTTTATTTTGTTTTGTCTTTGGATCGTGGGAGTAAAATGCTTGTCTGCTTGAAATACGTGGGATGTTTGTGACTAAGATAAAGGCAAGATTTAATCATAAACACTTTGAATCATCTCTCCTAGCATGCTGGCTAGGATCATTCCCAGCCACTTTTGTAGCAGACAGGTGCATCAGGCCATGCTACCTGCCTGATGAGCTCCTTGTGATACACAACCTTCTCCAGCTAGTTACTGTTAACTAGCACTATGTTCTCCTGGGCTACAGAAAATGGCCCAAGAGCAATGGGAGACTCTTCTGGAAGATGAATCCCCAAGAGTAAGCTGCAGGGGACAACATTGCTTGCTGTGGAAAGTTTTACAAACCAGCTGTGGTTACCCACCATCCAGGAGATGAATATTTAGTGTTTGTTTTAGAGCAGCACCTCCAGATCCAACCATGCAACTCCCCATATCTCCCTTTCACAAAGGGCAACCAGCTAAAAAGGGAGTGCTGAGGTCTCACAGCTCCAGCTTTTCTGAACTAGTTCCCTCCTTGCCTGGAGCTGAGCAGCATCACTCTCCCAAGAGCCTTGCAAAATGGGAGAGGAGGAGGAAGAAACTAGCTTTCTTGCAGCTGGGCAAGTTCACAAAACCATTTGGTTTGCTGGACCATCTGCAGAGACACCCCACACTTTTAGAGAAGTCTTTTCTCCTATTCCCAATACTGCTTTTCTGTCTTGGTCCTTCCTGGCTGAACCTTTACTGACACTTCACTAACACGTGGATTTTGTAGTTTCTGGAGTTGTACTCCTTATCCTGTGCACATTGGAGAACGTGTCACCCTGCAGACACTATCAAACTCCACAGCTTGTATCTCCCTTCCTCAGAAAACAGTACCTGATGGTGGTATTTTGCTCAGTTATGAATAATACCCAGGAGGGATTCACAGCTGGCTGAGGGGGGTTGTTAGAGGGAAGGCTGTGGCTCCCTGCTTCCCCCATGTAAGTGTCAGATACTGCACCCTCATCCCTGAGCTGTGTATTCTGGAAGGACTCTGATGTCAGCCTGTGCCTCTGCCACAGCCACAGCACCCAGGTCTGCAAGTTCTGCTCAGGGACTCTCATCCCATCTCCAATCACTTGATGGTGGGGTGCTGCTGGGAGCAACTGTGGCCCAAACCTCTTGTAGGAATTCAACAGTATCCTTACCATGTGGGCACCAGCTGGGAGCAATCTATTCCTGCTCAGCTCTGCACCCAGACTGTATGCAAGCAATTTTAAACCAGGGTGTGGACTAGTTGAATATGACTAAGAAAAACAAGTTTGTGCACTGTGGAATATATCTCCAGCCTCAAACAGCTGAAGGGCTCTGCAATTCTCCCATCAGGTCCTGAGGTGCACAGATCTCCTGATAACATCAAAGCACCCAAACAGCTGGAGTCCCTGCCTCCAGCTCACCTCCCAACGGCATGGTACTCATGTTCAGAAACACCTCCTCTGCCTGGTGGTCTTCCAGGAGTCTGTATCGATGGAAAAGCCTCCTCTGCCCACTGCGCTTTTTCACTCCTGTGAAGCAAGCAGCTGCGCAAAGGAACAACCAGGGCTGTCACCTCCTGCTGCATCCCTCTGCCCTGTGTCCTGCCCATTTGTGACTCCACATCAAAGCACACCAGGGTCACTGTGTCCATGGAAGCTGTTAGCAGGTACACGCAAACTTGTCTGGGTAAACTTCACTCCTATTACTTGGCCATTTCTAATCCTTTGCAGCTCCAGCTCCAGTTATTCTCTGGCTTCTTCTGTCTCCTCTTGTGGTTTTTCTTTAATTTTTCTCCTAATACTTCACAATTCTGGTTGCTATGCAGTGTTTCCAGGCTCAGCCATCTATAACAATCCCCCACCATGGGTGTGTGCAGCTTGGCTGCAGTGTGGATGCTTTGCTGATTAATTTGCCTTTTTTGTGTAGTTATTTTGGATGCTTGGAAAGAAACTGAAAATAAAACTGTTACTAATACCTTCCCCCTCTTAGTGAAATTAAATTCAGCAAATCTTTTTCAGAATCATCCTTTGTGTGGTCTAGACCAGGGTGCAGACAGTAATATAAATTGTATGGCTTAATAGGCTCTCTGCTTTTGGTCTCACCAGTGCCATGTAGGTGAAGGTGGATAGAGGGGAGCAAGGAAGTAGCACGGTACAGCTACAGGTCAGACAGGGTACATTTGGACATCTACAGGGGTCCTGTGGTGGGGCATCACAGAGATAAGGGGAATCCCAGAGGCTGATTCCTCTACCAGAAGCTGGAAAAAGGGAAGGAAGTCCAGTTCCCCCACATGCTGAACACATGTCCCAGTCCCTGCACTATTACAAGGCAATGATTTACCGTTTCATAACCCTTTGGTAGTGCCTGAAAGGGAATACTGTGCAGTTCCTAAACCTCTTCCAACAGATATGTTCTCACCTTAACTGCTGCTCTGATCTGTAAACAGCAAGTTTCCAAAAGTAATTGCCCAGCCTCTTGATTGCATTGTCCTCCCCTCCTACCTGCCAATGGCCTGGCTGGGAAGGTCATGTTGCATTTGAGCAGAGAAGGTCATTCACCTGCCCAGGCGAAGAAATAACATATTAATGTTGCTTCCCATTTTATGCATCAGGACATTTTTTGCACACAGGCAGCCTCAAGATTACCTCCTTCATACATACAGTTCCATAATTTCCCTACTTAAATATACCTAACTGTCAAAGCAACTTTGTTAAATCATGCCCCAGAGACCAAAAGCCTTGCAGGAATGAAAATGAAAACTTTTGAAACAAGATTATTTCCTTACGCTCCTGAACCTCAGAAACTTTTGTAAAGCCAGGGGAGTCAATGAAAAGGAGAAATGCTGTTTAATGTAGTTTAAAAGGTTGTTGTTTAGGGGTTGTTTTTCAGATGAGTGAAACCACCTATTGTGGAGGAAAAGCAGACTGCAATGATGTTAGATTATTCCAAAACTCAGATATTACCCACTGCAGGAGGACAGAGACTACAGAGAGCACTGAATTACACCAGTATATCCACACTGAGTGAGGAAGCAGGAATAACTGCTGTGAAGATCCCTTCCCAAAGACAGGAGATGCTGAAATGGTAGAGCATAAGGAATTGTGGATTTTAAGCACTTCAGTTTCTGCCACTGTGCTCATCTTCAGCTCTAATGTTTTAGAACAATGTTTTGACATCACAAGAAACACGACTAATATCTGCTAGTAATAAAACAGGGGAGGACATCAGAGTAGCAACAAAGAAAGCATAGGTACAAATCAGGAGATGCTATGGCTTGCATTTAGTTGCATGGAGTCTAAAGCATTAAAATGCTAATTGCATTGCACTAGGTGTTGAGGAAACCCCTCTGGTACAACAGGCAGGCTCTGCATAGTTGATAGTGGGCAATGGCTGCAAGGCTCCAGGTAGGATCTAACCATGGGTACCAGTGGAGTGTCAGGAGCAGAGCAGCTCCTGGTGATGCTAACACTTCACTGCCTGAACAAGAAGTCATATGTATGGCCAGGGAATCTCACATGGTGCATTGCCTCAGGATTACAATACCAAAAAGGAAGCATTATTGCTAATAAACAAGAAGTGAAATCAACATTAATCCCTGCATATGGGCTGCTTAAATCAAAGCATTTGTAGCGATTACAGGTGCTCTAATAAACTACAGATTAGCCCCCACATGAAGAACAAAGCAAGTGGAAAGCATACTGAAAAGCAAAAAGAAAAGCTAGCCATCTTGTTTTGTGGCCACAGATTAATAGTAAACCCTGGATGAGGCTATAGAATGAAGAAGCGAATATAGGTCTTATTGGCATTAATATGGTAAGTGCACTAAATTCTCTTCTCAAAGCTTGATAATCCACCCATAGTCCTTCTGCCTATTGCATATCTGCTCAAAAACCAAGAAGCCTTTTATTACTGGCCATATAATTGTACACATCCTTCTCCCCTCCCAAAAGAAACCACTCATTTTGCTATTCTCATCTGTGAGAATCAGTTTCAAGATAAACAATTAAAACACAGCTGTGAAATGAACAAACCAGAAAAGCTTTGCTGTTTCTAGCTGGGCTAACATCATTCGTACATACCCTATAGTCACAGTAAAGCCCTCAGGATCTTCATCAACAGACAGCACAGAGGTAGACACCAACAGCTTCAGCCCCAGGGAGAATAGCAAGGACTAAGAAGTAGTCCCTCGCTTCTTTATCTGTAGCAAATACCTGCTGCTTTTAAAAGAGCAAGAAACTAGGACCCAAGGGGATCCCAGAACCAGCAGGGCAGAGGTCTTATCAGTTGGTGCTCATGCCACAGTATCCAAGTCAAGCAAGTCAGGCAGGCTGAGGAACAGCAATCAGCATCAACCAAGAACCCAGATCCTCAGGTAAGCTCATAGCAATAAGGCAGAGCCAAAGTTAGGCTAAGAAACAAATCTGTAGACCATAGTCAGCAATGCCAACCAAACTCAAGCATAACCCAAGACTAACTACCCAGGGTGAGTTTAGATAGAGGCCCTGTGCCAATGGGCAGGGAGTGTGAGTCCCAGGTGGGGCTGGTCAGGGCCATTGAGGCCCACTAGTGTAGTGGAATGAAGCTGGGTTAATTAGCATTGATAATATACAGCGGTGGGTTGGCTGATGTAGATAAGGTGCAGGTGTGGCTGGTTAAGTTAAGTGGTTGAGAGCCAATGAAGAGAGAGCAGCTGAGGAAGAAGTAGAGGAAAGACAGAACACATGCCTTGGATGAGGTGAGGGCAAGGCAGCAGAGGGACTGTTTGAAGAGCATGCTGGTATGAGCTGGTAAAAGACCTTGTTGTAGCTTGGTAGTTTTGAGAGTGCTGTGACACAGCAGGACCCTGACATCTGCAGGACAGGGACAGTGTTACCACACAGAGGAAAAGTCCTTTGTATGGAGTGTTAGCACAGTTAACTTCTCAGGAGAAAGCTTACTGTGGTATTGGAAAGGAGGTCTTGGCAGAGGAGCGGTAATGAAAACCTATTCATGTTCATCATAGATTGTGTCATTTTCTCTGCACTACAGCTAATCATGGAAAAATAGAGCTGGCTATAGGCAAAAGTTAAGTAAACACCAGCCTCCTGCAGTCTGTGACCCAGCTCCTCCCTTGGCAGAAGGAGGTTGCCTTGTCTCTTTGGAGTGGCATAAATGTAGGTTGTTCCTCCAGTAAGGATGAACCAAGAGCTGTTTGCTGGAGAGACATAACCCCTTGGTGACTTCTCCTTGTAGCTTCCGAAGCACAGCTGGGAGGAGAGCAGTCCCGACTGACCAATGGGCTTATTTTCCACTAAGGAAGGCAAGGAGGCGATTTCTTTACCCTGTGCCTATCTCTTGTCCTAGGTGAGTGAAATGTCCTGGGATGCAGAAAGCCCATGCTGGCCAGGAAAAGCTTCCCTGCATTTGGTGGGTGGATGTTGTTGTGCTCATCTCGCTGCACTTGCTGTAACCAACCAGCTTGGAAGGAGGGCTAGAAAGTAATGAGCTGAACCTAGGAGGGATCGTGAAGCTGTCTGGTTTCTCAGGCTGAGCTTAGAAGCAAACAGAATCTGGTAATGCCTTATTGTAAGGCTGTGTTTTGCTTGCTTACTTCTCAGTTGCACAACAGTATGTGGTTCTGGCTAAGTAGAGCAAGAAGAGAACTTCAAAATGTTTTTGACCTTGCTGTGAATTTGCTAATGGTCCTTCACAAGTAATTCAATGAAGCACTTACACCTACTGGAGCTGCATGTTTAACCTTGCCCCTCTCTGTGGGTGGTCTGAGCGCTGCAGGTCTCCGTGGGCTTCACTCCTGGCTTTACAGTCCTTGTCCTCGTAGTAGGTGGCTAAGCAGGGTAAGTCCTCCTTCAGCCCGGTACCCTGCTGTGGGGATTGCAAGGAGCAGCTGCGTGACCTTTTCTAATAAGGTGTTGCCTTGTACCAGTTCTTCAACTTGTTACTTTTGTTTCTTTAAATATGCCACTGCCTCTCCTATGAGCAAGGCACCCTACTTGCCCTTACTCCCTCCTGTTACTCTGTATATTGTAACATCTTTGCTATTCCCTTTCCGGACCTGAAGTTGTAAACCCTTCCACCTTTCTCTAGAAGAGGTGGTGCCCTGTTTTACCTTCCTGCTGCCTTCTCTGGGTGGCTGCACCCAATTCTATCACCCAGTGTTTGAGAACACGGTGTTGAAGGCTTAAGAGTGTTTCAAGTGAGCAGTGCTGTGCTGAGTTATGCAACGGCATTACAGCATTTCAGTACTGTAATCCTTCCCACAGCAGCTCATCATAGGGTTAAGAAAACAAAACAAATGCCTGCTCTCCAAGAAGAGAGCTCTTGCTCTGTAATTACACTGAATCTCTTCTGGATTGGGCTGGCACAAAGCCTAACACGAAGAAGGCGGCATTCAAGTTGTTACATGTAATGACGATTGCCTTTAACTTGTCCATGACAAAACTCACTTGCTTCTGTTCTCCAGTGCCTGGTTCTTAGCCCCTTCTAGTGGGGAAAGGAGAAGGCTGCAGACTGAGAGTTGAGGTGCAAGTGAAATTCAAGCTGAATATCGTGATGCTGGTTAAATGTCTGTGAAGCTGAATCACCACAAACTTAACAGGCTCCACTGTGATGAGGCTCCCTGGTAACTCCCTGACCAAGACCTTCAGTACAAAGCTTAATGTTACATTAAGCGTGACGTTAGAAATAGAGTGAACTTCTGTTTCTGATTTTTCACTTCCCTCTGCATGACTGCTTGAGTCCTCTCAGGATGGAAACAGCTTGCCAGAGCCTACAGCTTTGCCACCCTGCAGTTTGGATGTGCCTGCTGTGAGGGAGGGACTGGCTGCCCTGCATCCCTTTCTTTGAATGGGGTGTCATCTGCTGGCTTCCAGCTGCTTGGGCTGTAGAGTGACATTCAGACCTGCTCCTTTGTGTCTGTGGACTGCACCCTGATAGGATCTGCTCTGTTTCTAAGCAATTAATCACAGGCTTTTAGTTTCCAGAACTCTTGGGCAGAGTTTAGGATGGAAGAATCCAGAGATACTCTAGTGTCAGGGCACCGAAGGTAAAGCTGAGTTATCCTCCTGATGGGGTATGTATTTTTCTGCTGCTCTAGAGATGGCCCTCACAGAGCCTGTGGCCTATGGCAGGGTGGGTAGGTTTAGGAGATGCTATAATTTTCATGGAATGTTTTTGCAAGGGCATTTCAACTCCATGTTTTATGGATTACACATTTCAGAGCATTTATTCAGAGGTGCAGAGACTTTCCCAGATCCTGACTTTCACCCCTTTTAAAGACTCTGTTTCGGGGAAAGGGCCCAGAGTACCTAGAGCAGTACCGACTTGCCAAGCCTGGACACTGAGCATCAGTGCAGCAGAGGTACTCGATGGCCATTTTCATCTGGACACAAAACCAAGGACTGATGGCTCTGTGTGTTGAGATCTAACTCAAAGCTCTGATCAGAAAAGCTGTGAAAGGTAACACTTTGAAAGTGTTTTTTTCCAAGTAGCATAAACTTCATAAATTGTGCTCTGCTAGACAAGAATGACATAGCCAAGTGCAGAAGTGCTCATGGTTATGAGAGAATCAATTAGGGCATGCTGATGAATAATGCATGTGCAGCTTAGGAGGGATGGATGACATAGGTTTTATTTTTGTATTGTTAATTGAGAGTGATTCTAGGACAGAAAAAAGCACAAAGGCAAGTTGGGGAGCTCTGGGGGAGATTCTGGTCAGTGTCAGAAGCTGGAGGCTCACCAGCAACACTTGCTGTCCATTAAGCTGTAAAAACCTCAGGAAGAGGAATTGTACTAATGTCCTCTACAGCTCCTAATTCATGTAACTGATACTGCCCAAGAACCCAATTCAGAGTGTAAATGATATGAGCATTTAAAGAGCTAGAAGTTGAAGCTGTTGCTTTGAAATCTGATGGCCTTTCCTGTATTAAGATAACATCTGCCTTGCTCTTTTGCAACCCAGTTGTAGGCTATCAGTCAGCTCTGCTTAATCCTGGAGGTGAGGCTCTGCTGTTCCTTGGATGTGCAGGGATCTCTAAAGGACAGCTGGTGCACTGGGGTGCTGGAGGCAGCCTGGGACCTTGGTGGGAAGTAATCTGTTGCTGTTCACGTGTGCCAAAGCTCCCCACATACTTCTGTGCAGCTGTATCGTGAGAAGAACAGGTCAAAATCAACTGCTCTACAGATCTTATGGGTCTCCCCTTAGGTCTGTGCACTGGCTGGGTTTGCAAAAGCCAGGGATTCTGTGTCAGCTCTGAGACTGACACAACTGCTTCAGGCTATAGCAGGAGCCTGGCAAAGGAGGAGTGCTCCACTTCCCTTTGCTCCGGTGTTTCCCAGCATCCAGGTAAGGGAACTTCCTCGTGCTTGGGTGCTTGCCCAGCTCAGAGCACAGCCTGCTGCAGGTGCCCAGTAGTGTTCGCTCAAGAAAAAGGATGTGAGAGAAGGACAGAAGGCACACCTCTGTGGTGAGCAAGCAGCCACTGGCCCGAGGAACTGTGTCAATTTTTTGTTTGTACAGCACTTCTGGTAGTGATTGATGTACATGTGAAAGGCTGTGAAGGGACTTGGAGAGCTGTGTGGATGGCTGCTCCTCTCCAGTTGGATGGGAACCACTGATCCCACCTGCAAGATTTCAGACCACTTCTTAATTTTCTTATTCTGGGAGGGGTCACTCCTTCAGCCTAATCTTCCACAGTGATGATAAAGGACAGCTGGTACCCGTTTAAGGAGCCAGAGCTGCCATGTGTGATGGCACTTGATGGTACATGCCCCTGAGGAGTAACATCTGAGCTTTCTACCCCAGTTCTACATGGATCATGTAACTCCAGCCTTGGTGTTGCAAACTGGCAGTAATCACTCATACTTGCTGCTTGTGACTGAATGTTGGTGGTGCGAGTTCCTGGTGGCATGTGCTTCCATGTGATGAGTATGGGTGTCCTGAGGCTGCACTTTGAGCTACCTGCTGAGAAAGCATCAGTGATGTGGAGCCCAATACATCCACCAGACAGCATGCCCAATGACAAAGGTTCATTGACTTTGAAGGAGAGAGATACAACCACTATAGAAGCCGGGAATGATTTTCTAGGTCCTTTTAGCTGCCTTAGTTAACTTCACAGAAATAAGGATAAGATGCTAGTTGCTGGAGCGCTTATAGGAGTGGCCCTTGAAGCAGCTGTCCTCAGCTGGACTGTGCTTGTTAATGTTGCTGTGGAACAAATGCCTGAAGCATGACTTTTTTTAATGTTGTAATGTGGAATGAAAGCCAATAAGAACTCCTCACTGCTCTCTGCTGGGGGCTCTTCTGCCTGCTTTAACTTTCACTTGTTCCATTTTGCCTCTGAGGCCTCTGCTGTCATCCCCCTCTCTGAATCTCTTCTTTGGGTGACAGGCTGGGGCAGGAAAGGAAAACCTGGAATTTCATGTCAGGTTTAATGGAAGAAGGTCCCATGTCTGATTTGGATGTGTCTAGCTGGGGAGGAGGGTGAAGACTTTCTGTGACACTTCACACTTTTGCAGAGTCCCCAGGGGCACACCGTTTGTGAGATGGCTCTGTGATGGTATGGTCCTTTTATTCTGGACCAGCTCTGGCTTCCCTGATATCCAGGAGATCCCTGAAGGACTGAGGGTTGAGTTACACTGATCACGCCCAGGCTGCCAGTGGATATCCAGTCAGATACCAGTCTCCAACTTTTATTTTTCATGCACTGGATATTTGAGTACCTGTCTGGGGAATCAGGCAGGCACTTTCCCTGCTGATCTTGTACTTTCTGCTTCCCTGTAACAGAAGGAAACACCAGGCACCAGGCTCCTGCTGCTGTACAGGATGAGCAGCATGCTCTCGGTGTGGTGTGTGCAGCGTGTCCTGACCGTGATGGAGGCTGTCAGCATGGTGGGCTGTCTCTGCCCGTGGGACCATGGTGTCAAGACCCCCGTTTGCTCAGCACTCATTAGGTCACATCTGAAATGCTGTGGGGGGTTTGGGCACCCAGTGCAAAGGAGGCAAATTGAAGCCACTCCTGTTGCAGCTGTGCGAGGGTTGGGGCATATCAGGCTGAGGGAAGCAGGGGGGTTGAGCAGGAGGGGGGCTTGTGTGGACCCAGGGGTGGCCGTCCCCAGTCCCCGTGGGGAGGGTGCGGAGGCAGCAAGGCCCGGCTCATGGCAGGAGAGAGATGCCGTGGCTGCCAGCACAGATGGTCCTGCACCGGGCTGGCTGCGAGGGGGGAGTTCTCTCCTGCGAGATCCCCAGCGCGGGAGCCGGGGCCGAGGCTGGGGGAAACTCGTACGTGGAGGGTTTCAAGACCTGACAGGTTAAGGCCCAGCGCTGAGCTCTGTGCTGTCCCTGCCTTGAGGGGCGGGCGGAGGAGAGCCCCTGAGGCCCCTCAACCTCAATTACCCGGGGACTCTGTGGCTAATTAGCAGCATCCCACCAAGGGGGGGTGGCTACCCCGGCGCTCCGTGCAGTAGCTCTCCTCACGGCCGATGGTCAGAGGGAGGGGCAGCCGGGGTCCCCCGCCGTTACCCGCTCCGGCCCCTAGGTGGGCTCCCGGGACCGCCGGCCCTGCCCCCGGGGCTGCCTGGGCGGCGGATGGGGCCCGCGGGACTCCGGAGGGTGGGTGGGCCGGCCCTGGCGGCGCGGAGCGGGCTCCGCCGGCCGCCGAGGGGAGCGCGGCTCCCTCAGGGCCGGGGCGCCCCGTCCCCGCCGCGCCGCACGGCTGCCGCCGCCTTCCTGCCCTCCGGGGCGAGGAGGAACCTTTCTCCGCCCTGCGGAACCTTTGCGGCGGAGGTGCCTGTTGCTGCCCGGGGGATCCTGCGGCTGCTCCGGCGGGGGGTGGGGGGCCGGACGCTGGGTGATGCGGCCCCCGAGCGGCGGCTGAGAGCCGAGGCCGGGACGGAGGCGGGCGGGCGGCCGCCAGCTCCCGGGGCTCGCCGCGGCCCGCAGCCCCCCCGCCCCCCGCCGAGGTGAGAGCTCAGCGGTGGGGCCGCCGCCACCACAATGGGAGCGGGCCGGGAAGGGGCGCGCCGGCGGAGGCCCGCGGCCACCCGCCCTGCCCCGCCCCGCCGGGGGCGCGTGAGGAGCGGCGCGGGGTGACGGCCGCCCGGCCCGGGGGGGGCTATGGCGGTGGGCGAGCGGACACCCGGCTTTGGGGAGCGGGGGGCGTGCAGCGGAGCAGCGGCTGCCAGGCCCGGGGCGGGGGGCGGCAGGGAAGCGGCCACCCGGTCTGAGCGGGCCGGGGGTGCGATGCGGCCGCCGGGCCCGGGGGGGCGGCCGGGCAAGTGCCCCGGCTCCTGCGGAGCGGCGGGGCAGCGCGGGGGGCGGGTCCCGGTGCGAGGGTGCGGGGGGCTGCGCGGCTGCCGGGCTGAGGCTGCTGCCGCCCCCGGGCCCCGACGGCTGCCGTGGGAGCGGGGCGGGCGGCATGGGCCCCGCCGAGCCCGAGCTTCGGGCTGCGCCTTCTCAGCGCCCTGCCGCGCTCCGGGGCCTACGCGAGTGCCTGGTTGGGGGGGGGGGTGGTGCTGCACCTGCCTCCCGCGGGGTGTCGTGGCTGCTGGGGTGTCGGCCAGTGCGGGGGGCAGGCGCCGAGCCAGGGGGGCCTGAGGTGGTCACACCGCCGTGACTGCGCTGCGTGGTCGGTAGGGCTGGTGAAGAGACGCACAAAGTAATAATTTAGTGTCGGCGTGAGACTCGGTGAGCTGCGGAGGGGGAAGGCCTGGTGTGCTGGGCTGTTAGCTCTCTCGCTTGAGCCTGGCTCACCGCTTTTGC
Organism: Falco naumanni; assembly: GCF_017639655.2. Classification (NCBI taxonomy): domain Eukaryota; kingdom Metazoa; phylum Chordata; class Aves; order Falconiformes; family Falconidae; genus Falco; species Falco naumanni. Next base: position 112,265,198 of record NC_054057.1, on the reverse strand, counting down.
CCTTCCTCCCCCCTGGAACAGTTCATGGGTTACTTTTGCTGGTAGTTGCGCTGGTGACTGGACGTTCCAGCACTCGCATTTGAGAGATGCTCATAAACTCCCATCAATTTTCCCTCCCAAGCCTTCATTGATTAGTACAAAACTGGTGCTTTAAAAAGTTCTTAGTGCATCACTTTATATGCAGGTGGGGCATTTATATTGAAAAATAAATGCTTAAATTGGAAAAAAAATTGAAAAAATGTTTAAAAGGTAAGAACGGAATTCTTTCCCCCCCTTTTTATGCTAATAAGATGCTAATGATCACATTTGCTTATCTCTAACTTCCTTTAATGTACGATATTCTTTGTTGGATGTTTGTATGGTTATCCAAGCATCATTCTTAGTGAATAATCATGTAACCTATAGGAAATCGCTGCAGAAACTTCTGCATCAGTTCAAGATGTTCCTGCTACCTGTCTGAAGGTGGTAACTGCCTCTCCTCCCCCCTCCCCCCCCCCCCCCCCAACTTAGAGTAGTGGACCTTGTGACTGCTCTCTGGCTGCTTCAATGCAAAATCCATTAGTTTAGAATAAACAGCCTTTATTTTGATAGTTCTGTTCTAGAGGTGTTAGCACCCTGCAGAGGGATGAAAACAAAACAGCCGGCTTAGACCGCTGCAGGTGCTTGTGATGGGAGCTCTGATGTGGCCTTGTTTTGCTAAGTGAGGCTTCTTTCCCCAGGTATGGAGCTATACATTCTGAATACACAGAACGAACAATGTAGCTTCTTACCGGTGACCTTATCAGCATCAGAATGTAGGGGTTGTTCATTAAGGGTAGGTGCTGAATTAGAAATTTTCAAGAAAAATGCAGCTGCTGCTTTAAGGAAAAGCTGCTGTGGATGTGTGAATTTTCTGGGTTGATGCTGCCTCAGGCTGAATACCACTTTCTCCTAAAATAAAGCTGAATGTTTAGCCACCGTGTTCCACTTGTACTACACTCAGGTAACTGGTAACTTCTGCAACCCTAAAATATCTTGAAATTCCAGTGTTGATATTGGGGAATATTGCAGGTTCTGGATGGGAAAATTATGTGCTCTTCTGAGGAGGAAAACCAAACATGTTTTCTGTCTCATCTCAGTAGCGGTTGCATTTTAGTGGAGATTTGGAAGGTATCATCTGGCATAGGAAACTGTAACAGGCCATTGTTACATTCTCCAGGATCCAAGTTGATGCCATAGAATAATTCAGGTTGGAAAGAGCCTCAGGAGGTATCTTAGTCCAACCTGCTGGTCGAAGTGGGATCAACATCAAGTTCAGACGAGGACTTTGTTAGCTCAGGTCCTAAATCCTCCGAAGACAAAGATTCATCCGTCTCTGTTTCGGTGTTCCAGTGCTTAACTGTCCTCACGGGGAAAAAACTTTTTTTTTTTTTTATGTCAGGTCACAACCTCCACTGTTGCAGTTTGTCTCATGTCCTCCTGCCACATGCCTCTGTGCAGAGCCTGCACACAGCCTTTTGTCTTCTTGATAACCTCCATGTAGGTACAGGAGATGTGCTGCCAGTTCCCCAAAGCCTTCTCCGTCCTGGACAATGCCATGTCCCAGCCTCTCTTCACACAGCAAGTGGTCAATCCTTGTGAGCATCTTGGTAGCCTTCTGTCGAATTCACTCTGGTTTCTCTGTGTCTGTCTTGTACTGTGGGTGTCCAAAACCGCACATGGTGTTTCACATGGGTCTGAAAAGTGCCAAGTGAAAGGACGTGATCGCTTCCCTTGATCAGACAGGCGACACTCCTGCTGATACAGTCCAGCGTGCTGTTAGCTTGCATCGCTGCCAGGGCACACTGCTGACTCATGTTTAGCCTGCTGCCCACCGTGTGTTACCTTTTGTGTTTGTGTGTACATATACATGTATGTACATGTATGTATTTGTATACACCCGCACACAAACATTGTCTCTCATCCTCCTGCCATGCATCTCTGAAAAGAAACTCATTACTATGTGTATGTATATACACACGTGTGTCAGATTACACCTTATGCAGCACTGAACAGTAGTATTTCCATCCCACACATTCCAGTTGTAGCTAGTGGTGACTGTTGTGGTCACTTGGCTTTTCCTAACTCTTCTGCTGTCACACTTACCCTGACTGTGTGTCCAGCCAGCAGGTCTGCCTGTTGTGTTGCTTTGGCTGTTTTTCTCAAAATTTCATTGTTTCAAATACCTCTTTGCGATGTATCGGGTTACTAGGCCTAGGAAGAGAGTGGCAGTGGAGGGAGGCTTTTCCCATGAGGCTGACTTGAATCCCATTTGATCACATTCAAATCCAGGATGTATTAATGTAGGAAGTGTGTTTTCAAATAGTGTTGTTTATGGGTCTGAGTTAAACAAAACATTTAGGTGCAGCGTTTCTAAGAATGCAGTTAGTTGCATTGCAGTTATGTTCATGTAATTTCTTTGAACTTGTTTCCTTCAGGTGCTTCGAAGTTTTTGGGAGATAATACCCTGTAGGATAAATAATTCTTTGCTAACAAAGTTCCCTATTTTAAACTTAATTCTGGAGAACTTAGTTCCTGCAGAGGTTAAGTACTATTTGATATTTCTAGATGCTTGGTACAGGTATGATTTTGAGACGTGTGTTTTCTGTTTATGCTAAATAATTTCTATATAATATTTTCCTGATTGTCAAATACGTTGGGTTAATTACAGCAGGATTTGTTTCAGAGAATGCTCATTGCAAGACAGGAGTTTGTTGTGTTTAAGCAACATTTTTAGTTATATAAAAATAAAATAATTTAGAGAGAGGTTTCCTCCTGTCCCCTAAATCTGTGTTTATGAAGTACTTGCATCAACACAGAAGGAGCAGAAATAAATATTTAGGTTCAGACTTGTAGAATAACATGTGTAGAAGCTGATATTTAGATGAGTTGAAACAATGACTGAAAAATTCATTCCTTGTTAACTTTTAGAAACCTTAAGTTTAGCTTCTAGGGTTTTATGCTTGTTAAGAAATAGAACCTTAAAGATGAAGGGGAGTGATAAAGTAACACCATTTGTTATTTGAGAAAGGGGCAGAATTAGTTGGTGAAATCAAGTGTCATTACATACTATGAGAAAGAAGAAGGTGGAATTGCAGGTAGCCATGAGAGGGGAAAAAATGTTGAACAGGCACCTTTAGAAGCTAGTTGGACTTCCGAGAATATGGTGGTAGTGTTTAGGTGTTGGTTTTCTTTTTTTTTTTTTTTTTTAAAGTCATTGTTCTTTTAAACCAGCTAGCTGGTGACTTCTCTTTCTAAGAAATACAAAGAAAGTTAGTGACCAGTATTTCGTATGTGGTAACCAGCAAATGCTAATTGCACATATTTGCTAACAGAATTAGTATATCTGAAGTAGAAACAAGTGGTTTTTGGGGGAGGGGAAAAAAGGTAGGGGTTTGAAAAAGTATATATTGCTTTCAGCCATGCAGATATAAAACTTCTCAGGAATTGTTGCTTTGAAAAATACCTCAAAGTGTAGAAAATAGGTGTTTAGAAATTCTTGAAGGTCAGTCATACCATTGACTCAATTTTATGTCTGAAGTGGAACAGCAGAATGTCAGTTTAGTCCTGCAAGTGAGACTGATTCAGTGCTGTTGTAATCTTGGAGCAGTTGTAATTTAAATCTTGTTCTTGCTCAGTGGTAATGCTGGATTTGGGGTCAGTCTGACACCTCCAAAAATCTTGTGGCATTTTGAGTATAACTAAAACTCACTTGGAGGGGAGAAGGAAAAAAAAAAAGAAAGTATTACATCACTTTAATAACAGCATTTTCAGCATGCTCTAAAATGTGCGAGTAGGAGCAGTGATTTGAAGCACTCTGTGGTGGCCTGTCAGCTTGTCCCAAAGCTGCTCTTTTACAGGTGTGTCTGCAAGTTTGAATGCAGAAACAAGAAAGGAAGAATGAACTAACTTAGCTATTTGTGGCAGTCGATTAATTAAACATCAGAATAGACGTAAAAGCTGGTATGCACCTGTCTGGAGGAAGTATTGATTCTGTGCTCAGAAGTGCTGAATAACTTCATGACTGAAGACACTATTCAAGGATGCAGAAATCTTAAGGGGAAGACTTTTAGTTAGTTGCCTTAAAATGAGACCGAAGGGATCTGTTAGATGCTGTCAGTGTGGCTTACAGTATAAACATGGAGTCATGGAGTACAGCATTCAAACCTTGCGAACTGTGCCCTCTACCACTGTCCTAAATCCTAGGAGGCTTTGAGCTGTGAAGTGCTGTTACCGTTAGCTTCTTGAACACGTATTTGAAAAGGAGGAGAGTTGATGAGATGAACTAGCTTCTTCCTGATACGACTTGGATGTGACTGTCCTCCTCTTCTGCATGTGCACACTTACTGGTACTAGTAGAAGCCTTAGTAGATGCAATACACTGGCACAAACCACTTTCTCCTGCTATAACTGAAAGTTCTAGCCAAGAATTAAGCATATTAACAGAAGCTGTCTTCTGCCAGTGTAATTGGTTCTATGCTGGTGAACTTTTGCTAGCAGATAAGCAGAAAATCAAAGTTGGAAAAGCTCAATATACCCACATGCTTTCTTGTGTTACAAGGACGTTGAAACTTAGGCTGAACATGAGGACTTTGGTCGAGGCCTGACATGCAAAACAACATGCTTTAGCACCTCTCGTAAGGCGCTCTTACATAAAAACTTATAAAAGCAATTAAAGAAGTTTGGTAGTGATTTGTCAGATTACAGGCAGATAACTTTACTCTGGCATTCTCTGTGGAAAGCTAGCCTCATCTAATTAACAAAGAACTAGAGCTATACAAGGGCAGAACTGATTACCAGGAAGTGCAGAACCCTTCCATTGCTTAGCCAGGATGGCTGATCAGGTACAAAGATTTTGTAGGGCAAACATGGTATGGGAAATAACTGAAACATGGTGGAGGTAGCATAATCTTGACTTGTACTTTCTTCCTGTGATGATGAACATTATTACCTAATTTTTTTGCTTGTGAAGAAAGCTTTTCTAGCCCATCAGAACCATGGAAACGATGTTTTGGAGACATGATAGTTCATCAAAGATTTTCTTCGGTCTCTGAGAAACTTAAGTCTTATCTAGGATATTGGTATCAATTAAGTGGGGGTTGTTATATTTGGAGTTGTTGAATCCAAAATAAATATGTTATTAAAGTGTATTGATTTCATGTGAATTGCTCTAGCTGTTTGTTGCATGTGAAGGCTAATACAACAACCAACGAACCAATGAAACCCCAAACCAAACAAAATCCATGAACCTGACAAAGCCTGGAAAGGGATTTTGAAGTAGAGGTGCTCACACATCCTGCTGAATCAACTTGGAAAACGGGATGTTACTCAAAAGGTAATTGATTGAGGAGGGCTGGTAGTAGGATTTACTTAAAATTAGTGAAGCAAATTCTAAACTAAAAAAAACCAAACAACAACTAAACTAAAAAAACCCTAACCAGTTGCATAACTGGTTAGTACCAGTGCTCTGGAAGATCAAAAAATTGTAATTAAAGCTCTTGTATCACACATATACTTACGTAGGGGATTTGTGTGATAATTGTATTCCCATGCTGCCTCCATGATAATCAATGGAGGTGTTGTTGAAAAGTGAATCTTGCTCAACAGATACAGTTTCATGTACGGTCAGTGAGTCAAAACCTAGATTTAAAACAGTAGGTGTGGAAAACAGAATATGAATGGAGAATTTTTCAGGGATTTATAGTAGATCCGGGTCTATTTTTATCAGTGGCCTGGAAGAAAGCGTGAAACTAGAGCTGATCAAATTTGTGGATTATGTAAAGGTTGCGCTGAGTGGTGAAGCATGAAGAAGGAATGGCAGCTGTACAGCATCCTCTGAATTGTTTGGGTAACTGGGTCTAATATGGCCAAATATGTTTTATAGAGCTGGAGCACAAAGTTATGCATGTTGTGGAAAAGGCTAGAGGCTGTGTGTTTAGAATAAAGAATTGTGCTTCCAGAAACCAGTGACCTTGGAAGGGATGGCAGGACCAGAGCAGATATACAGCAGTATGTGAGTCCTCGGAGTAACACTGTAGACATAAGGGCTACTAAAGTAAGCTAATTACTCTTTTTTTAATACTAACATATGTCCATAATAGCAGGAAACACTGAATAAGGACTGAGAGGTGAAATCAGATGGGAAATATTTTGGTCAGGTTTAATGTTAGTGTTTTTAAAGAGATGTTCCAAAGCAACAAAGGTGGTGTAGCATTTGGTGTTGCTTGGGTGATTAAGTCACACATTATAAAACTTTTTCTTAAAGTGCTCAATTGGTTTAGCTTATCGCAAAGTATTTTAGAAATTTCTCAATTTTCTTTGGGCAAAATAGGCTGTGTACCAAAGGGCTCTTTAATTTAGTGGAAAAAGAGATGATAGCAGCCGGTGTCTGGAAGTTAAAAAGATTATTTCAAGTTGGAAAAAAGGCACAGATTGTTAACAATGAATGTGACTAACCACTGAAGGCATTAGGAAGATGCTTGTAACTCTTAAGGGAAATTAGGATGTCTCTATCTCCTGGAGCCATCAGGTCAGGATGAAATGTAATTTGAAAGACATGTGTGAGGAGTATTTGCACATGTACGCTGTACAGGTACTTGTGACTGTATGATTGTACGTGCCACCATGGAAGTACAGGAGTAGTTGCACATGCCGAACAGATCTTGCCTAGCCGTGTTCAGATAAGGTCTCTCTTCTTGCCCCAACTGGGGTTAGTCAAATGATCTGATTATGATAGTTGTTCTTTATAGCACTCCTTTAAATCATTAATATATGGTCTCTCAAGGGAATAAATGTGCTCATATGAACCACATACTTAAATGAAATCAAATGTTTGTGTTCTGTTTTTTTTCTCTCTCTTTTTTTCTTTTTTTTTTTTTTTGAGGCACTGCCATTTTTGGTGATGGGGAAAGGAGGGGGCTGTATGGGGGCGGACAGGGATGGCTGTTTCATTTCCTGAAAAAACTGAAACTGGAATATCTGCCACAGTCTTTTTCCTCAAAAATCTGATAACGTGCTCTTTAAGAGTTCTACTCAGCAGTAGTGAGAGGTAAACTTTCTATTGTCAGTGTTGGGGGCTAAGTCATTACATTCTGTAAAAATTACTTTTTCATTGGGGGAAGAAATTGCATGTGCTCATGGTGGCAGAGGTGGTTTTGCATGTGGATGCAGAAGGTTGCAGTGTCTCATGTTTTTCTGCTGGTATGAAATCAGTGTGCTTCTTGTCCAACAAAAGGGATGGCTTCTGTTTCATCATATCTGTCAAAGTGGTGAAGGATGTAGAGAGGAAGATAAAAAGCTGCGAGTCCTCTCCTGCCTTGGCCATTACAGAGGTGATTGATTGCTTGTGGGTTCTGAGTCGCCCATCAGGACAGTTGGTTTGGGATGTTTTCCTAAACCCTTCTGGGACCGTGATGGGAGCTAGTCTGGCTGTGACAGCAGCTTACTCCTGGTAGGCACCTTTCCAGACATCTTGATCTTTTCCCCCTTCGCAGGACAAGTGCATGCCCAGTCATGTGGTGGAGGAAGGGCGGTGAGAAATACCGCCTGCAGGAGCCAGGTGCTTTGCTGTGGCAGATAGCCTTTTCCCCAGGTGCTCCCTCGACTTCCATAGGAAGTGGGTGCGTACACCAAACAGCTCTTCTGCAGAAAAGGTGTTTCCAGCAAGCATCAGACTTAATACATATGTTCGGTAGCTCTGGTTTTGGGGGAGAGCTGGTGCTATAGCAAATGACTTTATCACTGAAAGGGACAGTCCTGCTGGAAGAAGTCACCTCCTCAGAGCATTTCCCAGCCAAGTGCTACCTTTCCCCCTCTATTGCTTATATTATTATTTCATCAAGGCAGGCAAGGTCTTGTATCCTTTTCTTTGTGCTCTTGGGCTGTCCTGTGCAGGAAGACTTAGAGATAAAATCCTTTTGTTGAGGAAAGCTGTTTATAGTTTAATCTTTAAATTTCCTTGCTTCTTGGAGGGGTGTGTCTCTCCTGTATCTCTTGCTTTTGTTTGTGGTATCTTGTCTGACCCATTTTGCTTACAAAAAGAAGGCAGTGAAGAAAGACAGAAAGGGTTATTGTAAGTGAACAGTTTCTTTACTTGCAGTCTTACAATGACTTTTTTTTTTTTTTTTGACTGATCTTCTGACTTCTCTTTACAGTTGCTTCTCCTCTAGGAGTGTTTTAAGTTAGAATGTACTTCCCCATGTGTGCATTTTTCTCCTTGACTGTGGCTGTTGTAGGCAGTTGCATCACTGAAGGGCTGGTGTGGTCTTGCATCTGGCCCAGGGTCTCATGCCTGCACACAGGCTTTGGGGAGTTAATACAGCTTGTGTAGACCCTGAGATTTTGGTGATTGGCAAGAGCAAGGCAGCAATGATGAGTTACAGTTGTAGTCTAGACGGTTTTGACTGCATGTCACTCTGCAGTGTCAGCCTCCACTGCAGACAAGACTTTGGAGGACACAAAGCTGAAACTGGAGTCTCCTTTCTTTTTTTTTTTTTTTTTTTTTTTAAATTTCTTCCTCTGAAATATGATCATTGGGATCTAGAACAGTTCTAAAAGTAATGCTCTTTCTATTTCTAAATCTGTTTCTGGTCTCTTTCAGTTCTTAAGTACTTTGGAACATAATTTTCCTTAAAATACACTGTCATGTATTTTTAATGGAATTCTCTAGTTTTTTCAAGTCTCGCAGCTTTAACTACAACTGCTGTTATTATTGTGGAAAAATTGCACCACAGAAACTGGAGAAGAGTGAGAGATGAAAATGAAGAAGCTGCAATTTAGCTAACGTTTTTTCCTGATTTCTTTGAGGAAACTCCAAATGGGTATAAAAAAAAAAAACGCAGAAGTTTTAATGCAGGCGTTCTTTCTAGATTTCCAGAAATAATTAATCTTCCTTTTAAACTTCAACTTGTATTTTTTTTTAATTTAATTAAAAAATCCTCGCCTTTACCTTATAGAAAATGAATTTGAAAGTTGAAATTGCTGATGTCTCTTCCTTGAATAAAAATAATATTGCTATCTCACCTTCATTTTTTACTGTCTTTAGGTTTCAGGTTAAGTAGGTTGTATTTGTTAGATGGTAGCCAAAAGAAACTCAAGCCTACCCTTGAATGGGCTTTTTGAACCCTTAGAGATTCTAGTTTTTGTTTTCTTCATGGGTGGCTTTTTGATTTGTGTTTGCTGTCATAGCAAATAAATAAATAATTAAAAAAGATGGGGCAGAGGGGAAGCAAATAATTTTTGGCTGTTCCCGTGTGAAATCCTGTCAGGTTTATGCTTCTGTTCTTCATGAGTATTATCAGCTAACTCCAACTCTCTCATTAGTTATGGCAGGGAAGGTTGAGGGGGAACAGACTGAATTGTCCAGCAGTCTGGATGAAATTTTGGGGGATGAGGATCGTAGAACTCGGGATATAAGGATTTCAGGTTTTTCTACTTTGTTTCATCTTACTGTGCTGGAACTCCTCCTACATCCTGTACCAGACAGGTGTCTTTCTCATGTTTGCTGAGGGGACCTGTCCTCACCTACGCCTTTGCTTGTCCGTGACGTTATTTAGTATTAGATTGTAAAAGGTGCAAGGGTTACTTGTGGCCTGGGTCAGAAAATGCAGACAAAGAGTAGCAATTACGTGAGCGGCAACTTCATGCCTAGTAGGATAAAGGACGAGAGAAGGCTTTTAGGACTTCATGGCAAAGCTGGGTCTGTCTCTTTGAGCAGTTTGGATGAATTTGAAGTCTTAAGTGAAACAAGCCCAGAGCAAGCAGGGAATGTGCATGAGAGGCTGTGTATACCAGTATGTATTTATGGCCAGAACTCCACAGTGGCCCTTGGTTACGTAGGTTGGGTTGGGAGCCCCTGCTCTTGTGGGTAGGTTAGTCCTGAAGTGGAGAAAGCAGTGCATGTCAGCAACTGTGCTTTTTAAGCAGGCAGCGAACTGTAGTGTAGATTGGGAGCAAAGAAGAGGTTTCTGAGATCAAGAATAAAATAAAATATTGATTCCCTGAAGATTTTGGGGAACGGTCTGTGTTCTAGGGCAGCCCAGGAATATCTACTTATCTCAGACATAGGAAGACAAAACATGAAAACAGCAAAAGGTACACACAGCAAGTGATTTTCTTTTTATTCAGGTACTAAAAATTGTCCCTTGATCTCAGGCAAGGGCATCATGGCCAAAGCAAATTCCCCTTCGGGAGGTTAAAGAAATGACCCATTTGTTCTCATGGTGCAGATTGCATCACTTCCCTTTGTTACCACGTAAAGATGTTCCTTTCACAAGTCCTGTTTGAGTGCATTTAGGAGAGGAGGACCTGCCCTGACCTGGAGAAATTTCTGTCAGTGCTAGCTACCAGTTTCTCTGGGTCAGGGCAGCTTATCTTCCCACTCCCCAGAACAGAGCCTTATCCTTTCTTTGCCCCTGTCATGCTGGTATCCCCCAGCATGTAATTACAAGGACCTGTTCACAGAGGCTATCGTTAAATATGTTAAATGTTAAGGACTTACATGAGTTTATCAGTATTTTGCTTTGAGCTCTGGGCAGTTTAAAAGTGTTTTCTGTGAGAAGAGAGATGTGCGCAGCAAAGGTGCCCAACTGCATAATATAAAATTTATGATACATTTGCCTTTTGAGTGGCAATTGCATTTATTTTTTCAATTAAAAAACCCAACAAAATGAACTTCAGGAACAGATAGCCCTCCACACAAACCACATAGTGATGCCATGACTATTTAAAGAAAGAGACAATTGAAAGGATTGAGTATGAGAATGTTCATGTCTCACCTCAGATGTATGCACCATCCTTTTGATTGAAGGTAAGGAAGCTTTGTCACAAGGACCGTCTTGCTTTCTGAGATCAAAATGCTGTCTGTCCCCTGTACTGGAGCAGCATTCTGGCTGCTGAGACCATGTCCCTGTGGACAGTGGTGCCAGCTTGGTCAGACCATACCCAGGACTGCATGTTCCCACTCTCTGACTGTTTTTTCCTTTGTTCCTCCACAGCTGTTCATGCAGCTTTGTAGTAAATTACATTTGGGAACTGAATTTTGCTTCCAGGTTGTTTTTCAGCTGGATGAGCTTGCTGTCCAGCCATGCAGGTAGCTGTGCTGGTACTCTGTGGGAGTGGTGTACTGGTGGGAAAGCAGCTGCTTGTGGGGTCTGTCTGAGGTCTGAGAAGCTGCAATCAGCAAGAGAGAAAAATGGGTAATTTAATCAAGGCCAAATGTTTATTACCCTTCTGGTGCCTATGAAATCTAAAAGCTGTCTGTCAATGTCAGGGCATGTCACTGTCTCTCTAATTGGGGGAATTAGCATCAGGTTTTGGTTGCCATCTCCCGCTTATCACTCTCTTTTTTATTTGGTCTTTGCATTTATTATTTGCATTGCTGGCTGCTGAAAGGGAAAGAAACAGCATTTGTAGTGTGATGTAACTGTCCAGAGCTTTGCATTACTTTTGCAGCATCCCCACTTAATATTTGTGTGAAAAAGGCGCGGGCTGTGGCTTCTCCTTTCCAGTAGTGCAAGAGTTGTATATTCCTTCCTTAAAAAAAGTGCCAGGGTTATGGGGTGCACCTTGACAACTAAACACAAGCTTCTGGGCTTAGGAAATAAGAAAAGTCAGATTGTTTTTGCAGGGGATGTTGGGGTGTGGGAGATAGCAGGAACAAAGAATAAGAATATTTTCTTAAATCAAGAAGTTGCAGGAGAGGTGTCATCGGTTGGGTTTTAAGTTTCTTGTCTGTAGGTGTCAACATATTGGGGGAACAGGACCAAAAAATAAACCTTACAAATTCAGTGTCTTTCAATACTTAGTGTATGAAAGGTACCACAAGCTCAAAATGGGGTAAAACAATTGCCTTGAAAACTGGATGGCAAGTTGACTGTTGCATAGAATAGAGAAGATTTGGGGTTGAAGAAGTTAACTGCTTTTGAGATGAGATATTTGGGGAAAAGCTGTTACCCCAGCAGAGATTTTTTTTCTGATTTTTTTTCCCTCAATCCTGGGATGTGGTTGAGTTATCTCTGGAGGACAATTTCCTGGGGAAGCTGGTTTGTTTTTTTTTGGGGGGGTGGGGGTGGAACTCTTAACTCTTGACAATGTGTAGTAAGATTTAACCTAGCTAGCATTTTTAAGTTTCTGTCTACTGCAACTTCGCATCCTGTTCGCCAAGGAATGTGAGTAGCTGAAGTCTTTATTATGTGATCTGAATTTGTTTATTCTATGATGTCAATACTTAACTACTTGAGAGAAATAAGACCCAGATAATGAGTAGAGAACACTGAGGAAATGGGTGATCTACTTAGTCATGCAGGCTCTGTAAGAAAATGTTTTTTTTCCTGACTCTCTTAAAAAAAAAAAAATGTTTAGAAGTGCCTTTTTCTTCCTCCTATACTTACCATAGCTCTCGTGAAAAACAAGAGAGGAGATCTTATATTTCAACTAAATCGATACTTCTGGTCAGTTAAATGCTTATTTTAACAGCATGAGAACAGAGTTGTTAGCTGCTGCTGCTGCTAGTATGGAACCCTTTTGTGTGTGGAGGAAAAAAATTGTATATACACACACGCTTTTGTTGTGATGAGAAGGTGCATCCTCTAGAAAGTCTTTAACTTTTATCATTTGCCCCTTTCATTCCTAACAGAGAGAGAACTATGAATGAAGTTGAGTGACATTTTACAGCATTGCCGGTAAATCTGCTCTGGAAGTGCCATATAACTAGTTTTCTCTGTTAAAGAATACTTAATTGTACTTAAGAATTCCGATCAAAAGAAGAGTTATAGTTATTACTCAACTTTCTGAGTTCAGCCCAAATCAATAATGATCAAGAATTCCTACAATTAGATAAATGGATAGTTTCAGTAAAATGATTTGGTTAATCTTGATTCAAGACTAGTAATTCCATAATCCAACTAGTAATTCAAGAGAAGGGGAGGAAAAATAGAGATGGGACAAGAAATTCTGTTCCTGTTACATTTTGGGAGGTAGCAGCTGGGTGTAGGGATGTTGACTTCTTAGAGCATATGGTCCCCTTCGCTTGGGATGGAAACGAGTTAGCAGGACGCTGGAAGAACTGGCTTGCCTGCAGTTCCTTCTGTATTTGCTTGCTGGGTATGGCTGCCAGTCAAGCAGCATTTGCAAATGCTAAATGAGCTTTGATAGAAAAAGTGGTCACTTGGGCGACGTAGTTGACTGTAACTTGCACTTAACTCTGAGAGGAAGAATACCTTAAAGGTTATTGTTTTTTGAAGATCACAGCTGAATGCTCTTTATTCTGCTTCTGAATCTTGGACATGTGATGTTTGGATTCTGCATGGGTATGAGTATCTGTACAGTATTGTCTGTTCAGTAAGAACAAGTACTACAAAAGACATTTCTAGCATTTATGGAAGTGAATTTGCACGTTTGGGGGAGAATGACATTTTTATTCTTAAGAGTTGTGTCTAGTAGCCAGCAGCTACTCCTGTAGAAGACTGTTGTGGTGCTTTTTCACCATACAGTGCTTTTTAATAATTTGCTAATATGTCCCTTTCAATTGCACCTTCCTGTTACTGCACTGGATATGTCTGTGCCCATTTCTAATGGTAGTTAACGTCCTGTTTAACGTACACTAGGACTGGAAGCTTGGGTATGTTTACCAAAAGGGTACAATGACCTGCAGGATATATTACCTTTCTGTTAATATTTGCATATCTCCTTAGCCAGACTTGCATTTTGCTGCTTTTAAAGCTTTTTTGAAAGTAAGCCTAAGTATGTAGAGTCATATACTCCCAATTTTGTAAGCTAAAAATGTAGTGTGTATATCATGAGATCATAGCTCAGTTTCTTTTCAGAAATAATACTTCGTATCTCTAATCAGAGTGGCTTTTGTGTATGCAGATGGTCCCCCAGACAGCGTGTTGGATTGTTTGTACTGTTTGGTGAGGGGCAGTAAGCTGCATTCTTCTCCCTTGCAGGCCTGTCCAAACCATTGGGAGGTTTTGAGCCAGCAAAATGCAACCGAAGTGGTGCTTCTCACTAAGGATAAAACCACAGGAGGCTATTTCATCCAGTTGCTCTCCATGTGAGCTGCCTATAGTGTCAGTCTTAAGTGTTATCAAAACAAGTGTGTTTGAGATAGATAAGGATCAGGGTGTTTTATTTTGACTTGTTTACTGGGAAAGGCAAAGATCAACAGGTTTTGGTGACTTTGTTCTCAAAACCAACAGAAAAGGGGCCTTACAAGTAGCATTTAATGTAGGTTTTTCCGGCACTGTGCAAGTAGAATGTTCTGTTGGAGGGAATGACTCTGAAAGAAGCCTATGTTTCTGACAGTTTTTAATCCTTTAGTCTACATTTTTAATCTACAATGGAATCCAATAAAAATTAGTTTAATGTCTGATTGCTTGACAGACTGGTGCAACTAGGGTCTAACATGCTAATTGTCATCCTCGTACCATGTGAGTTCAAAACAGTTTATTTCCATTTCTTCCTACTTCAGGATTTTTTGGTTTTCTTCTTTCTTTTTCCGATTAGGTTTCTTTGGTGAGCTGTAGGTGGCATAAGTAATACTGTCTTGTCGCTAGTGTAATTAACATTGCTAGAGGTGGGTAAGGGAATAAAGAGGAACAAACCCATGTTGAATTCTTCCTTTTTCTAAAAACTGCATAAAGCAGAACCTCAGGTTTTATGTCCATTTCTGAAGAGGAGGAAAGAAGAGGCATTGAGACCACTCCCAGACATCTGCAGCTTTTTGTAGTGAAATGCAGACACATGCCCAAAGGAAGAGTTTGAAGTTCTGTTTGCTTTGTGATCTGTTGATGAGTGTGCAATGTGACTCGCACCTGTCTCATAGGGGACGTTGGGTTGCCCTGGACCACTGCTGATGGGAAAGCTTGTTTCCTGAGCAGAGAACAATCAAAGGTGGTGAATCATTCCTCCGTAATGAAGTCTGCTTCTCTGGGAGGCAAAAAAAGAGGAGTGTGTGGATGGGGCGATACTGAGAAAAGAGGATAGATCAATTAGGCCTTTCAGCCTTGGGAAAACATGCAGTTTTCATCATTCTGAAAGATAAAAGTGTTGTTTATGAGCTATATCAGTCCGCTTCTGTGGGAGGTAAACCATAATGTTAGCGTATCTCAGTGACCAAAGACATAGCTTGTCTTCATGGGGTGACAGTGGCTGATCTTTACTTGAGAGGGGATTAGCTCTTTGCCTTTTCGCTCCTCTCTGTTCCACTGCTTCTGTTTATGTAATTTATTCTTGATTTATTACATAACTTCTTCTCTGGCACCTGTGTGTAACAAGAGCTTAAACTCCTAGAGGGATCTTTCAGTTATCCGGATCTTCCTTGCTTGTGGGAATTGGCTCGTGTCATGACATAGTTTGGGTACTCACAAAGAGAAGGCTTGGCATACCTCTCCTGTGAGCTGACTTCTAAAATCTATCCTTTGGAATGTGAGAATGGTTATCATTAATGCAGGGTAGGCAAGTTTGCCCTAAATTAATCTCCAGTGTAAAATGTATTGAATATAATTTGGAGTCCTGATATGCTATGCCCTACTATTGAGTCTTCCCCATCATTTGAAATCTTTTTTCGGAATTTTAGTCCTCTCACAGGTACTGCTTGTTGTACTATAGCTATAGCACTGTGAGCAAAACCTGTAAAGGCGCACTTGAAAGTGGCTTTTTGTTGAAATGCTGCTTGCTTTGAAAGTAGAAATGGTGATCAGGGAAGGGAAGGGAAGTTTCCTTTTCTTAACATTTTCTGTAGCAGGGAAGGCAAGTGCCATTTATACAGAGGCTGCCAGAGCTAAAAACATCAATGGAGATTCTGTGGAGTAAGAGACAAAATTTTTGTTCATTTGTGATGGTGTTAATCCAGATGAATATCAGTAATTATGGGAAGCAAAACCAATCACATGCTTCTTACCTCAGCCTGAACTTTTTTACAAAACACTCTTCTAGATAGGGTTGTTCACTGGTGAGGAAGTTTTGAGTATTTCAAAGGAAAGAGTTGATTTATAGGAAGTCAATTTCTACTTTATTATGATTGTAAAAATTGCTTTTAAAAGCAGTGCAACTTTGTTTAGGAAAATATATATGTAATGTAGGACGTTTGAACTTCAAGGTTTTGGCAGTGGGAGGGCTACAGCGGTGGCTTCTGTGAGAAGTTGCTAGAAGGTTCTTCCCCCATGTCCGATGGAGCCAATGCCAGCTGGGTCTGAGTCGGACCCGCTGCTAGCCGCGGCTGAGCCAGTCGGTGATGGTGGTAGTGCTGCTGGGATAACGTATTTGAGAAGGGGGGGGTGGGCGGGCAGAAGTATCTGCGCAGCAATTGTATGTAGCAGAGGAGCAGAGTGAGCACCTGCGAGAGCAACAGCTTTGCAGACACCCAGGTCCGTGAAGGAGGAGGGGGAGGAGGTGCTCCAGGCTCCGGGGCAGAGACGCCCCTTGCAGCCCATGGTGAAGGCTGTGGTGAGGCGGGCTGTCCCCCTCAGCCCGCGGAGGGTAACAGTGCAGCCGTTACCCACCTGGTGCCCATGCAGGACCCCACGCCGGAGCAGGTGGGTGCCTGGAGGAGGCTGTGACCCCGTGGGCAGCCTGCGCTGAAGCAGGTTCGCTGGCAGAGCTTGTGACCCCATGGAGAGTCCACGCTGGAGCAGTCTGTTCCCGAAGGACTGCACCCCGTGGAAGGGACCCACACTGGAGCAGTTCATGAAGAACTGCAGCCCGTGGGAAGGACTCCTGTTGCAGGAGGTCATGGAGAACTGTCTCCCGTGGGAGGGACCCCGCGCTGGAGCAGGGGATGAGTGAGCAGGAAGGACCGGCAGAAACTTGTGGTGAACCGACCGCAGCCCCATTCCTCGTTCCTCTGTGCTGCTCGTGGGGAGGAGGTAGAGAAATCAGGAGTGAAGTTGAGCCTGGGAAGAAGGGAGGGGTGCGGGGAAGGTGTTTTGAAGTTTTGGTTTTCAGTTCTTACTATCCTACTCCGATTTGAGTTGTAATAAACTGATTTCCTCGAGTTGAGTCTGTTTTGCCCCTCTCCTTATCTGGACCCACGAGCCTTTTGCTGTGTGTTCTCTGCCCTGTCTGGTTGAGGAGGGGAGTGATAGAGCGGCTTTGGTGGGCACCTGGTGTCCAGGCAGGGTCAACCCCCCCACACACACATACACACACACAGAAATTGTTTGCCCATTTCTGCTGGCTTTGTCCAGAGGTAAAGAGCTTGTCAGTGCCTTGTGAAGTCCATGTAAGTGAGTGCTGACATCTTATGAAGAATATTCAGAGTTTTTTCTTTAAGGGTTGTAAAATGTTGACGCTATTGGCAGTAGGGTGCACCTGCATCCTTTCTGAAGTGCAGGGGAGAAAGGGCCCTGTGGCAGGAGGTTCCTGCAGGGTGGATGGATGATGCCGGCGTGTGCTGCTGCCACCAGTCCAGGTTGTGTAATCACTGCAGATGCTGCCATTGACTCGCACTAGCTCTTTTTGTTGGGGATCGAAGTGGGAGCCAGGCCTTATATAATGTGCATTGTCACAGTCTCTGTTCCAGCACTGTCATGTCAGCAGAGGGGAAGGATTAGCTCTCCCTTTTTCTTTCTTTATGGGTTGGGTTTTAGTTTGGTTTTTTCCCTTCTTCTACCCTTTCTTGCAGCAGCTTTTGTTATTTTTGTTGTCAGGGAACAACCAGTTTCAGGCTGTTTTTAGTATTGTGGTGCCTTTTAGGAAAGAGGTTGTTAGTCTAGAGAGAATAAAAGAGCAGGTCCTGCAACTCTCTCAAAACTGATCTATGGAAGTAGTTTTTAAAGCGCTCTTAAATTTTTTTCTCTCAATTCCTGCTCCCCACAATTCACAGTGGGCTCCTTAATACTTGGGTGAGTAAAGAGTAGATGCCTTGTGCCTATGTTTATGTGGGGTGGGGAGAAGGGTGGTCCAGGGCAAGCGGATGCTCTCCAATTTTTGATTTTACGGGCTTCTGCTTTTCTGTTTAATACTCCTGTAGTAAACACATCACTTAGAGAGGGGATCAATGCCACTTAGCTGCATTGCGATTTGAACAGGAGGAAATGAAGGAGAAGAACTGTTTTCTTCCTTCCCAGCTAGCAGTGTGTGGCCACCAGTTATCTATGAGTCACAGCTAAAAAACTATTGCTCAAGTTTTAACAGTCTCAGACTGCAAAGGAAGAAGGGATTTAAATCACAAAGTAATCAATTAAGGATGGCTTTAAATGCAATTTGTGGGGGTTATCACTGGGGGAAATAAGTTCCTGTTGATCTTTCAGTAAACGTTTGCTTTGTTAAAAACATATAGGGGATCTGCTACATTAATACTGGACAGTAACACTGTTGACTTTTTAGAGAAATATTTGTCCTTTTAAATGATTCCCCTCTCCCCCACCATTTTTTACATGACAACGTAAAATAGAGATGTTAATGTTACATAATGCAAATTAGAGAAATTCTAATGTTTGTTAGAATCAAAATATCCAAACCTACTGATCTCAGGTTTATTTCTTACCAGATTTTTAAATGGTACAGAAAAATACTCGTTGTTTTGCAATAACATTGCAAGTTATTACTTGCAAACTGTTAAAAGATTATTTTTTTTCATTGTACAGAGCCACTTAAGCTCATGACTTTAGTGATCCACCTGTATGCTTTGTAATGATTTTCCTTTAGTTACTGAAGGCTGCCTACAAGGTACCAGAACTGTGCTAGCAGCGGACTAGCAGTAAGATGAGATTTCTCCCAAGGAGCCAGCAGTTACCTTCGCACACGTTCAGTTTGAAGTGTTTGTGTGTGAGCCGAGTGAGTAAGAGGAATCTTACAGCCCTCACCAATGAATAGTTTTGCTGCCAAACAAAAAAGAAAAAAGATAAAGGAAATTATTATTGCCATAAAACATGACTGTATAGCAGAAACTGAAGAGCGTTATCCAGCACTTTGAAATACCTGGTTTTATTAAACCGTCCGTGCAGATCCTCTTGCGATTT
The DNA here is from genome assembly GCF_017639655.2 of Falco naumanni. Classification (NCBI taxonomy): domain Eukaryota; kingdom Metazoa; phylum Chordata; class Aves; order Falconiformes; family Falconidae; genus Falco; species Falco naumanni. The sequence continues at coordinate 112,246,218 of NC_054057.1, read as the reverse complement.
GCCAGCATGCTTGATCCTGTTTCTATGGCCAGGCACCACCGTGACCAGTGTGAAGTCTTGGTTACAAAACAGGCTTTAAGGGACAGATCTTGATTAGTCCCAGATATTGGGCTTGGCTGGAGGTTGGGGAGGTGATGGAATCCTCTTTACTGTTCAGCACCGTAGTGGCATTAGTGTTAAACCCGCCCTTTCCGAAGGGATTTGTATGGGATGAGTGTGTACTCGGGAATGAGCATGTCCTGTGCCTAAACCACTTGTGTTGTAGCAGGCAAAAAGCTTCTGTAAAAAGCCCCTTTGGCTTCTGTGGCTTCTTGGAGGTACAGGGGAATCCTGCTCCTCCTTGCTGAGGTAGGGAAGGACTCCAGTATGCCCTGTCCTTCCATTTTACTTGTTTGTACTTACAATAATTAACTAAGTAATAGTTTAGGTTTTGTGGTGCTGACGAGTCCTCTGAGGAAAGTGGTGGTGTACAGAAATGGGCAAAGCCACCAGCTCCCATGATAGTTTCGCTAATAGTTCGGTTCACGGCGTGCGTGATCCTGCAGTGCAAAACTGTCACTTAAAAGGGAGAAAGTTCACTTTTGCATTTCTGTCTCAGCTTCCTACAGAAGAAGAAATGATTTAAAACCTTTGCAGAGTGAAAGAAAAACATGAGGACAATGGAAATGTGTCAAAATTTGCAAACCCTTGAAGTACCCTTGTCCAGAACTAGGCCCCCTCTCTGTGCAGGCTGAGGAGGAGGTAGCCATCACCACACAGCAGGCAGTTATTATCAGAAATGTTCTGTCTTAAAAAAGCAAAGCCCAAAAACTTCAGAACTATGTTTATTTTTACGGAAAGACAGGACATAATACACGAGAGAGGCTGTCTTGGATGTTAATTTGATGCGCAGCCGATTGCAGGGTTTAACTTCCTGGGTAGGATAAACATGACGGCTCTTCTCTGAGTAAACCAAAGGAATTTTCCCAAATGTTTTCAAATAATACCCCACCTCATCTTCTCAGCGGCCGCGCCATGTGTTCAGCTGAGCGCTGTGCTGAACCTGTGTGTAGGTTTGGTTTGCATCTGGTGGTGCTGGGCACCCCCTCTGGGCACCGCGTTGCGGCGGGGCAGGAGGCTGGCACCTTGCTCTGATGGGGACAGCTGGGAAGCCCAGGCAGACGGTAACTTGCACTGGTTGAAGGTAATCTGTTCGCGCTTCCCACAGCGGGAAGCGTTGACCGTGCCGCTCCTGTGCGAAGGCGAGGGACGGGGCAGGCTGGAGGAGCCCAGCCAGGAGGCAGCAGCGGCAGCTACAGCGTGGCCCGGTTGTGTAATTCCCCTTGGTGGAAGGCGCCGAACTGGGTCAGAGCGGTGTGAGAAACGAGGGCACTTGGCGGCTGCGTAACGCGCACCTGCCTGTCAGGCCGTGTCCCTGCTGCATCTCGGGGTGCCGGACCAGGGCTGGCGCGGTGGAGGGTGGCTGCGGAGCTGCCGGAGCCGAGGAGGAGGGTGGGAAGGAGGAAGGCAGACAGCACCGTGGCAATAGGCACAGAGGAGTTAACCGTCTTTGTTCCACCCAGCTTCTGCAAGATTTAATTAAGTCTTTTTGAAAGCTTCCGTACAATTCTCCTGCATATGGCTGCGGCTGCTGCACGGGTGTCAAGAGCTAGCTTATAAAGAACACGTACTTACTGCTAAACAAAAATAAAGCTTAGATTAGAGCCCTTTTGTACTCTAGTCTGAGAGATAGCTGCTCTCTACTGGGTTGGATTTTATTTATAGAAATACAAAGACCCGTATCCTTTCCTTTAAACAATTTCCAGAAAGTGTTTTGTGGTGTAGTTTTGTTTTGTTGGGTTTTTTTTAAGGTTCTGTAACGAATGATGAAACATGAGAGATGACACACAGGAGGATACTGATGGGAGAAACTGTATCATGTGTCATTCTTTGACCTGGAGCATTTAGTGGCATGACAGCACTTCTGCTTTTCCCATTTGTAGATGATAATTAATTCCTGCCATTTTAATAGTGATTGTATTTCTTCTTTATTTTAATTGGTGTTTTGGGGGGTTGATGCTTAATTTGCTGGGATAGTAAAAACACAGAAAATTTTTAATATGCTTCTGTTGATATGACTTCCAGCAGATAGCATGCGAGGTGCCTTATAGCGCAGTGTGGACAACGTGGAAATAAATAAATACACTTGAAATCCCAGGGGACCAGCAGAGACCCCCCCCCCAAAGGTAACACTGCTGACCTCTGCGGAGTATAAGGAAGCAGGTGCAGCTTGACAGTTACTGGTTTGAGTACAACCTGTAAAGAGTAAAACAATGTATGTTTTCCTAGGGCTGATCATCAGCTGGAAGGGAACATTGTTGCCATTTAAAAGCAAAAATAACCTGCTGTTTTCAAATACACACAGGCTTCAGCACAGCGTTTGATAGGAAAAACTTGTGGTAGTAGATTGCTCTGTGCCGGCAGTCCTTGGCAAGGCACAGACCTGGGAGGTGAGCGAGGCGGGCGCTGTGGTGCGTGGGGGTCAGTGGGCTGCAGGGCTCTGTGCCTGCCCACCAGCAGGCCACAGAAGCTGAATGAATCTCCTTGGCTTTTGTAAACTGGCACAGTTCCACTTGAGCTAATTTAGATTTTGGCCTTTTCTACCATCTGCTTGACTAAGCCAACTTACTTTGTGTGACATGTGTAGTAGTGCAGGGACTTCAGTTGTCCCTGCCTGGTGGTAAAGTGCTGCTGGGACCTGGTGGTGAAAGGTTTCCTATACCAATACCAATATCTGCAGAGCCTGTTCTTCCCTTGTGTTTATTTTCTTTCAGACACCCTTCAATGTTATTGAGGAGCTGAGAGGGGCAAAGCAGGAACCGATGACTTCAGCTGGAATAATTCAGCATACTTGACAGTTAGATTTTCAGTCCTGCTGCAAGGGTGTTGAGTTGTGTCTTTAACCTTCAAGTTCCTGAGCTCATCTAGTTACTGCTGAAGCACAGCTGAAAATGAAATATTTCTGTTTCTTCAAGTGTTTGTAGATATGTGTGCTGCCTTATCTGTTTAGAAGTTTGTTGGGGTTTTTTGTAAATAGCTGATTAATTCTCAAGCATCTTATAGTTTACACTGGAAATGTCTTGTAAGTAGGGGGCAGTGGAAAATGAGTGATGAGGAAACGTTTCCCTTGTCTGTCTTTGAAGCTTTCTGGGGAATATGTGGATAGCAATTCTTCTGAGGCTTGATTTTTTTGAACACATACTTTGCTTTATGTTCCTTGAGATCAAGATACCTCCTTTATTTTCCATTGTTGGTTGTGTTTCTTTTTCATCCATCTTAAACAGCTCCTTTGTGGTAATTTGTTGTGTATGGAAGAGGAGTACCCAGGAGTACCCATCACTGTCCATGACCTGAACAGATAAACTTGTGACTTTGTGATTGCCTTGGCCCTCTTTTTAGGCTTTATTGTTGTTTTGTACCATGGTTTCTGCTGTGATGCACTGGAGCAGCGTAACAGAGGGGTTACACGCAGCCAGCTCCGGTTCTTGTCCTTTAGAGGAAGGAAATGCAATTCTCCGATCCAGCCTTCCTTTGTGTTTAATTTTCTTCTTACCTTGCTTTAGAAAGGGATGTACAGCTTTTAAAAACTGGATCTTTGTAGTCTTCTGACCATACTGTTACAATGGTAAGGCTGTCTCTGTTCTGTTGGTTGGAACAGAGACTTCAGACAGGCTGTGACAAGCAGCTGGGTGACCTTTGCAGCAGGTACAGCCAAGTCAAGAGGGTGGTTCTGTCTGCGACCCGCACTGCCCATATTGCGATGCATATGGGATCAGGGTAACAGGTATCCATACGGGATTCTGACACTGATCCTTTTTTCTATGCTTCGTGTTTGGATGGTAGTGTTCTGAAATTGTTCATGTAATTAATTTAGTTTTGCATCTTTGTATAATCAGACATTGATACAAGAATTCCTTCTGCTGTTTACATGTCAAGGATACCAAGAAAGCGGTGGGGCTTTGAGTGTTTAGTTAATATATTGGTTCTGATAGTGATTCTACAATGCTGGGCCTACATCATTATGAGACATTGCTTATGGCATCCGTTTTCTACACAGGATTTTGGGCACAGTCTGATATAATTATTATTTAAAAGACTGATGGCAGGCTTGTGTTTTTATGTGCAGTAATCCTGCTGTGATTTTGAGCCTTGAGGCTCGAAGGTTGGGATTTACTGGGCTCATTATGTACCTCTTTTATTTCCTCGCAGGGCTGCCTCACGGTAGAACATGAGCAGGTAATGCACGAGGAGCACCACTGGGAATCATGTCAGACGAGTCAATCTCAGGGAGTGATCCGGACCTGGACCCGGACTTGGAGCAGGAGGATATGGAAGAGGAGGAGGAGGAGGAAGATGAGGAGGAGGCGATGGAGGAGGACAATGATGGGGATGACGAGGAGGACTTACTTGATGAGAGTGGTAAGTGAACGGGGTTGTAAATCTGCATACATTTGTTATACAAAACTGGTGTTACTAATTTTGGTGAGTGGCACCTTGGTAGATTGCATAAGGGTTAGGATTTGTCCAGTGCTTGGGAGAGAGAAGTACTTATGTAGGTGTTTAGTTTAAATAGGGATTTAATGTAGGTTAAATTTGGACTCCTGACCAAAAAAAAATTTCCATCATGAAAACAAGCCACAAGCATAAATTGTAAGTAGGATAAAATTTCTAAAATAGCTACAGATACTGGGGAAGCGATTATATAAAGTAGTAAATAAATTAATTTAAAATTACTTGTATTATTAAATGGATCCAGTGAAATTAAATATATTTACATTACTCACCCATAGGTAGGTAAACAATTTAATGGATGCTGTTGGCAATTATTGCTCACTTACAATAATCATCTTTAACAACCGGAGAATGTTCTTTTCTGACAGCATACAAGTTGGGCTTCTTTTGGTTTGTTTGTTTTACAGTATGAAAGGAGGCAGTGCTGAGTAAGTTAGTTGTCACCTTCTGTCCTCACCGAGTTACAGCTGACCCATGCTGCTCTTCAGTTAGGACCAGTATAGCTGTTTGTGGACTTGTGCTGTGTAGGTTATGTTTAAGCAAGATGAGGTAACAGTTCTGGTTCATAGCACAATCCTAGAAGTGTGTTTGTTGGTCCAGCAGAAGGGCTGATGTTCCAGGATGGGAGACGGGAGTGCATTGCTCAGGTGGGAATTCCCCATGCTGTATTTGCCGCCAGACTTCCTGTATCATAAAACTACAGCCCGAGCCTAAGGGAATGCTGCATTTGATTCCTTTAAAATTATGATTTTTTTTTAATAATTTAAAAGGATGTGCAGGGTTTTGGATGCACCTACTTAAACCTACTGAGAGAATAGTCTTCCTTTCCTTGGCATAGAATGTGTTAAAGACAGATACTTCTCTTTTCTAGTTATGAAAGTGTTGTTGGTTTCAAAGTATGTTGTTGCCCTCAAGTGTTTGGTTTGCTTTTTTTTTATATTCTTTCAACCACGTGCTACCTGAAGATGCTTTTTGATTTTAAAAAGCTTATAAAATGTTTACACAAATGAATTTCATTCAGCTGCTTTTATTCATGTGATGGCTTTTTCTATTGAGAAAGTAGGGAAACAGAAGTGTTAGGTAAGAAAAGGAGAATTCCCAGGAGGTAAGAGTTGTAGGGCCACAGGTTACTTTGTCTCAAAGAGACTGGTGGTGACCTTGTCACTTTGTTCATGGGAACCTGCACCCAGCAAGCAATAGGAAGCATGACGTTGTAGCCAAATTTTTATTAACAGAGAGGAGTGGCTGTATGTCATGTCCAAGCGGGTCATTCCCCTTGGTCATTTAATCATAGACCTGTGTTATTGTGGCTGAATATTCATAATTATTCGTAAGGATTATTCTTTCCAAAGCAAACAAAATTAATGTAGATGGATCAGGACATCGCTAACTGTTAATGACAGCTGTTTATCTTCCTTTTAAAACTACAAACTTGCTTATGCTTTATAATTCTTTAGTGACTAATTTAAAAATAAATTTTAACAAATGTAGGAAATAATGAGGAACAGTAAAAAAACAATGTACACGGAACATAAAATGTTTTTATGGTTGTTCATTTGGTACAGGAAAAACTCTCTCATGTGCAATCTGAGAAAAGCTAGATCGCCTCTGAGGTTTCAGATCGTTTCAGCTTTAATTCTGTCTGCCAGAATATCAAGATGCTTCTGTGTAATTATTGTGTTCTGTGGGGGTGTCCATTTTGCTTTTCCTGATATCTCTTCACAGCTACATATTGCCTCAGAAATTTCATTTGACACTTACTGACATTATTTGACTATTACCTTAGATCTAATAGAAAAAAAACCCCAGTCCTCTGCTATTTGACCTCTGAAATATAGCTAACTTCAGAATGAAGAGGATCATTTTAATTTTCCCATCTGATGTTTATAGTCCTGTCTCTTTGCTGATGACCCTTGTTCATAAAAATCATCTTGGGAACAGACAGTTATTTTTATTCACAGGAGGGAAGGAAGTGCTCTAATGTTTATACTATGAAGCTTTTTAAAAGCTTAATTTTAATGATTTCTGTTAAAACTCCCTGTTCCCAGCTGTGCTGTTCTCCTCCCCTCCTGGTATTGTGGTTGTTCTGTAGATGTTCCACTGGGGATCATGGGGGCACCCTTCCTTCGTGGATGGGCTCTTGCATATTTCTAGCACTACAAGACTTAGAAGATTACTAATCTTTCACAGTTCTTTCCTTGGAAGAGTGAGAGGCTGCATATATGTTTTCTCCATACTGATTGCTTGTTTTAAGTAACAGTGATAATAACTATAAAACTAAAATTTGTACTGTTTGCTTGCAGAATAGTGGCTTTGTTTTAGGAGCGTAGGTTTTCAACATTTTGGTGGTGACTCAAATTACTTAAGAACCTTCAATGTTCATGTAATGTTGTCGGATGATATAGTCTCAGACTTGGGCAAAACACGTCACTGCTGTTTAACCTGGTTTTGTCTCTTTGATGTATGTTGTGTGTGCAGTTAATACCTGTGCTGGCTTCAGTTTCAGAATTTTCTTCAAGTTCTTTTTACATTCTGGTAATTAAGAGTGCTATCATCAGGTTTGGTGCAGTTTTTCTCATTTCTGCTCAAAGTTTTGTTTGAGTTTAGAGAGTCTAGAGTTTACTTGAGTTTGTACTTTTATGGTACAAACTTTCACTCTTGCTGAAAGCAGTTCTTAAACCTTCTCCCTCTGTCTTCAAGGAAGAAAAAGGGTACAGAAGTCTAGTTTTCCAAATATATCTAAATAAGTGAGAGTTAATAACCATTTAGCTTATATCCTTTATATGTTTCTTAAGTGGTGGTCAGTTAATGAATCTTACCATGTGTAGAAGCTCTTATAGCTTTAGTCTTTTTTTCTAGAGCACTTCTTCCAGGACATACCTACCCTGACATGTATAACCCCTTCCCAGTGGCTGCCAGGCTGAACACCCATCCTAGCAGCATGCTTCAGTCCAAGCTGGGGGCTTCCACTACTTTTCCAGCCTTGTCATCCCTGCCCGCTGCATCTGTTTTCTCATCACTTGTGGGAAGCAGCACTTGTTTTATCATGTTTGATTTTGTGATACCAGTGCATGACTGCTAAGAACTTTTTTTGTTGACTCCCTAAATCCTTTTCACTAGAAATGTGATGTACTGATGACTGTAGAGATAAAGGGCTGTTTCAAGTCCTGCACTTTTTCTCTGATCCTGGTGGTTGCTCAGGGCTGTGTAGAACTCCGTAGGAATAAAAGCTAATTTGAGCAAAGAGAACAAACCTCCAGTATGGGTTTTACAGATAATTTCAAATGCAGGGACTGCTCATACCTCAGAGCTTTCCTGAGGAAAGCTGTTGAGTGTTTGAACAAATCCTGCTGTAGTGCTCTGGTTTTCCACTTTCTGAGTGTCTTTGGATAATTCTGATTGAAGTCTCTGCAATTCATTCTCTTACTCATAAATGTTGCTGAAATTCCACTATTAATAGTGATGGCAAGTTGCTTGCTTTCTTACCTCTGAGTATATGGGTTAAACACTTCTTTTTTTTTAAGTGTAGTTCAGGGGTAAAAGCGTAAAGAGCTGGTGGTTTCAATTCTCTGAAAGATGCCTTAATGGGCACGGGCATTGAGACACCGTTCTTGAAGGCTGCTAGTTGTGTTTGCCTTACAGGATGTGTGGTACAGCAGACAGGGAATGGAATCAGTACTTCTGGGGTGTCTGCAATGGACAATTTTCCAGTACCGTGGTAGTACTGCAATTCTTAATGTGCAGATACACCAGACAACACCAAATAATAGTGTATTAGATGCTACTATTGTGATATGACAGTCTCCACGCAATTGGTCTTGTCTTCTGCCCTGTGTTGTCCACTTTGCCTGCTTTCTCCATTCTTATCCCTTTCTTCCCACAGGGCTGGGGGGCGTGCTAGATCCATGACATCTCTATTTGGTGGAGAACAGAAGATGGAGGCAGTTTGTGTTCCCTCTTCCCACCTCAGGCTCGCACTGTTCCTGCTCCCTGACAAAGTGCTGGAGCAAAAGAAAACTGCTTTGTGTGGGGTTTCTGTGGGTATGGACCATTAAAGAGGAGTGAGTGAGAAGCACAGTCGTGTTGGTGGCACAGAATTGCAAGTCCCAGGAGAGCAGAGGACACACAGGTGTCCTGCCCGTGCTCTTTCGCACCGCACCTTGTTAGTAGCGTGGAGGGACCAGGGCCAAGTCTTAGAACCTGTGTAAGACTGGCAGAGGGGGCTGGTAAGGGGAGAGGTATCTTTTTCCTCACCCTAGCCTCTTAGACAGGGATAAGCACAGTCTTATGACATTTCATAGTATCATGACAGATTCAAGCAGTTATCTCTTGTTTCTGGAGCATGATCCAGAGTGTATTTCAATGGCTGCTTTTTGTTTGAACTTGAGTGTGCCACTTGGTACTCACAGTTTCGGGTTTCCCAAGATACCAAGGCGGGAGTATTTGACAGCCACTTCGATTCAGGTTTGAAAAGATCTTTGCTTTCCTTGAACTCTTGCTAGAGGAAAGCCTGTTTATGTAAAGGGGTGCTGTTAGAACAGCTTTATGTACCATTTTCACTTGGTGGTTGGGGAAAGAAATGTGGCATGAAATTATAGCAAGAATGGATTTTATTTAATGTGATGTTCCTTTGTGGCTCTTTGTGGGTCAGCATCATGCTGCATGCAGCAAGGGGTGCAATTACATTGAAAGTGAAATCGATTTGTAGCTGCCTGAATAATTTCCTTGTCTAATCTGATGGGAAAAATCAGTAGTTAACTCCATACTTACTAGGAAGTTCATTAGCACCTGGAGTTATTTCAAAACAATTTCCAAAATCATTTCAGCTTTAAGTCATGTGGAGTGTGAGTTATTTAATTATTTTTTTTGAATGATACATGATTGCATCCTTAAGGTGCAGGGAGCTGCTGCTCATTTTGGGAGATTGTGTTATTCATGTGCTTCCCACCCCAAAGTCATTCCTTCTTTTCTTCTCCCAACAAGGTGTTGGAACAAAAAAACCTGTGGTGTGTGTGGGAGTCCCTAGCTGGATGTGTGGGGTTGGGAATAAAGCAAATTTCTGTCCTTACAAGGGAAGAGAGGAAAGTCTTTGGTATAAATCTGTTCATTTAGCAGGCTCCTCCTGCTCATATAGAGTTTTCTACTTTTCATCTGAAGTTATTCTTATAAATTAGGTCATGTTATACTCACCTGTATGAAACTGAGAGGCAGAAGAAGAATGTGGAGACGGTCTTCTGAATGATACCTTTCTAAATTATACCCTATTCTATATCATTTTATATCTGAATTTAGAAAGGCCCGTACTGCTGGAGGAGAAAAGAAGGAAAGAAAAAAAAAAAAAAAGGGGTTGGAGGTGTGGAAGCTAGTGTTAGAAAGTAATTTACTTGCACTTTTTACTTTACTTGGATGGTCTTGCTTGTGTTGGTAAATGGAAGTTAGTTCCAGCAACATGAAATCTTTTTACCTTCTACTTTTGACCAGGCTGCACATCATTTTCTCTTAGGGAGGACAACTTAAAACCAGTGTTTCCTGTCTACTAGAAAATGAAATGCATTCCTTTAGAAGAGAAGGAGAAAATACATACTTATTTCTTTAATCTCTCAATTCCTTTTAGAAAGCGTCTTTTTCACAGCTGCATCTTCAGGTGGTATCAAGGGTAGATGGGCGTCCCAAGGTTGAGGCAGCCTTAGAGACTATAGCTGCTCTTTGAGGAACCCTTTAATGAGATGCTTCCATCTGCTGCAGTACGTGGGCACAGTGGACTTGATTGCTTTCTGCCTCAGACTGGTGATACATGTGCTCTGCCTCTTGTCCTCATTGTTTCCGGAGGCTGGTGGCAGGGACTAATGAAAGGCACAGGCCTGTCCGGAGTAGAGGAGGCTTGTTTTGTTGATTGAAAGTGGGTAAGTCAGAATAAAAGATGTGCAAAGAAACAAAAGTCAGGACTTTCCTAAATCTAGAAAAGCACTGAAGGCAATAGTAAGGGTTGCTTTGATTTTAAACTCTGCTGTATTCTGTGTGTACATATGCAAGCGTGGGGAGTGCCAATAATTAATAAGCCTATAATTTAACCTGCAAGTTACTGTTGGCAGAGCGCAAGTGGAGGCAAGAGTGGTGATTGACATCTTTCCATTTTTTCCTTCTTGATAGACTTTCCTATCTTGAATTCTTTTATTTTGGTTACTTGTGGCTGGATGCAGCTCCCTCTGGAGTCCACCAGTACTATTTCTAAGGAAGCTAGAAGCATGGGTCCTGGGGGGAGCAACCTCTTCTCGACAGTAAGTTTGTTGCCTCCGCAACTGCCCTGATCTTTGTAAGCCTGCGAAGTCAAACCTGAATTTCCATGTAGCTCAGTGCACTTTCATGTTCTTAAACAACCATGTAGATTCTAATGCTTGTAGTGATTTTTCATAGACTGTCTTCCAAGCAAATAATTGTGTGGAAAGAGGATGGCACGTGTGATGGTATAAAGGTACAAAAGTAATCACTTCATATGGAAGAATTTACTGGTAAATTATTATCCTGCTTATTGGCATGTTTAAACTTTATGGAATTGTTATAGGAAACTGCATTACCTTAGATGCAGTTACCTTAGGTCCATTACCTTGGATTAGAGTGTTTAAATATGCTTTATCATGTGGGTGTAGACTGTGGGACTCAAGTCAGCTGGTTGTGGATAACTCAGGAAATGTGCATCAGATCTGCAGATGCTGGATGCATTTCTCAGGTGACTTGCTATAACTAAGAAGTTGAAGGGGTTTTATTCTTTTCTCAGTTCCTGAAAGAGATAAGAGCATCTCCAAAATTGCTTTGTATCTGTTAAGCACACGCTGTCCAGCTCCTCAAGTCTTACATTCCTGGCTTGTGTTAGTTTACCAAGACCCAGAAGGTTAGGAGCTGGCTGCCTCCTATGTTTTCACAATCCTGTTGGTAAAATACAAAAGAAATAGTATCAAAGGTGAAAAGAGAGTGGATATTGGCATTTGCGGTTTTAGCAATCCTGGTTACTTAGTAATGCAGAAAAGTTACATTGCGATTGCCCTGAAGAGGGTTTGTGTCTCCTTTAGGCAAAAGCCCCACTGATTACTCTGGGAACTTTGCTGCGTTACAGGAGGCTGAGTATTTTACCCATTATTTTTACTCTGGCAGTTTCCCTGTAGTACAGTCTGTCTTTCAGAACAACTGGTTTTTCTGTGTGCACTCTGAGGGGCTTGGACCTGCCCAGCTTGCAAGTGTTTGTGTACCCAGCGTGGTGTGTGGGAGCTGCTAATGCCCATGCAGACCCCGTGGCAGGCACCCAGCTCTCTTGAAGTGGATTTACCGGACTCACTAAATGGTGACATTAAAAAAAAAAAAAAATAAATCCTCTTGGGTGCTTTTGCTGGGAACTGCCTGTACTGTACGCTTGGTTAACTCCCTTTCTGCTGAAGCTGAAGCTGCAGATTGCCTTGCCGGGCAGTATATTTGTGTTGGGGCAGTTTTGGCTGTCGGGGCGTTGATAGAGGCAGGTGGAGCCTTTGTCTGCCCGCTGTGTGCCCACAAACCCGGGAGGAACAGGGAAGGTAAGAGGAACGGAGAGAGAGGAGCGTGGGGAGGAGTGGCGCCTGGGGGTTGTGGAGGTTTTATTGAATGATTCCAGCATTTTAACTAACCCTGTGAACTAGGTTATTCTCAGCAGGGTGAGGTGTGGCTTGATGGCTGCTGTGGGAAGGAAGGATGAGATCCTGACAGTGCTGTCCCCCCAGCCCCCTTCGCAGGGAATTACAGACTGACGATGTTGCAGGTCAGTCGCTGAGCCTGTCGCCGTCTGCCTGCTCTGCCTGAAAATGTGGACACTTTCCTGTCTCCTCTGCTCATCCTAAGCAGGGGGAAGCTCTGGATGGAAATGTTCCTCTGCCTGCCTCCCAGGCTCTCTGACAGTGGCTTCCCTTTCAAGAGGGTGGCACAAAGTCTGGCATAGTCTAAGTGTTATATAACCTGGAGTAATGACTTGCTTTACTTCTTTAAAAGGAGGTGATGACGATAGAGCTCTCCTTCCTTCAGACCCGCTGCCTGGGCACAGGGACTGGCTGATCTTGTGAAATGATGTGCTATAACTAGCTGTGCTGTTCTTCCCCCTCTTTTCTTCCTCCTTCCCTTTGATCTATTACGTATGATGGAATACAAAATAGAAATCCTTCTATGTGGTTCATGAACAGCCCACATCCATGGCTCTGCATTTTCTATATATATGTATATGGATTTTTTCAAATGTGTTTTTTTTTTTTTTTTTTTTTTTAACCTGTAGCTACACGTGCTCTTTTCTTAAAGCTGCTACAAACGTGAGAGTAACATGAATGCATGGGGAGCAGGGCCAATGAGAGCGTGGTTATTAGCTGAACAAAGAATTGCTCCAAGTCTTTTGTGGAGAGAATTATCTTGTTTCTTCCGGCTTTTCTGATGGGCTTTGCAGGATATGAGCATTGTGCTTTATTGGCCCCAAACTTGCTTTCCTCTTTTCACAAAGCAGCCAGAGAATCTCTAACAAAGGACAGTCACTTCTCTTGTGTCTGGTACCTTTTTCCCCATGTATGTTTCCAGTAGTCAGCTTTGTACCACACCTAGTCAGTGCTAATAGATACCATACTCCATCATCTGCAGCTTCTGAAACCATGATGAAATCACAAGGAAACTAATTAGCAAATTTGTAATGTGGTATTTTCCTTCTTGACTTTGCCAAGGTCACCTTATAAGTGTGATGAAGCCAAAGTGAAAATCCTCTGCTTTACATGTTAGGGAGTGCTCCTATTATTTTCAAATGTACTGTGTGAAATATTTCTCTGTTTGGCATTTGAATTTAAACTATGCATGGGGTCCTTATTTTCATTTTTCCTTAATTTATCTGGTATTTTGCTGGTTTTGACGACTGGTTAAATAAAATGTGCATGTAGCAGCTATATGTTGTGCGTTTTTTTGCCAGGAAACAGCAGCAAGTTTGGAAGGAGGGGGAACTTTTAATTGAATTAAAAGTGTTCTTCAGGTTTTAAAAATCAGTATCATATCACAGTTATTTGCTTTATTTGTTGTTTTAATTTCATGCTTAGGCTTTGCAGAAAACTGCATCTTTCAGGAGCATCTGGCCCGTTATATGGATCAAGGGTTTTTTATGCAATACTCATATTTTTTTATTTTAATAACAGTAGTTTGTACTACAGATGTTGAAAATGTCTTGTTCACATTTTCTTCAACATGCAGTTCACTGACTCAGTCTCAAAAAATTCTAAGTAGGAGTCAGAAGACATTATTTTCACTTGCAAATATGCAAATAGGAACGAGACAGGAGAAAGCTGCAAGATAAAATCTTTTTGGGCTAGGTGAACAGAAACTTCTAGTTTAAATCTCTGTCAAAACAAATTTTGCAATTAAAACATCTGTAGGTAATCTTCATCTATGTAAAATATTTAAATACTTGAACTATTAGAAGCAATTTTAAAATGGCACTTTTGTGCACTCTTAGCTGGTGATTTGTGTCAAATTTGCACTTAGATGAAAACTGGAATCTACAAAATCACTCTTCTGTGTTGCACAAATACATTGTGTCATCTTCAGCAACAGAAGTGCAGCAAGATGTAGGAAGAGATGAGGATCAGTTTCTTGAATGTAACTGGGAGTGTAACTAAATGGATTTACCTTTGGTTAAGATAACTATAAATATCTGTGATATAAATCCTTTGACTTAAAAGTCATTACAACCTATTTAATAACAATATATTGTTATTTATTTTTTAAATTTCATTCATTGATGAAATAAAATAAAAAACACATTTAAACAACCTTTGAAAGCCTGGGGCTGCAGTCCGAAGCAATGTGTCTTTTGCCACAGTGACAGTCTGAGCAGAATTTGCAGAAGGCGCTGTTTCATCACCACCTGTATTTTCTGTGATTAGAGTTCTGTTACATTATGTACATCTTCCCTTAGTTGTGATTTAGATGAGTGTGGGGAAAAAAATAAACCAAGATTTATATGAATACAAATAAAATGAGAAAAACCAGATTGATCAAATGGTATCCTTACGGTTCAGTCCAAAACTCACTAAGGTAAATGGAAGGACTCCTCTGGTTTTCCATGCTTACTTTAGATCTTACTCAAAAAGAGTTTTTATTTACAATGCAGTGTTTAAAAAGCAAATGATTCTCAAAACCCAGCAGTACTCAGTTGCCAACAAATAGTGTTGTGTAGTTAGAGTTTGATTCTGTTTGAACTGGTTTAGGTTGCTAAACACCACCTTATACCATAACCAACTCAATCTGATGTTCTTGTGTGTTTTCCATGTTGGTAAAATAACATGGAGAACCAACACGGAAAACAGGATAGGGAAAGTGGCCTTGATATTTGTATGTGCTACTAGCAGCTGATAATCAAGAGTGAAATTAGGCTGTCAAGCCTAGTTTGTGTTTAATAATTTACAAACAATTCAAATTTGTAGGCAGTTTCTCTACTTGTTGGAGATCAGTGGGGTGCGCAGAAGCAGCTGGTGGATATGGAGCGTGTGAGGAAGCTGTGGGGTGGGGAAGGGACTGCACAGCCAGTGTGGGGCAGCTGAGGATGCGCAAGGAAGCTCTCTTCTGTTCTTCAGGGCGGCAGCGAAGGTGAACAGCACATGAGGCAGTCATTGCAGAGAAGAGAACCGCCCTGGTGTGCAGGGGCCAAGAGCATGGTGGCACGTCATGGATCCAGTGCTTCTCCCCCATGCTGCACTCGGTGGGCTCAGATCAGGTCAGTGTCGAGCAGTGCCGGAGCTGCTCGGCCTGCAGCACAGGGGAACAGTGGTTTGAGAAAACCAGGGTCAAGGTGGGGAACAGGCTGGGGATGGGGAATGAGCTGCTCCAGCTTGAAAGGATGGGGAAGGAGAGTCACTTGTGATATGTTTTGGGACATTTTGTTGAAACTTCTTAGTTGAACTGAGTGTAGGTTGATTTCCCCACACACACCCCAGCACTCCGTCTCCAATACTCTCTGCTATACAGAGGAGCTAGTGTGCGGAAAAACTTTACAACTGACCTTCTTGTGTGTGCAGGCAGGTTTAGGTGTGAGCTTTAACCCTTATGAATTCTCAGTGCTCAGCGATGCTGACATTGCTGCTGAAAAGACTTTTCAGTTGAACGAAAACCATGTTCTGAAGGGCCTTTATCTTGGTATTCTATGAAAATACAAACTTTATAGCGATTTTTCTTTTAACAGGGGAGTCTCCTGTGCTGTTAGCAAGGGAATCTCTCAAGTGACAACAGTTTCTTGAGGAGCCTCTTCTGATGTATAGCACAGTCGTACAATTGTAAAGAGCCTGTGGTTTAAGCGTGAGGTAGGTGAGGCATGACAGCTAGGTAAGATTTCAGACCCTGTAGGGGGAGAACATTTCTCCTTACTGGCAAGGCTGCCCTCACAGAAAAGCCATTCAGTAAATGGGCTTATCTGTAACAAGATTACCTTCCATGAGGAGATCATTTTATAAACTGACTGTTTCTGGCAGATCTAATTCTTGGCTGTGTGAATACGTATTTATCATGGCTAGCAGTGATGGCCTCACCAGTAGGCTGCTGTGAGCAGAGAAGCTGGAAAAATCCATTTCCATTTTGCACACTAAAGTGAAGAAGGAATTTCCCTTTCTGTTGCTGTGTGTGGAAGGACAGGTATAGGTCGCCTGTTTCCCCCAGTGTATTGAACTTCCATTTTCCTCGTGCTTGACTGCTGTAATAAGCATGTGTCATGGTTTAACCCCTGCTGGCAACTGAGCCCCAACAGCCGCTCGCTCACTCCCCCCACAGTGGGATGGGGGAAAGAATAGGAAGAGTAAAAGTGAGAAAACTTGTGGGTTGAGATGAAGACAGTTTAATAGGTAAAGCAAAAGCTGTGTGCGCAAGCGAAGCAAAATAAGGAATTCATTCACTACTTCCCATCGGCAGGTGGGTGTTCAGCCGTCCCCAGGAAAACAGGGCTCCATCACACATAATGATTACTTGGGAAGACAAACGCTATTGCTCCAAACATCCCGTTTTCCTCCTCCTTCCCCGAGCTTTATATGCTGAGCATGATGTCCTGTGGTATGAAATATCCCTTGGGTCAGTTGGGCTCCGCTATCCCGGCTGGGTTCCCTCTCTACTACTTGTGCCCCCCCCAGCCTGCTGGTGGGTGGGGTGGGGGGCAGAAAAGGCCTTGGCTCTGTGTAAGCACTGCTTAGCAGTAGCGAAAACATCCCTGTGTTACTGACACTGTTTTCAGCACAAATCCAGCCTCATACTAGCTACTATGAAGAAAATTAACTCTATCCCAGCCAAAACCGTACAGCATGCCTTGTAAATGCAACTGGGTATTTTCCACAAGTACTTGTCCTTAAATCTTGCTTCCTGGTTACATAAATCTGTTAGGTCAGATGCTGAGGTGATGTTTGCTTATTTATTCTAACCATACAAAGTCCTTATAAGGCCTGCTGCAAGGTCCTTAGCTATGTACTTTTCTTAATACGTTTGTCCCTCTTTTCCCCCTCGATAAACACCGTATGTTCTCGTGTACCAGCTAGGGTATTTGAATCTGTGACGTAGGTGAAAGGCTGTCGTGTTACTGAGCCACTTAATTTTAATACAGTTCATCTTTTCTTTGATAAAACTTACATGGCTTGAATTAAGAAAAGAGCACCTTGGGTTTGTTTCAAAGTTGTGATGTGCCCTGAAGCAAACGAGGATGTTTTGATGGTAGCAAGCATTCACTGTGCCCTACCACCCTCTCAAATGAAAGGTCTAATAAAAATGGCCGGAGTCACGTGAAGGTAGCCAGGCTCTGCCCTGGCTGTGTTTGCAGACCTTTAGATCCATCTTTGACTGTTACGAGTGCAGCTTGTCCTGGAGTCCTGTAGATCTGTGCCCGGGCTGCTCGGAGGCAGCCTGCTTGGGGCTGCTTCTGCCCATCCTGGTTTTCCCGGCTCTCACTTGCTGGTTGTTTCAAGCAAAGAGCTGACTTCATTCTGTGGACAGACAGTCGCTAGGAGCGAGCCGGTTCCATTAGGTGTCTATCAGCCCAGGTCTGCCACTTGTTGCTGGTACTCAGTATGTCTATGAAGGGAGTCAGGCATGGAAAAAGTCTCTGTAGCACTGAAGAAGGTTAGGCACAATGGCTAGCCTTTAAGAGTTCAACCACAGCTTTAAAGTATTTATTCTCTCCTGTACCTGTCCTTCTGGTGCAGATGGATGACGGGGAGGAAGGCTCGCTTACAATAAGCTTGCACTCCCCAAATTCTGACAGGTTGTTTCCTAAAACCTGCGAAATCTCCTTCACAGTCTGTTTGCTGCACTTCTGCAGACTGGCAGTGCTGCACAACATGCTGATTTAATGAAGCAAACAGGATGCTCTTTCACCTATTGCTGTGCAAATAGGTTACCAGCTCGCGTGGTACTGCTCGGGTTTCAGTCTCAGTTGTCCAGGTTTCTTGGAAGGTAGCAGGCATCATGCAAATAGTTCATAAAATCACAGATACCAAGATTTTTTTCAAAGCCAAAAGGCTGTACTACTTCTGCAGCTCATTGCCCCCCTCTTTTCCTTTTGTGCTGTCAAACTTGGGAGCGGGGTTGTGGCCCTGTGTCCCCTGTTCTGAACGTCCTGTTGTCTGTTGGGATTCCCCTTGCATGGGGCCCCGCCGGAGCCTGAATGGTTATGTAAGGATTTTTATTTTATTCCCAGTCTTGGTCTCTGCCACCAGTTGAACTGGATCACCGGCTCAGTGAATGGGATCCCATCCGATCTGAGATCTGAACAGCGTGCAACTCTGCCGCTCGCTCGAGAGGAGGGAGAGAGAGGAGACCTCCCCCATACACACCCACTCAGCCTCCCTGCTCTTCTCCTCTCTTTTAGAACTCTTTTCCCAGGCATAGCTGAGCCTCCCCCTGGCTGAAGCCAAAGCGGCCGGGCAGCACAGCTCCGGGCAGCGGGCGCCGGCGGAGCAGCAGCTGCCTCGGGCAGGGCTGTGGTGTTTGACTCTCCAAGCAGGGGAGGAGAGAGTGACAATTTTTATTTAGGCTGAACACGAGGCATATTTAACTAGTTATATAACAGTGACCCTGGTTCGTCTCGGCTGGGTGCAGGGAGGATATATGCGTACTGATTCCCGTCGCACCGGCTGGGTGGATTCAAGCACTAGGAGCTATTTACCAAAGTTATTTTCAGAAACCTTAAGTGCAGGTTTCCCTGCCTGTACCCTGGACTGTTTTATCAGGAGGCATTTCCCGCTTGCAAGCTGAACAGCCAGTGAGAGTGGATTTACTGCTCGCTGGGCTGCAGGCAGAGATAAGGAGTTGTCAGGAGTGACTGGAAACTTTTGTCCTGAAGACCCTGAGACAAGAATAGCAGAAGGGCTGAGAGCGTGCGGCCGCGCTGAACGAGTCTTGGGGCAGAGTCGCAGGCAGAGGTCTTGCGTCAGTGC
This sequence comes from Falco naumanni, assembly GCF_017639655.2. Classification (NCBI taxonomy): domain Eukaryota; kingdom Metazoa; phylum Chordata; class Aves; order Falconiformes; family Falconidae; genus Falco; species Falco naumanni. The sequence continues at coordinate 112,227,220 of NC_054057.1, read as the reverse complement.
ACTGAGCAGCATGTTACTCTTGGATGAGTCTCAGCAGTTTCCAGGTAGGACACAGGCTGGGGTTTTTTTGTGGGTTGATTTTTTTTTTTTTAATTATTTTTTTCTCCTCCTGTTTTCTTTTCCCACTTGCTCTCCTGTTACAGACCATTCATTCCACCTCTGTACTGGAGCACCCTACTCAGTGGCTAGCAAAATGCATCAGGAACTAAGACTTCTGTGGGACTCGGCTTTCAATTTGCTGCCTACTGGGCAGGGATGGAAATGGTTGAATTTTCAGTCTTGCAGTGCTTATTGGCTTGATGGAAGGGATATGAGAAGGAAGCTCTTTCTTTGTGCTTTTAATTCTGAAGACTTTAGTGATGTGACATTCTGGGTCTGCCTGGTACTGTTTCTGCTGGTGTCATACTGTAATGCTGCAAAAGTAAATTTTAGCAAGAGGAGAGCCAGTTGTTAATATCAGTATGATTTTATATGCAGTGTCCTACCCCATCCTCTTCAGCATTTTGTATGTACTTTCCTCCAATATCCTACTTGATAAGAGTTTTGAACGCTGCCTTTATCAGTGAAATATTTGGTGACTTGCTGACCGGGCAGCAGCCTGGGCAGCAGGCAGAGCTGTTGGTGCCTGCTCCAGATCCCCTAATTATAGTGCCTAATAGACTAAGAGCTACTTGGCTCTTTTTTTCCCCTCACCCCTATCAAACAGAAGATGCTGGTAAAACTTTAACACAAGTTTACAGTTTTGAGATGGCTGCCACTTAGTTTGCTTGCTGGTGGGAGAATGCTGTGTGTTGGAGAAAAAACTTTGTTCAGATTTGAAGAACTTTCTAAATTTGTAATTTAAGTTGTTACTTTGAGGTCAGGTACTCCAGGACACCAAGCTTCTTCCACCTTGTTCACATGGCAAATACCTCCAAAGTTCATGCTATGAACTATAATAGGCTGGTCACAAATGGTCCCCAGGAGTTCCAGCTCTGGGTTTCTGGTTTATTATTGGAGTCCAGTGCAGTGTGGTCTTCCTGAGGAGTTTTTATGGAACTAAGCCACGCTGTATTTGTTGTCCATTAGTGGGAGGTACGGATTCTAGGGGAGGGAAAAACCACCACCAACATCCATCTCTTCTTGCTTTCTTATATCTCTGGTTGTGGTGGCAGGACAAAGAAAGAAGCTAATTCTGGGAGAATGTGAAATGAGAAGAAAAAGCAATTATGATACAAAATAAGTTTGGATAAGTGAGGAATCTGGGTGATACAAGTGGCTTATGTAACTCAGTCTAGATAATAGGTATAAAAAGAAGATGGGGAGGGGAGAATGCTTTTGGAAATGAGACTGTAGGTCATAGATGGAGGGAGAATGCAAGGTTAGAGGCTTTCCAAAAATTTTGGGTGGAAGGCTATTTTGGGGTCAGTTGTACAAACATAAGAGAGTAAGAGTGCAAATGAACTCCTTGTACAGCATTGCTCACCAAGTTATAATGTCTGGGACAAGGTTTATCACAGTCTGTTCTACCAGTGGGAAAATTTATCTCTGAGGAAGCATTTGTAAATGATCTGAAGTGGTTGCGCTCTGGGTGGTGGATCCAAGAGGGTCTCTGTCCCACTTCTCCATATCTGCCTTGCCCCCAGAGAGGGTGATGAAACTGCACAAGGTCACAGAGTGAGTCCAGGGCAGAACTGACACATAGTGTTCTTCCCTGCCTTTGTGCTTCAACCACTGGTCGGTGTTTCTTTTCCTCTCTGGTTTGTGTGGCTTTCTCTCACTCCAGGTACCTGAACACTTCTTTGCGGTCTTCAAAGTAGCAAGCACTTGTGTATGTGCATTGCTGTGCCACCTGTTCATTATTTTGGAAATGTTTCTGGAAATTTAGAGAGGATTTGAATTATTTTTATGGTAGCAACCACCAGCTAGTAAATCAAGGTTTGTTGCAGTAAGTACACTACCTATCCCCCTGTTGCCCTGCAGGAAAACTGTCTCTTATTTAAAGAACCCTGGCTCCTCCCCATATATACATATGCTTCTTTTTTGACCGTAGAGGTGGTTGTAATTTTAGCAACCTTATGAAAGAGCCGGTGCTTTTCCCTCCCGCCCCCCCCCCCCCCCCCCCCCCAGGATGTGATGTGCTTAGCTTTCAGGGTGTTACATATTTGGATGTTGTGTCCTTGTGACATCGTGGCTTCAATTTGTGTGAGTCTGATTGCCGTGATCAACTTTGCAGCCCTTTGTCAAACTCTCAGCAGCACACAGAGCAGCACCGATATTTTGAAAAGGAAAATAGAAACAGATTGTGCTTTGAGTGATGGTGTTTCATCCTGGTCATATTAGCTTTCTCCAGTGCTCTCAGTCACTTTCCTGGCTGCACTTGATGGGAGAAGTGCCAGTGGAATGCGGTGGCACACAGGCTCAAACTCAACAATTTGCATTTTTCTCCCAAGTGATGCCTCCCTCATTAAACAGAGTCCTTAAAAATTCCTCTGAAATTACTTTAGAGACTGAAGCAGAAGAAGGCAATGCAGCTGAAGTTTTGTGCTTTGTTATGGTTCTAAAAAAATCCACAACTATGTTTTGTTTTTCCAAGTAAGAAATTATATTTAAGGAGAGGAAAGAAATCCTGTTGGTTGGAGTGTACGACAGGGAGCCAGCAGCTTGGGAGTTACTCAGCAGTGACGCCTACCTGATTTCATTGCCTCAGTTTCCTCCTCTGCAAGATGGACAGGAGGGCGTTTCACAGGTTATTGTGAGGACTGGACCATGTCATGCTTGTGAACTCCTTTGACACTGAACTGTAGTGCAAATGCCGGGTATTGTAATTTTGAAATACCTCTTCTCTTACACTATTATGAGCCACAACAAAGGAGCATTCAGATGCTTAAGGTTACTTTATGCTGGAATTGTTTTCCATGCTACTGCCTTAAATTAGGAGTGAGTATCAACTGTCTTCTCCCCCTCCCCTGTTAACAGGTCCTGAACAAAGATACGGTGAGGGCTTGAGGCAGAGATTAAAGTTTCGCTTGTGCTCATGTTTGTTTGCCATTTTGGTGGCCTTGGAAGCGTGTGGCAGCAATAATCCCTTCTTTATTATTTCTCATTGCTTTGAGGGTATCCTGGTATAAAGCTAATACCACAACTCACAGCTACCTAGTGTAAACTAATGCTTATGTAATCATTGCATAATGCAGAATGCTTGTTCCCCTACTCGTCCTCTTTTCTTAGTCCCTGAAATTTATCCCTAGAAGAGTCATGGTAGCAGCCAGCTGGATTCACCGTGCTGGGAACATGTCAAGTGTCTGCATGCATCTGTTTTCTGAAGCTGGGAGAGGACATTAATCTTTGTTACCTAAATCAGTATTTATCTACCTTAATAGCATAGAGAGACTTTTCTTTCTTTTCTTTTCTTTTTTTTTTTTTTTTTTTTTTTTTTTTTTTTTTTTTTAAAGTTGTGGACTATTGTGAAAATAAATAAGATCTGGTGGCTAAATCTGGTTTCTTGTGGGTAAGATCCCTATAGTAATTTTTGTAATCTGGCTGGCAAAACTATGTTCTGGGTTACTAGTTAATTGGGATAACCAGCAAGGGGAGGTTTCGCTTCCCTCCTGTGCACAGCTTGTTGAAAACTTCCCGGCACTGGAGCCTGAGACACTTCCTGACTCGGTGCAGCACTTTTATGTAACTGGGCTGTTCTTACACACCCCCGGCTAAAGAACAAATGTAACTCATCCCTGCTTTGCTTGCTACCTTAACGGGTGTGTTTCTTGGCTTTGTTTCCCTGTCTTGACTAATACCCACAGTGTCTGTGCAAGGGGGGGGGGGGGGGGCTCGTGGGGAGGAGGCAGTTTACAATTCAGGTTTGAGGAGTTTTATTGGGAAAAGTAATTCTGATTATATATCTGGGAGAGGGATGCCAGGTAGCAGCATTCTACATTTCTCCGGTTCTTGCCATGTCCGAGCACTGTGAAAATGTTTGATTTGCAATTTCACAACCCACCTCTGAGCACATCAGAGCTGGAAACGTACCGCGGGGTGCTCTGGGGTGGCCATCAGCCTTTCCTCGGCGGTGCCGGTGAGGAAGGGGATGGCCTGACGGGCACCACCTGGGCTGCCCGGGCCGGGTACCTGTGGTGGCACCGGCCCTGCCATACTGCAGTTATGTAAGTGCTCGTTGGTGTTTATGTAACCCGGGTCTCAGCGTCCGCAGTGCTGAGGCCCAGCCAGAACAAGAGCTCTTGGGTATTTGGGGCCTGGTTCTGCTTGCATAATACCACGGTTAGAAGATATATTGTCTGTCACCAAAGTTGGCTGTTGGCTGTTCCAGTTTGCTTCTCGGCCCTTCTTGGCTGCTTCCTTTCCCTTTGGTTTTTGGGTGGTAGCTTCCTTGCTCCTGCCCTTCAGTTCTGCTGCCTTTTGCTCCTGAAGGATCCCTTCAGGCCAGGAAAGGAGGTTTTTTCTGCAGCACAACCTCATCAGTAACTGATATGCTGAAAGACCTCTAAAGGAAGAAAAGAAGGGCAGTGCTGCCTTATAATTTATCTTTTAAAATTCTCTATCGATCGGGGCTTGCTTCCTGCCCAAGAAGGAGTCTGGAGATGGGTTTGGCTTTTGCGTGTTCCTGGTCTCGGTCCCTCCCAGGGCTCTGGCCCGCAGAGCCCGTGCGGGTGGTGTTTTCCTTAGAGCTCCTTTCACGTCTCTGCCCTCTGTCCTCTGGTTCAGGGCTGGGGCTGCAGGCAGCCCAGCCGTCTCACCAGCAATCTGCAAATTTCACATAGGTGTCTTGAACCCACAGCGACTGATTGCTTTGCAGGTACCTAGAGAAATGAAAAATGTGTTACTCAGACTTCAAGCAGTACTATTTGTTACACCAATATGACAGTCTCTGTGTCTGGTTACAGTGACAAGTATGAACAACAGAGCTGCGGTGGTTAACTCCTAGATAAATCAGCACTGGGAATGAAGATGTGAAGATGTTAGAGCTGATGTATGTGCTGTTTGACAGGCGAGGGAAGCTTCCCCTGGGGGAGCTGCCTGAGCTCTGGGGCTGGGCAGGCTCAGCTCGAAGGGTGCCTTTGTGCCTCGCAGAACTGTGGCTGTGACTCAGCAGGACACCAACCATTGCAGCCGGCCGCAGAGCTGGGGTGAGAGTAGTGGTGGGACGCGTCATTCCTCTGACCAGTGCGCTGCGTTTTGCTGGAGGCGAGTGGGGACAGCGTGGGGCCGGGGGCTGCACGTCCCGCTGCCGAGGTGTGCAGCGTGGCTGCCCTCTTGGCCGGGGTGCAGCACGCCTGGCCTGGGAGCTGCCCGCAGCCGTGGCCCTGCCGAGGGGAGGATGTCCCCGAGGGGCACCCGGGCAAGCCTGGGAAGACGGGCACGGTTTCCCCGTGCACTCGGGAATCACCGGTGCAAAAGGCTGATGAGGGCTGGGTGCTGGCTCCGGTGTCGTCAGCCAAGTGGGCGGCTGGAGGGGCCGAGGCGCCGGGCGTGCCGGGTCGCGGCGTGGCGAGGACCGTGGCCGAGCGGGTGCTGCGGCATGGCTGGCGCGGGGGGGGGGGGGGGGGGGGGTAGGTGTGCCGGGTTATATAATGCTTACATAATTAGGGCTTTGTTAAGCAGTTGTGGCTGGGAGGGGCATCCTGCCCTCGAAGACTGAGCCCGATTATTTTCTGAGGAGAAGAAAGTCTTGTTGCTAATTAGCTGCCCTGATAGCAGCTGCAGGGGGTGGCCGTGGCCCCCAGTCGTCAGAGGGGCTGCGTCCCCCTCCGTCCCCTCTGCAGGGTGGCTTTCCAGTGCTCCAGGAGGAAGGAACCAGGTGTTGATGTGTGTCAGGCCCCAGGAGGGAGCTTGGTGGCTTTTCTCCGTGTCACAGCAGGTAGAGCCTGAGGAAGGGAGTCTGGGTTCTCCCCTTGCTTTCACCAGCACAGTCCTTGAGGGGTTTGTAAGGATTTCCAGCAGCCTTGGGGTGCTCGAGTGGTTTTGTAACGCCACCTCTGTGAGAGGGTGCTCTGTGCAGACACCTCTCCTCTCTCCTTGCATGGCATCCATGCAACAGCTGCACCAGCTTGCAGACAGAGAAAGAATATTCTGAAAACATTTAATTTATATTCCATAGCTGAATACAGATGAGCCGGAGCACTCTGAGTGTTGCCAGCCTCTCAGATGATTGCTGTGCTGCAGTTAGAGAACTGCCGTTCTCCAGGTGCCGAGTACAGTTGAACTCTGGCATTACCTACACACCTCTCCAGTGCCCAGTGCACTGGGAAAGCATCACATAACCCCAGAGAACATCTTCCTGCCTGTCAGTGCCTTTGCAGTCAGGCTTGCTCTGCAGAGTCGCTTCTGTAGCCTTTGGCACAGTTGTAGTTCAGTGTGTCAGTGGCTGTGAGTGTTGCAGCTGGAGCTGTGCAATAGTCTTCCTTGTGCCATCCCTCAGTGCTCCTCCCATTCTTGCTTTGACAGCTCAGTACCGGCTGTAGTAGTACGAGCTGGTACTAGCTAGTCTCTGACAAGCTATTGCCCACAAACTGCATGGAGGTTCCCAGAACGCCTGCAATAATATTTAACTGCTCCTTGCTCTTCGTGCAGGACAAAAGAGAGCTCCCAAAGCAAGAATCAACTCCTTGCCACTCTGCATGCAGCTGCTTTCCTCACCATGCATGCACATCCCTGTCCTTAGGGTAGTAAAATAATCCCCAAAGACTCAGCAAAATAGTGCTATTTGCTATTCTGAATTTCTGTAGCGAAACGATTTTAGAAATAAAGAAGTGGCTGGGTTTCAGTGGTATGCCTTCCCTGGAATCATTGGAGTTACCCTGGCAGAGAAGTTGGCCACCCATGAGGAGAGCATACCCGTAGCTAGCCACCTTAGCTAGCTAGCAACTGAGGAGGCAAGGTAGTAATCATCTTACACAGTGTTTTGTCCACCAAGGTGTCTCTTGGACCTCCTTGTGCAGCAGCCTCAGGTAGGGGACCCTCTTATCCTGAGTGGCCATTTCTGTACTCCAAGGAGCGTTGGATTGTTGCTAGAGCCAAGCTATGGATGTTTACTGGTGTGTGGACAGACACTTGGACTCGCTGAGGTTTGCCTTGGAGTGTGGAAACTGGATGCAGCTATAACAGTTTCTCACACACCTTGGTGTCAGGAGAAGACTCTGTTACAGAAATCTTGCACCTCAAAAATATATACCTGCTGCTTCATGATACTTCACAGTGAGCAGAGCCTTTTTGCAGAGCAGGCTGTATGTGTCAAGAGCAATTCACTGGTGAATCGAAGATGCTAGAGAATATTCTCCAGGCTGCATCCTCAAAGTTTTGAGAGTATTCTGCAAGAAGGAGGTGATGAAGTGAGTTTTATAAGCTTGGGTGGACCAGGAAGTGCCCAACTGTAGGACAGATCTTTTGCTGTGTTATGCATCATGGGTCACACCGGTGTGCGGTGTTTAGGGGCAGCTCTGGCAGTCACACCACACAGGGAACATCTGAAGCAGAGTTATACAGAGCAGTCACGACTCCTCCTTACAGAGACTTCTAAACTGTAATAAGCAAGTGTCGGTCGACAAGCCGAACACCTCCCCCTGCTTGTATGTACAGCTGGGGGCGGTGGTTGCTGATGATGATTGAGCAAAGAAAACTGGCAACCCCTGCTCTGCAGCACAAACCAGAGCTGTGCTGTGATCAGGTCTATGGGCTTTTAATAGGGCAGGCACATTTTAGATCTCAAAAGTGCACGAGAAAGGGTAGTCATGCCCCTCGTGGCATTCAGGGTGCCTTACAGGACAGACTGCCTGGGTGTGTGCGAGTGTCCGTAACTGAGGACCAGTGGGAACTGCTTGGGGACCTCTCAGAGCCGTGACCCACCTGAAGGAGCAACTGCTTGACAAGTTCACTGTCTGCATTGATGCTGTCACCGCTACCCTCAGGAAACCCTTTCTGTAGATCTTGTGCCTCTTCTGGTGAGCACAATGCAAAACATTCAACAGAGCTGGTGTGGGTCCAGCTTTTTCTCAATGCTCAGTGTGTAAGCGTGAGATGGGTTTACATCCTTGTTGGCAACCGTGACTGACCCATGGCTGTCTTCCGCTGAGCAGACTTGGGCCTGTTCTTTTGCCCAGCTGTGCTTGGGTGAGTACGGCTGGTCTCCCTGTGCAAGGCTGTGCTGGGTTAGCCATGGGCTGGTAGCAGTGCTTTTCTCATGGAGGCGATGTGGATAACTGCCCAGGTCTTCCTAGAGTGCGCTAACAGCTTAAGCATGATCGGGCAGTTGCCAACATGCAGACATGGCTGATGAATTTTTTGTTGTGTAAAAAGCTACTTGTATAGCCATGTCAGAGTAGCATGTGGAGCTCCTGTTACAAAACCATAATTACATTTCTGTTGTAGATGCAGGCTTGGCAAAATTGGGGCAGGAATTATTCCATTGATTACCTGATGGGACCTGTTCAATGAGGCTGTTCCCACACTCCCTCCAACCCATAGATCAAACCTGTTCTTGTACAAAATAGGTTTGTGTGTGTGTAGTTCTTGTTTCTTAACACATTTCTGTCCCAGTGTGGGTCCCAGTTGCACAGCTTGGAAGTCACGGTGCTGGAGTGCAGCCACAGGGCTGCAGCAGGGAGCCTCGCTTCTCGTATGCAGCAAGAGTTGGGCGATATCAACATAAAATAGCAACAAAACAACTCCTGCTAGTAACTGCCTGCGTGTGTCACAGGTGTGGTGGGAGCTGCTGCATGGTCAGGCTTGTGATTTTATCATTGTGTTAAGCTTTGTGAAAAGCAGCTTTATTCATTGTAGTGGCAAGGATGGGACCAGCCTCAGGAAGCTGGCTGTTTCTGAATCCCACTGCAGCTGAATCAGTGTGCTGTTTGGTACTGTTGCTACTGTGGAAGAGATCTCGGTTTCGAGATGCGTATGTGTCAGGAATGTGGGTTGAGGCACAGATTGTGTTCCTCACCTCAGGGCTTGTGTTGGCAGGACAAACACCAACCTGAGCAGACACGGCTGTGGTGGATAAGGGCCAGTACTCAGTGCAGGACCAAATTTGTCATCGGATTTTGGGCTTCAGGCCTCTGGTCAGATGAGAATTTCATTTAAAAAAAACCTGTCTGATCCAGCTGTGTGTAGGTTTCACCAGATCTTGTATTACTTACGATTAAGAGGAAAGAAAAGGTAAAATGCGGAGGTGGAATGAGTCTACACAGGAGTTGCACAACAAATGTGAAAACATACAGAGGAGACACGTAATGGCCTCACCTTTAGGCTGCTGAGCCTTTGGATTTTGTTAGCATCACCCCTTGTCCTGAAGGCGCCCTTGCCTGGCGTGGCACGGGTGGCAGAGTCGCTGCCGAAGGAGGTGGCGTGGGTAATTGCTGGGGTGTGGGGAGAGAAATGCTTCCTTTTCCCAACAAGCATGACTTTGTGCTCTCTGATGTCTTGTCAAGGTCCCCTGGGCCCAGGACGAGATGGCAGCAGTGTAACCATGGCAGTGTTTGTCTCCAGGATAGTCACTGGTTTAGTGACTCATCCTGGAGCATGTGATCACGTGTGCAGCCTCCCTGCTTCCCTTTGCCCTATTTCATCCGATCTTTTGATCTAGTTATATAACCAGGAGTTGAGAGGGCTGGGGGGAAGGAAACAGTGCTGAAGAATTGCAGGTAATGTGACTAAAATGTGTCTGTATCTCAAACAGCAGAGCTGTTGTCTGGGAAGCCTGGGAAACTGGGCTTATTCCCAGCACAGTTCTGTCCACAAGTGAATCTTTGAGTGATATCTGAGCTTGCAAGTTTAAGGAGGCATGGTGCAAGGACAGGGATTTAAGACCTTGGCTGTGGTAGAACTACCATGATTGTAGCAGCAAACCCATTTGCCTTTATTTTCACATGCAAGGTAACTCTTGGATTCATCATGAGACCTGTTTCATCCCATAAGGTGTGGATACCTGTTTTTCCCATCTGTGTACGGCTGGCTGGGACTGATGTTCACATAAATGTTTGAGCTGCTCTGCTGGTGTTGGGCCATGGTGGGGTGAGCTCTGAAGTCCTAAATGGATTCTGACATAGACTTCAGGCAAATGCTGGGGTGGGTCTGGTGGGATGCCTGGAGAGGAAGCTTGCAAATTTGGTGCTTTGGACCAAGGTGTGAATCTAGTTCATGTCATTTCAATTTTAAGAGGTGATACTATCGGTAAGGTTAATTTAATAGGCATATTAACTGGCAGCTGTATTAAGTGGCAGCTGTAGAGGTTCCTATACATGCAACATGCTGTGCTGAAGCATCCTTCATTTAAGCTCCCAGCTTTTTGAGAAGGGATGCTCTTGTCTCCAGATCCCATGGAGTCACAGTGTGATGCTTGTTGGTTGTGTTACTTCATCTGCCGTATTCTTCTGCATTGATACCTTCTTTCCTTCTTCGTAGTTCTAAGTGTCATTTCAGTTCAGTCATTAGCTCAGATACACAGTATAAGCAAGAGAGCAGATTATGAGATGAGGTTCAGGGTATCGCTTTGCCTGACACAAGGGGACAAGATGCTTCAAAGAAGCTATTACAAGGCTTGTCAGAAGCAGTTTACTTCAAGGGAAGCTTTTGAACAGAAACATTTCCTTTCTGTGCTCTGCAAGCATTAGTTTGGTCACTGGCAGCCTGTTGAAGAGCAGAATGTTGCCTAGAACAAGGTGTCATTTCACATAGTGCTTTAAGACTGAAATCAGCCACTAATGGAAGTCTGAAAATAGGAGAATGCAGAGAAAAAGAAATGTGTGTGATTTATAATGTAGAAAGAGTTGCCACTTTTTGTTTCTGAAAAAGCTTGCCAGAAGTTACTGTGAGAGTGAAGCCTGGTGATAAAACCAACTGAGCTGCCTGCCAAGCCATGACCCCGTGTTTGAACCAGAAAACCTCTGGCATGGTGTGTTCTGTTAACTTGGAAGATGGTTATGCAGGTGTCATATAAATGGAAATTTCTGCCCCACTTGAATGCTGTGAAACAAGGAAAAAGAGATTTGAGTTCCTTGTTTTAGTCAGAGCTCATCGGGCCCCTGTAGGAAAACAGGCCCTTAGGGACAGCAAGTGCTCTGCGTGGGCTGAAATAATTTTGCCTTGTTTCCTTGTCAGAACACTTTTGGGCTGGGTTGAGTGGTGTTAGTCTTGGCTTTCCCTGGGAACAGACCCTTCACTGAAAACTTTTTAACTCTCTGTCCTGGTTTTGGCCGGGATAGAGTTATTTTTCTTCTTAATAGCTGGGACAGTGCTGGGGTTTGGATTTAGTACGATAACAATGTTGATAACACACTGATGTTTTAGTTGTTGCTGCGTAGTGCTTACTCTAAGTCAAGGACTTTCCAGTTTGCCCTGCTCTGCCGATGAGGAGGTGCACAAGAAGCTGGGAGGGAGCAGAGCCAGGACAGGTGACCCGAGCTAGCCAAAGGGATGTTCCACACCACAGAGCGAGCGTCGTGCTCGGTATATAAACGGGGGGGGAGCTGGCTGGGAGGGACCAACTGCTGCTTGGGGACTGGCTGGGCATCAATCAGTGGGTGGTGAGCAGTCGTACTGAGCATCACTTGGGGTTTTTCCTTGGATTTTGTTCTTCCCCCACCCCCGGCCCCTTCATTATTGGTTTATTTCAGTTATTAAACTGTTGTTATCTCAACCCATGAGTTTTTCTTCCCCCCCACCCAGTTCTCCTCCCCATCCCACCAAGGGGGTGGGGGAGCGAGCAAGCAGCTGCGTGGTACTTAGGTGCCGGCGGGGGTTAAACCACGACATGCTCTTTGAGTGGCTGTTGGAAAGGACCCCAGTTTTGACCCCCAGAGAAACATCCTTACAAACAAGTGAGAATAGGGGTTGTTGGTTCCTATTCAGCTCAGATTCTGACGAATGCTCATGTAAAAGCCAGCTGCCAGCCTGGCACGGTTGTTCTCATGGCATTACCTCCTTGTCTTTTCAGACCAACCCCAGGAAGCTGTGTTCAGTGGTGACCATGTTGAACATGCAGAGGATGGAGAATGGCAGCGCTCTACTTCAACTACCTCATCTCAGAGTGAGCGGGCAGAGCGACTCTTGCAGAACCAGCACAAGAGCCTGGCCTCTGAGGACACCAAAAAGAAGAGGGCTCAGAAACCGTCTCACATGCGGAGAAACATAAGGTAAGCAGCGGCAGGACAGAAAGAGCTAGAGTCCTGTATAGCCCTTTGGGTAAAAGCAAAATCTCTGGACTTTGCTTCTGAGCTACATTTTGCCACTGCTGGCAAACCAGATGGCTTTTCTTTTCCAAAACCTTAGGATTTCACCAGTGGGAGTAATATGATCTCAGACAGGAGTGCTGCATGTGGGTGCAGACTTGTTTGGTGTTTCAGAAGAGTGAATATTTGTTATGGAATATACTGCAAAAATTGTGTATTTGCTGCTGGCTTTTAAGACATGTAATTGAAAAACAGTACCACCATTAAGTAAATATTCAGTTTCAGATATCTGCTGATGAGGATCCTATTGCAAACAACCTAAAATATAGTCCTTCCCTCTGCTGTCCTGGGTACTTGTTGGCAGGAATGCTGATGCTGTAACTGGTGACTGAAATGTTGGAAATGAATTTCACCTGGATTTTATAAAACAGTAATCGTTTGATAGTGTAAGTCACCACATATATTCTGGAACAGGTCGTGAGGTGGTAATTCACTATGAAATTTTGTTCAAGAGGATCTGAAATGCTCAGAGGAGTCATAATGGAGCAGGAATTCCTGTGGCAGCAAGTGGCTCTTTTGCTCTGTATGTAACGTTCTGGTGGTCTTTGGGTTATATTTGAGCTTGTGCAGATTGATTTTTCTTGAAGCTAAAGGAATGAGCGTTGAGTAGGCCTTGGAAACTGAAACTTCATTAAGATGGACATGTCCCTGCAGTGTGGGGTTGGGTGGATTTAAAGGCTAGTGTGAGGGAGCTGGATTTTACCACTGCTTGTACTGCACCTCTCCTCTGGCAAAAGAGCCTTCACTTCCAGGGCTGCACGTGTGAGACTGAAGCGTCAGGGGAAGCAACTTTTGGAGGTAATGAAAATTACTGGTAAAGGTAGGGTGCTTTGAGAGCATCCTTTGAAATAATTGTTAAAGCCATTAGAGGTCCTAGTTCCTGAAAATACTATGTCAGTGGAGAATCAGGGTGATGATTTTTTTATGGGGGAATTGATGCGTTTTTCTCCCATATATCTTCTTTGCATGAAATTGTGTAGTTTATAAACTGCACAGCAATAAGTAACATCCTTTCAGATAGAACAACTGGTCTATGATAACCTAGTTTAAGTATATACTTACCCACTCATATTTTTCATCCTTTTGTTATTTTGCTTCTGTCAAACTTCTGTCTTCTCCTTGACTAATAGTAGTGTTACCTGTAGTTGGGGAGCACAGTCTTGAAATAGCTGTTGAATTTGTCTATAGCTTTTGGTGATGATGTTCCTAGTCTGTGTAGCTGACAAACTACCTGGAGTTTGTCAATCATCTTTTGAGCCAGCTGTACAGCCATTCATGTTTTTGAAAGAAATTGTTTGAATGTAATCAAATCGTGTTTCTCTGTTCACTCCTGTGTTCAGAAAGCTGTTGCGTGAGGACCAACTGGAAGCCGTGACAAAAGCAGCCCAGCAGGAAGAGTTGGAGAGAAGGAAACGGCTAGAGCAGCAGCGGAAGGATTATCCAGCCACTATACCAACCGTACCCCTAGAGTTTCTTCCTGGTAAGCAGTGGAAGATACCACCTGAAGTCAGATTTTTTTAAGGATAGAAGATATAAAGATAGAAGCTGAAAGAAGTTTGTGCTATGCTTGTCCATGATAGGACAAGAGGTAATGGCTTTAAACTAAAATAAGGTAGATGCAGACTAGATATAAGAAAGAAATCGTTCACAATGAGAGTGGTGAAACACTGGCACAGGTTGCCCAGAGAGATTGTAGATGCCCCATCCTTGGAAACATTCAAGGTCAGCTTGAACAGGACTTTGAGCAACCTGGTCTAGTTGGAGATGTCCCTGGTCATCGTAGGGGTGTTGGACTAGATGGCCTGTAAAGGTCTCTTCCAGCCCAAACCATTTTATGATTCTGTGTTGCATTTGGACTCTCAAGTGTAAACCCTTGAAATGGCAGTTCCAACTGTTGTTGATTCAATGTAGTCAGTTCCAAGTCTTGAGCTGGTTCTGGGTCAAGATGCTGTGGCTGCATGGTAAAAGGTGCCAGGAAGCTTCTGTTGAAGATACTTTGACAATTTAATTGTGTGTAAGTGGGATGCTGGAGCAGGTGTCTCTTGTCTTCCCAACGGGTGTGGAAGCTTAAACCAAGGGACTCGGCAGAAATGCCACGTCCTTGGTTCAGATCATATTTGTACTGTGAATGGTTCAGTGGTGCATGGGTCTGGTACTAGGGGCAGTGGAACAACAGGCTGGCTGTACATACGTTCATGATGTTAGACTGGATGCACATATGTTTGTGATGTAACCTTGTCCTTTCTTGCATGTTTCAGCAAGCAGTGAAATAGCAGGCAGTATAAACGGTTAAGCATCACCCTTGTCTACTGGTGAATATGCTATCTCACGTTGTCTTGTAACCTGGATCATTTCAATGACCTGGTTTGTAGCACAGGCTCTCAGGCTGGTGTAAAGGGCAGAGGGGTGCAGTGGGAAGTTGTGTCGGGGGTAAGGAGTTCTTGAGCTGACTTTGCATTTTGAGAGAATGTATATTCTCTCTTAAGTGCAAGTGTTCAAAATATTTTTACATTGGAGGGGAAGGAATAAGTGCTATTTAGAACACTTTAGCTGTTGCAGAGTAGGTTTCAACCCCAGAAGAACATCGTTGCTTGCTGAGTCACTGCAACGGTGCTTATTTGGCCCTGTTAGCTAGTGTCTCTCTGCACATGGCAATACTTAAACATACAAGCAAATGGTCTTGATCAGCAAAAGTTGTTTATGATCTGTGGGATGTAATTATTACAGTGTCCCTACTAACAAAGGGCAGTAATCATCCCTTCAGCAGTTGGTACTTTCTTTGCTGGATAAAAACAGCTTTTACTTCTGAGACCCAAAATAAAAAAAGAAGGGTCTTTAGCATGTTGCATGGTCAGTGTGCCCCAGTCAGGGCATGCAGTAGAGAGGGTGCCATCAGCAATGGGCTATTGTTTCGGCATATTGAGAAAGGAGGAGATTGTGACCCAGGAAGCTGAGTCATAGCGGTATTGTAGACAGTGAGAGTCTGTTATGGAAAATTCCAGGGCTAAGCTATTGGAGCAAAAGTGGAAGGAAATACTGTCTGGTTTCTGAACAGTTTTGTCTCCTTCTCCATTATTATGAATTACTTATTGTTTATAATTTATGTTTGTAGAGGACATCGTTTTCAGAACAGCAGAGGCTACCCAGCTCCCCCCTCAGGTCCTGGCTGAGGAAGTGATCTGCCTAGATAGTACCAGCAGTGGCAGTGAAGATGATACTAAAGGAAAAAATAGCATTAAAGATGGTAAGTGACCAGTTGCCTCAGCCTGGTCTTCTCACGATACGCTGTTTATTTAGCCATAAGTCTCCTGTTTTCATCTAGTCAGATACTCCAGTAGTGAATCACTTCAGTTTTTGTAGGCCTATTGGTTTCCAAATATATGGCCAGTTCTGGCCTTTGAGTTCTAAACTGACATTTATAAAATGGCCTATCAGGCACTCTTGCAAACTTGTATTTATTTCTGCTTTATAAATGCACTTAATTTTGCTTAGTGCACTGCTGAACAATGCTTACATGAGATGTGGCATCATCTGCTTGTATAAAAGGAGCATTTAAGTATTCAGATCTGCAACTGAAAGTGGTTTTTGTTCCCAGATGCATCTAATCTGATTCCTTTATACCACACTGGTAGACTACTTCTGCCTGATTTCCTTGGTGGTCCTTAGACCATTTTATCAACAGATAAAATGCATGTCTGGGTTTGGGAATTAAGAGGACATATGGAGGAGAACATAAAACACTTACAGAAACTGTCTCATGTTCTGTTTAGATCTGCCCAAAACAATGTTCTCTGAAACATGGGGAAATTCAGGGAAACTCCTGCTTTTATATGCTGGTCTGAGAGGCCTGATGTGTGCTTGTATTGTGCCTGCTTGTTCAGAACAGGTCATTAAGCCAGTGTGGAATTGTAAAAGATGGTAGCCTTATTTTCCTGGTATTATGTTTTTTCACATGCATGATAAACCCTGAGAGCAAGTTAACTTTTGTCTTGTTCTCTCCTGTTTTGGTTACTTCACAGAAGTGATTGAGCTGAGTTCAGGAGAGGATGATGCTCTTCAAATTGTGGACAGCAGTGACTCTGGCAATGAAGGGGAGGAGGATGGCAGTGAAGAGAGCAGTGGCTCTCATGTGAATGATGCCTTAAATCAGTCAGACGCTCTGGGGCAAGTCATTGTCAACATCAACCATCCACCAAATGAGGAGGACATTTTTCTGGCTCCCCAGCTTGCACATGCAGTAAAACCTCATCAGGTACACTTCATTAGCCTTGAAAATGCAATGGACGCAGGCAAGCCTGCCTTGTAATCTCAGCAGAACTTCTTTGGTGAGCTCTGTGACCAGTCTGGTTGTGGTGGTGGCTGTTGTGGACAGTCAAACGATAAGGACAAATTAAAGGAAGGGCAGGGCTGTGTATGACTTCGGCTGTTGTTATCCTCAGACCTTTGTATATTTAGATGAACACTTACAAAATAAAGTTACATTTATAAACAAACTAATTGACCCCAGTTAGATTATCTGGCTACAAATTAATTTAGATTTATTATTATATTCTCAGGAAGTTTTATGAGTAGCTAAAAATACCTGCTTTTTGAGCCTTCCCTAGATTAGAGTGTTGTAGTGAACTTGAAACATCCCGTTACATATTTCCACGGTTTATGCAATCCTAACCTGCTTGCTACTCTGTAAATAGTTACCTATCTTGGTCTTTTTTCTCCCACCATTCTAATACCTTTTCTACTTTTCTGTCTAGATTGGTGGGATCCGATTCCTGTATGACAACTTGGTCGAGTCCTTGGAGAGATTTAAAACCAGCAGTGGGTTTGGGTGTATTTTAGCACATAGCATGGGCCTGGGCAAGACCATACAGGTCATCTCTTTCTTGGATGTACTTTTTCGACATACGGAAGCAAAGACTGTTCTTGCCATTGTACCTGTAAGTAGCCATGTGAAGGGCTGGCTGAGGGCCTTCCTTGCACTCCTCCTTTCTTTGTGTAGAGAAGATTGATTAGTGCCCTGTTGCAAGTCCGGTTCTATCATACTCTTACTCTTCTCCTCCCTCTTTTGTTCCCTGTGTGCCTGAGTTTGCATGCTGTGGTCTGCTCTTTCTGTCTGGGCACAGCTGGGTGTCATTCCCTCATTTTTGTTCTTAAAATCCCGAGTGACTCAATTAGGTTTTTAATCTTTCCATGGCTACCTTTTTCAGGTGAATACACTCCAAAACTGGCTAGCAGAATTCAACATGTGGCTCCCAGCACCTGAAAACCTTCCTGCTGATTATAACTCCAAAGAGGTCCAGCCCCGCACCTTCAAAGTCCACATCCTGAATGATGAACACAAGTAAGTGCCAATAAAAGCCCTTCTGAGTTGTTTTAACACCACCTTCCGGAACTGTTATCAGAACTGCTGTTGCAGACTGTCTAGTTTGGGCTAATTCTGTGCCCTCAACTCCCAGATCTTTCCCACTCTGCATTTGTTGTGGATGCCGTCTTGAGGGGAGGATTTTGGTACCCAAAAGAGATTTGCTGTCTCTTTGATTCAGTATTTGTATCTTGTACTTCCTTCTCATGCTGCTGATGCACCTTTCTGCTCTTCCATGTATGCTGAGATCAGGGACCCAGTTCCAGAGCGAGTGCTTCTTCTGCAGAGAGGAGCAGAAGTGCTATGGTTTGTTTCTGGTGGTACACTGCTAGTCCTGTCAGAGTCCTGGGATTTCTGAGGTGTGCCCCCCTGTACTGTGTATCTCTTGTATTTTAAATATGTGTTGGTGTTTTCCCTGAGATTTTTTACACACTTAGGGATTCCTCTACCTGACACTGACTTCCTGATAGTTCTGTTGTCCTTGAAGGGTTCTGGCACGTTGTACAAAGCCTCCTTGTCCAGGAAGGAGAGATCAGTGATTGCAGTTACAGCCTGGTGTGGAGTGTATTCTTGCCTTGTGGATCTCTGCTTCTTTCTGGGTCATCTTTCTTGCATGAATCAGGACAGTGTAGTGATCGTAGGGAACTCTCAGTTCATCAACTATGTTCGTACACTTACCTGTTTAGGTCTTCACCTTCTGGGTGAAATGTACTTTGAATCAGCCGATGCTACTCCAGCCACATGTTTACTATTGGATGGGATCTGGTGTGCTCTGGGAGGATTGAATGAGGGCAGTGTCTTGATCTGAACCAATTCTGAGCCAGCTAGCAGGGAAGGAGTAATTGAGGGGCACTAGCATTGGAAGAGACAACAAGAAGGGATAAGTGACTAGACAATTACAACTGTACATTAGCAGCTCATTGTGAAAATGGTTTTTGCAGAGGCAGTCTCCTCAACAGCTTTTTAAAAAGGTTGCTCTCAAGTTTCATATGCTTTCATACATGACAAACTTCTACAGCTCAGCTCCTGTAAGGATTTGTCATTCTCAACCCTGCTACCTGTGGCACATAAAAGGCTTTTTTCTTTTCCTCTGTGCCAGATTGTCTCCTAAAGAAACTTCATTGTATTCCTCTGTCTGGTTTGATGTGAGATAGTGCTTTAATGAATTGAACATGTCTTTCTTCTCAGCAGACTCCGCTCCAGTGGTTCAAACAGAAACTGGAGAGAAAGCTTAAATTTTGGTTGATTTATTTGTTGGTTTTGCAGGACAACAGCTGCACGTGCAAAGGTGGTGAATGACTGGGTGATAGAAGGTGGTGTGCTGCTGATGGGATACGAGATGTACCGTCTCCTCTCACTGAAGAAGTCCTTTGCCACTGGCAGGAAGAAGAAAACAAAGAAACAAACTGGCCCTGTTATTATTGACTTGGATGAGGAAGACCGGCAGCAAGAGCTTCTGAAAGGTAGAAGGCCAGTCCCTGAGATGGAGAGTGTGATCCTGTTGTCCAGCTGCCTATCAACTCTGGCAGCACAGGGAAACAACCTATAACTTGCTTTTTAGCATCTCTGACATGATCAAACTTTGCTGGGCAGGACTGTGTCTTTGGAGACAGAAAGTTGTTGAGCTTTGGCTGAGTCTTCCATTTCTGGCAATAGCTGCAAGTGAGCATGGAAGTCAATACACTGAACCTGGGGATTTGTCTCTGTGAGATTTGCCAGTCCGATCTGATGCAAGACACCCAACTTGATGCAATGCAGGTCATTGAGCAGAAATCAAGGGACGGTTGTGCCTGATCATTACCACAGTATGCTAAATTTGAGCTAGTGTCTAGTCACATTTGATTTCCTGAATCAGCCCTGCTCTCTGCCACCCATGAATACTGCTTTTTTTGTCTTTCAGAACTACCCTTCTTTTTCTGTTTGTGAAGTTGGTGACCATATAAAAGCAGCACTTTGTCTTATTCATCTCTAACTAACACTTAATGTTCCTTGTCCTCAGGGATTGAGAAAGCTTTGTCTCGCCCTGGCCCAGATGTGGTTATTTGTGATGAGGGACACCGGATAAAGAACTGCCACGCCAGCACTTCGCAGGCCCTGAAGAACATCCGCTCCCGCCGGCGGGTGGTGCTGACAGGCTACCCGCTCCAGAACAACCTTATTGAATATTGGTGCATGGTAGACTTCGTCCGACCTGACTTTTTAGGCTCGCGGCAGGAATTCAGCAACATGTTTGAGCGCCCTATCCTGAACGGGCAGTGTATTGACAGCACCCCTCAAGATGTCCGTCTCATGAGGTATCGCAGTCATGTCCTGCATAGCCTGCTGGAAGGCTTTGTGCAGCGGTGAGTCCAGAAGGAGTTCTTAACGGTGCTCCTTCATCCCAAATTAGCCTGCTTGTTTGCTGGGTTTATGCAGTACAGCTGAATCTTGCTGCCCTATGGAATCATTTAGGTTGGAAAAGACCCTTAAGATCATGGAGTCTGTTAACCCAGCACTGCCAAGTCCACTGCTAAACCAAGTCCCTAAGTACCGCATCTACACATCTTTTAAACACCTCCAGGGATGGTGACTCAACCACCTCCCTGGGCAGCCTGCTCCAATGCTTGACCACCCTTTTGGTGAAGCGTTTTTCCTGATGTCCAATCTAAACCTTCCCTGAAGCAACTTGAGGCTGTTTCCTCTCATCCCGTCACTTGTTACCTGGGAAAAGACACCAACAACCCACCTCATTACAACCTCCTTTCAGGTAGTTGCGGAGAGCAATAACGTCTCTCCTCAGCCTCCTTTCCTCCAGACTAAGAAGCCCCCGTTCCCTCAGCCACTCCTCACAGGACTTGTTCTCTAAACCCTTCCCCAGCTCCGCTGCCCGTCTCTGGACACGCTCCAGCCCCTCAGTGTCTGTCTTGCAGTGAGGGGCCCAAAACCCAACACAGGATTCGCCGTGCGGCCGCACCAGCGCCGAGCGCAGGGGGACGGTCACTGCCCTGGTCCCGCTGGCCACACTGTTTCTGGTACCAGCCAGGATGCTGTTGGCCTCCCTGGCCACCTGGGCACAGTGCCGGCTCGTGTTCAGCCGGCCATCGACCAGCACCCCCAGACCCTTTCCTGCCAGGCAGCTTCCCAGCCCCCTGCCCGAGCCTGCGGCGCTGCGGGGGGTGTTGTGACCCAGCTGCAGCACCCACCGCTGAGCCTTGTTCAGCCTCACGCGGCTGGCCTCAGCCCATCGGCCCAGATTCTTACAGGCTTGAGTTTTAAACGGATACCTTCTCAGTCCTTGTGGGAGGATCTTAAGCCTATCGAGAAGACCACAGATGAGATTCTTAGGTTATCAGCTCCATATTTCTCTCAGAATCTCTGTCTTGTCCAATCTGTCAACTGCAAAGTGGTCCTTATGGCTCTGTTTTGCCGTGGAGGTAGAAGTAAAGTTGATTTGATTTGGTACCACAGGCTCTGATAATGGAGAGCAACACCTTCATACTGCACCAGAGTGAGCTCAGGTTTATTTTGGTGTCTTAATAGTTAATTTGAATGTGCACTTTTTGACATCTTCTACCCAAGGATTTGAAAGTGTTTCATGAACCCTCAGTTATGGAAAGTGACAGTGTCTCTACCGCTCTGGAAACAAATCAACTTTGTTTCTCAGATGAGGGTTCTAAGATGCTGGGCCAGTGATTTGGATGGAGAGTCTTAGTCATTGGCAGAATTAAAAGAGACCTTAGGTCTTGTTTCTTTTTTTCCAGCTGCCATGGAAAACAGGGCTTTCATCACTCTCCTAACACTGTGACCTGTGCTAGAAGATTGTAACATTTGAGATCTCTGTAATTGTGCTTATAGTTGGTATTTGGCTGCTTGGAAGTGCCATACGTTAGAGAAGCATGCAGCTAGAGGTCTTTTTCCTTGCAGCCAGGTGGGCCAGAAGTCAAAATCTTACCCTACAGGCAGCCGCAGAGAGATCAGGTTGGGAAATTCCCTTCCCTCTGTTTATCTCTCTTTCTTTATTTCCTCCACAGGCGAGGCCACAATGTGCTGAAGGTTCAGCTCCCATATAAGGAAGAACATGTCATTTTGGTACGTCTGTCAAAGATCCAGCGGGCCCTTTATACAGAGTTCATGAACAGATTCCGAGATGCAGGCAACAGTGGCTGGCTGGGACTGAACCCACTCAAAGCTTTCTGCGTCTGCTGTAAGGTAGGTTTTGGCAGAAATCACAAAGAAATATTCTATTATATAAGGGAAGGGCAGGAATATGAGTCAAAACAGGAGGTCAAAGTATGGCTGGCCAGGCACACCTTGTTTCCCCAGAGTGCCCTGCAATGGCCCAGCAGAAGAATTATCCCCACTTCCAGAACTGGGGTGCAGTGATGTTAAACGTCTTTCAAATTCATGCAAGAAACCTGCAGCCGTCAGCTCAACCAGTACTGGGCTGGTGTCCTAACCATTTACCTGCTGCAATGCGAACAAGCAGCTTCCTCTGCATTTGTGCTGTGTGGGGTGCACAGTGACCTTCTGGTTTGTTCTCAGGGAAAGAATTTGGCATTTTTAAAGTCAGGAGAGCCTTAAGACTGTTTATATCTTGTGTCATGGCAGTCATGTTTTCTGTTTTCACTGCCTTAATGCAGTCAGACTGTTGTTTTCTGTAGAACCTTGTAGTTCTGTGTGGGGAGGATGAGGACACGATTGAAGTATTCATTCTTTCTTTTGAGTAGCTGGGGGGGCTTTCAGTCCACAATCATTGGCAAGCAGCAGGCCAGCGCAGGCCTAACCACTTTCTTTTCTTACCCCTTCAGATCTGGAACCATCCAGATGTGTTGTATGAAGCTCTGCAAAAGGAGAATCTGGCAAACGAGCAGGATTTGGATGTGGATGACCTTGGCACAGCAAGTACTAATTCCCGCTGCCAGCCTCAGGGAATTAAAGTCAAAACAGAGAGTAATGCTTTGCCATCACCAGTTGGAGAAGCTACCAATAGCAAGTTCCTCCAGAGTGTTGGCTTCAACCCTTTCCAGGAGAGAGCAAATCAGGTCGTTACTTATGAGTGGGTGAGTACCACTGCTGGTGGAGACTTACAATAAACGTAAGCTAAGTACTTACTCTGAAAGACTGTACCTCTGTTAGGTACAATTTTCTGAAGTAGAGCAAAGAAAAGACTCTTCTGTTCAAAAGTTGGGCATTTCTCTTACATTTTCTCTGCCACAGAGCATCTTGATAAGTATGCCTGCATGGTGCTGGGCATGCTGCATGAGGCAGGGATGCAGGCGGCACTCTTTGATACCATTGTTTTCATCTGACCAAAAAGGCTGGGGACTTTGTTATTCTAAAAAATGTGTTAGGGTGAAGTTTAATCTAGGTAAGGTGGTGGTAAATCTAGTGGGCTGGAGGAGAGGTGTTGAGATAAAGAGTCGCAAGAGGTTAAGAGGATTCATCCCTACTCCAAGAAATTTGTAATTTGGAGCTTCTGGAATGGGAGGTAGCACAGTAGTTGGGAGTAACATGGTCACCTTAAGCAACTGGATGTATATAACCTCTCTGCACTGACGTATTTCTCTCACCTTGAGACAGGATTGTTGAACTAAACAGGGAATGAGCAACTCCACCTGTAATAGTGTCCCGTTTCTCGGTAGGCCAAAGACATCTTGTGTGATTACCAGACAGGAGTCTTGGAGAACTCACCCAAGATGGTGTTACTGTTCCACCTAATCGAGGAAAGTGTGAAGCTTGGAGACAAGATCTTGGTCTTCAGGTAAGCAAAGTGTCAACAGCTGATCCTACAGTCACTAAATGCTGGAGTAGTTGGACCCCTCCTGGTACTAGGAGGTTGTTACACACAGTGAATGGTGTGGCAGTTCCCCTTTTCTCCTTTATTGTATGAGATTCTGGTTTTCCTTCATGGATTTTATACTTCTGCCACTATCAAGTTTACTAGTGAGAGGTGTGCTGCCACAAACAGGGTTTGACAGCCATCAGTGCTGTCATGGTTGGGGAAGAGTTCTGATACTCCACTTGTGCTGCTGTGGGGGCTTTCTCCTGAACAAAGATCTTGGTTTTGCAGCCAGAGCTTGTCCACCTTATCTGTCATTGAAGAATTTTTGGCAAAGAGACCGATGCCGAGTCCTCCAGGCTCAGATGGAGGAGTTCACAACTGGGTCCGAAACATCAACTATTACAGTGAGTGCAGCCAATCCTCCTCTCTTTTAGTGTGACACTGTTTGATCCTCTGTGACGGACTAATTCCTGGAAGTCACCCACCGTCATCTTGTAGTTGTCCCTGGGTGTGAAAATGCTCTTCTGATGAGGCCTTATTCAGATTGTTCTTACTTTAGTTGCTTGGGAAGACAGTGTCAGTGTGACAGCAACTAACTGATAATTTCTAAATCCTCTTTTTAACATCTTTCTTAGAAGGTGTTAGACATCTTTAACATCTCACTTACACACTAGTGCTTTTTCCAGTTGTAAAAGATACTTCTTGCTTCCTGTTTGGCTATTTTTTAGATCTTGCTTCCCAAACCAGAATCACTGTGGAATGCTTTCACTAGCTCGAGGCTGTGAGTTCCTCCTTCCCTCTTTCCCAGCTTTAAGTCTTGTTCTGGCATGGGTTGTTGCTTTGTGTGGCTACTTTACAGGCCAGGACTAAGAGGAGCAGTGTATATGGTGTTCCTGATTTTTGCAGAGCTGCTGGAAGAGAGCTGCTGCCCAGGAACAGAGACATGACACCCACCTGCACTCCTTCAGACCAGTACTCTGTGCTTAGATCCAGTCTATGGGGTTTTGCCAGAGGCTTTCACAATTTTGTTTCGCTTAGTTCCTTGAACTTCCAGCATACAGGAAGACTTTGTTCCTGCTGCTCTTCTTGCTGTCCATCTTGCCTAATACAGAGCCTTAATGGGCTAGGTGTGTTGTAGCACTCCCAGTCCTGGCCTTGCCAAGCTTGAGTAATGTTTCGCTTGGTCTTTCAGTTGAACAAATCCCAACCTGGCTGGCTGTTTTGCATCTGCCTGGCTGGGCAAATTAGAGGTACAGAGTGGTCCAGTTGAGGTCCTGGAGTATGTAACTTGAGGAAATAACTGAGAATTAGTTGGGAGCCAGTTATAAAGCTCAGTGTTTAGGAAGTGGGTTTGTTCTGATAGGATTCCCCCAAACATACAGAGTTTTTAAATGTGTCTTTAATTTCATTCTCAGGACTGGATGGTAGCACCTCTGCCTCGGAAAGGGAACGTCTGATTAACCAGTTCAATGATCCCAGCAACACCTCTGTTTGGCTCTTCCTTTTGTCCACACGGTAAGTTGGCTGGAGCAGAAAGGCACAGTGGAGGACTCAGACTGATGCTCTGTGTGCACATGGGTTTTCAGTTCTTCCTTTGTAACATGCTCTCAAGACTTTGGGATGATAGTGCCATCTGCTTCTGAATTCCCTAGGGGTGTAAGGATTTTAGTCTTAGTCCTCTGCAACAACAGAAAAACAGTCTTGGAAACCAAACGTGGGCTTTGAAGTTGCCTGTATGACTGGAGGGAACTTTCCATAGACACTTCATGGATTCTTGGCTGTGGTGATTGTCCCTGCCTAGAAGCTTTGAAAATTGGCCAAGGCAGCAATTTGAAATTTGCCTTTAATTTCCAGTGCTGGGTGTTTGGGTGTCAACCTCATTGGAGCAAACAGAGTGGTGGTGTTTGACGCTTCTTGGAACCCGTGCCATGACGCCCAGGCTGTGTGCCGAGTGTATCGCTACGGGCAGAAGAAGCCATGCCACATTTACAGGCTGGTTTCTGATTACACCCTTGAGAAGAAGATCTATGACCGTCAAATCTCCAAGCAGGGCATGTCAGGTAAGCGTGGGTGGACATGACACTCCACTCTTGGCTTTCACTCCTTTTAGCTCCTTTAAGTCCTGTTTCTGTGGTTTTCATAACTTCTTTTTTTTAAGGTTGAAAACTGGACAGCCAAAGAAGTGACAGAGACACTGTCCTAGGGCTGTTTGATGTTTATGAGTTTGCAGTGACATGGCATCCTATAAGAAATTCATGACAGAGCAGCAGGGGTCGTAGAGCCAGCAACCAGTCCAGTGCAGTGCTACCTACCTTCCCTGCTACTCTCCTGGCTGCGACAACAAACTGGAGACTTGGGGGGTGGTCTTCTTGCTTTCCTCTGTGCCTGGGCATTCTTTATCTTAAATTGGGCACTGCTTATTAGATAGCTATGTACCTCCATTTCTCCAACAGAAAGAGAAGGAGAATATCTAAATTAAAACATATATTGATATCTTTGACTGATAGTGCTTGCTCAGTAGCCAAGAATAATAAATTCGTTCCAGTTCTGACCTGCCCTTGTACTAAAAGTGACTTTTGTCTGGCTTGTGCCAACTGTCAAGCTGCTCTCGTAGAGCATGCAGCTGAAGGTTGGGGTGACCCAAAAAGAGTTCTGCTGCCTGTGTCCCGTGTCTCGAAACTCAACTCCAGAGACAGCAGCCCGATTTGATCAGCTCAGTATGCTGTCTTGCACTTGAGGTGGAGTCCCCTGGTAGCTGGCCTGGCTCCAAGAAGAATCCTGGGTATAGATCTTTTCTCCATGTGCTCCCATTTGCCCCGTGTGCAGGAGGAAACATCCAAGGAAAACTTACAGGCTTTTGTAAGTGAGGGGCTGTGGCTACTTTTCTGAGCTCTTGACTTGAGTTCTGTACATTTCAGCATCTGGTTATTAACTTGAGCCTCTCTGGTGGGATTTGTGGGAGGGCACATGCTGATGTGGCTGCAGTTCTGTCCCAGGACCTGTATGGTTTTGGCCTTGCAATGCGAGATGGGACACCGTCTGTAATTGGCTTCATGTTCCTGCACGCCGGGAGCTCAGTGACCTGCGCTGTGTCGCTGTGTGATCTGGAGCACAAGGCATTTGTCAGTCTGACTCGGTCAAACAGGCTCATCTCTGAGCATGACTGATGATTTTTTTCTCCCTGCCCTGACATTTACAGAAAGCTTCTGAGGATCGTGCAGATTGCAAGGAAGGAGCTGTATTAGGACCGGAGTGTAGGAGGGGCAGCAGGCCTATCTCTTCCCTTCTCTGCTCACTCTGTTCCATCTCTTTTTTTCAGATCGGGTGGTGGATGATCTGAATCCAGTGCTGAACTTCACCCGACGGGAGGTGGAGAACCTGCTGCATTTTGTGGAAGAGGAATCTGACCCTGCTCAGCTCTCCCTCAATCCAAGCAAGATGAAGGAGTCTGTTCTACAATTAGCCTGTCTCAAGTATCCTCACCTCATCACCAAGGTAAGACCAACCTGCTTCCTTGCTGGCACAGCGCTGTACAGGCGGGAATAGGTTTGGAGGGGTCTGGCTCTGTGATGGGGACGTAGTGACAAGGACGACGCATCTGTGTGCCGGTGGGAATAGGTAAAAAGTCTTCTACAGAGGGCCCTAAGAGCCCTGCCCTTCCCTGCAATATCGTCTACACATTTAGAGCCACTTCTGTCCTGGGCAGGTTTGGGGACAGGTTGTAGGTCATCCCTTTCTTCAGCTTGGTGTTGGGCAGGAAGGTGGCAGTGGCATATCCCGGTTTGCTGCCAGCTCTCCTCCTGGGGTGGCCTTAAAACACAGCTGGGGCAGCCAGCGCTTGCCTGTGTTGTCAGGGGTTTCACTGGTAGTGTGGTGCTGCAGGGTGGCCTGTGGCTGGGTCCCGTGGGGCTCTGGTGGCTGCCGGCCACCTCGGCAGGCTCCGCGCTTGCACCCGGCCTGGCCTGTGGCTCGTGGGTTTTGCTGTGCACTGCTGGTAAGTGATGGCCTTGGCTGGGCAGGCTTAGTGATGGTGAGCGATGGCTTTAGCTGACTGTCACTGTTACAGCTGAGCCTTGGTCACATCCGCAGCATTGCCACACGTGTGCCCTGCCACAACCAGCTGTGCCTCCCAGCTCCCCTGCTCCAGCCTGGGATGGCGGCAGCACTGCTGCAGGGGCCAGTGGTGCCATTCGGGGCGTGTTGGTTCGCCCTTGTGGTACGTTGGTGTCAAACCCCCGGTGCTGTGGGGTTGCAGGAGCCTTTTCAGCACGAGTCGCTGCTGATCGACCGGAAGGAGCACAAGCTGACCAAGGCAGAGAAGAAAGCAGCCAAGAAGAGCTATGAGGAGGAAAAGCGAGCATCCGTCCCCTACACCCGGCCGTCCTACGCACAGTATTACCCAGCCAGTGACCAGAGTCTGACGAGCATCCCTGCCTTTAGCCAGAGGAACTGGTGAGCACCTGCCTCTTCCTCTTCTGCCCGTGCTGCAGATGTGAAATGAGGGGGCAGGGGATGCTTAGCCGTGTCAGTGCAGGCACTGCACTTTCCTCCCTCCTCTCTCTCACTAGGCGACCAGCCCTGAAGGGTGAGGACAAGCCAGTGGCAAGCGTCCGCCCAGTTCAATCCACCCCCATTCCTATGATGCCCCGACATGTTCCCATGGGCAGTGCAGGATCAACTTCAAGTTCCAACCCTGCTGTCAACTTCCCCATCAACTATCTACAGCGAGCTGGTGTCTTTGTGCAGAAAATTGTCACCACCACAGGTGAGTTGCTGATCCTCACAGTAGTTGAATTGCGATGCCCATGGTGAACTGAGGAGCAGGATGAGATGTTGATGCCCACATGAGCTGTGGGGGAAGATGGGCATCAGAGCCACTGATACTGACTCTCTGCATTTGAGTGGTTCCCCTGTACCTGGAGGACTTTCCCTGCAGGTGTGCAAGTGGCATGGCCCCCCTGGTGGGTTGTTAGGAGTGAACTTCCCACGAGAGGGACTGTGATACTGTCCTTGTTGGGATAGGGTAGATGCTGTGCCAGAGTAGTGTGGCTTTTGCTTGCTTGGAGCATCTGCCGTCTTCCTGTGCTGCTCAGAAATAAACCCAGGGTTTGATTCTAGCACAGTGCATAGGAGAGACAACTGCACTGCAAGTAAAGGGGTTCTGTGGTGCACCTCCCTGCTCCTGACTGTGGCTGGCATGTAATTTCATGAACGCTGATCTGTTTCTTCCCTCACTGCCAGATATTGTGATTCCGGGCACAAACACATCCACTGATGTACAGGCAAGGATCAGTGCTGGTGAGAGCATCCACATCATCCGAGGGACAAAAGGTAGGTGTCTCTGTCTTGGTAAGACTTGTGGTTAGGGTCCTAGCCAATGCTAATTAACAAAGAAAAGGATGTGAAAGCATGAATCAGTTCTTTAAGAGGAAAAGAAACAGGAAGGAGAGGAGATCTGGACTTCGCAGTGGCTCGGTTGCAGCCCATGCTTTGGGTGTGCTGTTGTAGCTGATGCTTCAGGGCTACGGCAGCTGTGGCTGCTCCTGCCTCTGAAAGGAGCTGTTGAGCTTTGCTGGGTGTCTCATTCTCACAGTGTTCACTGCATGTACTGGGGCAGCCAAACGCTTCCTGGTGCTCCCAGAGCAAACTTAGTCCCAAGCTCCATGTTTCCCACCAGCAGCACACTGGGAGGGGGTGAGCTCCAGCGCAGGAAAACTGGAAGGGTGGAAGTGAGGAGTGAAGAAGGGGGCAGAAGCTCATGCAGGCTGGCCTTATGCAGCACTGCTGTCCTGTTCCTGCCTGGGCAGCCTTGCGGGCTCGTGGATCCAGAGTCCTAAACTGAGACTGGAAACTATGAATGAAGTTGTTCTTCCAGGGACATATATCCGGACCAGTGACGGGCGGATTTTTGCTATCCGGACCACTGGGAAGCCAAAGGGCAATGAAGACCGTCGGACAGCTGCCTCAGGTGGGGGCCTGTGAGCACAGTATGAGGCTTGCTCATGTGCTTTCCTACCTGAGTGTCTGGGGCAGTGCTCCCTGGTCACGTTCCATCGTGCCTGTGTTCAGAGCTGACCCCACAATCTTCCCATGATATCCCCACCTTCTTTTCCACTGTTGCCTCTTTGGCTCCCGGTTTTTTCTCCATGGTTTGTCTTTTTCACCGGCTCCATCTCTTTGTTTCCAGGCTCCCAGAGCTCTTCACTGGAGTCCACAAGCAATGGCAGACACAGTGCCTCATCAC
Source organism: Falco naumanni (assembly GCF_017639655.2). NCBI lineage: Eukaryota > Metazoa > Chordata > Aves > Falconiformes > Falconidae > Falco > Falco naumanni. The sequence goes on along the minus strand of NC_054057.1, from coordinate 112,197,635 downwards.
CGCAGCTCCCCAGTGCGGAGGAGCTCACTCGGCCCATATCCCCTGACAGCCCCGAGATCATCAGCGAGCTGCAGCAGTACGCAGAGGCAGCAGCTGCCCGGGAGTCCCGGCACAGCTCGCCCAGCACCAATGCGGCACAAGGCCACCCTGCCCGCACGGACAACGCACCCGGCTTGGCAGCCCGAGGAGCCGAGCAGCGTGTGGGGATTCACTGCATGGCTCCCTCTGCATCTTCAGCCCTGCCAGCCACCAGCCAGCACGCTGATGCCCACTCGGTGTTGGACTTACGGGGCAACAAGCGCAAGTCGACCTCGCCATCGGCTCCGGAGGAGCAAGCCCGCAGGCAGCAGAAGAAGCGCCAGTTGCCATCGTCCGTGCAGCCGTACGAACACGGGTACCCCGTTTCTGGTGGGTTCGCCATGCCTCCTGTCTCTTTAAACCACAACCTAACCCATCCATTTGCCTCCCAACCAGGAAACTCCTTGTACATGGGCACTGGCTCCTCTTACTACCAGCTGCCCAATTTACTCCCAGACCCTCATCTGGTGTTCCCTGTGACTACTGACCCTCTGCTGACAGCCGGCACCGCCAGCTCTTCTGCTGCTACCTCAGCCACCGCCAGCGTCCCCCCATTCATGCTAAACCCTTCTCTGACAGGGGTGCTGCCCAATTACTCGCTTCCCTTCACACAGTCACTCCTGCCTGAGCCCAGGATGTTTGCTCCTTTCCCAGCCCCTGTCTTGCCCAGCAGCCTTCCCAGGAGCATGGCATCTGCCTACCCTGGCTACATGTCCCCTCACTCGGGCTACCCGGCTGGGGGCCTCCTTCGGTCCCAGGTGCCTCAGTTTGAACCCCAGGAGGTCCCAGAGGTGGGATGCAGCTCTAATGACGAGGACAAAGACGACGATGTTATAGAGATCACAGGGAAATAATGGGCCCAGCTCCTGCTCAGTCTCAGCTCCGCCAGGAGAAAAAAGTTGCAGGACCTTTTTGGGAGTCAGGATTTCCCCTCTGGGCCACGGCAGCGGGTGGAGAAGGATGCAAAGGGTGTGGTGTGGGGGTTGTTTTGTTCTTTTTGTTTTGTTTTGTTGGTTTTTAGCTGTCAAGGATCTGAATGGTATTGGGGGCTGGGAGATGGGAGGGGGTGCAGAGTGGACCTGCAAGGGCTGGGGGAGCGAGAGCCGGGGGAGGAGGGCAGCAGCAATGCAAACCATAGGAGTGCCTCCCTCCCACACTCCGTCTGTCTGTCTGTCTCTGTTCTCTGTCTTGTCTGGAAGGGGGAGGCTCGGTGTTGCGCGTCCCTGTCCTCAGGCCTGGGGGCACAGGCTTGACTACTGGCAGGGCCGAGCTCCCTCTCACATGAACTGCCTTATCTGTGAACTTCTCTCGCTCTGGGAGGTGTGGGCCAGGGGGTGACTCCCACAGAGGTTGGGGACAAGGTGTTTTTAATGGGGAGGGAGTTGGGGTGAGGGGGGGCTTCTATGTCGTGTATGTTGGGATGGGGGGGATTGATGTTAAAAAAAAGAAAAAAAAAAAAAGAAACAAAACACCCCACAAACGATTTGTCATCCTCTTCAAATTTACATGAAAGCAGTGTGAGGGCTCCAGGCAGGCTCCTGCTGCAGAGAGGAGGGCAGGGCTCTGGCAGGGGCCTCCCCGGGCCCTTCTGGAGGGTTCTGTCCTCCCCTGGGCCCTTCTGGAGGGTCCTGTGCAAGGTAGGTTGGTCCTGTGGTGCCAAGAGCTCTGTGTGCCAGATGAGTGGAGCAATCCTGGCCATCTCGGGGGCTGTCGGAGGGGAATCCTGGTGACTCCCCAGCTCCATGGCTCTGCCAGGCTGTGTGAAGGCCACGTCTCACCCCACCGTGGCCCACCAGGTCCAGGGGTAGGTGGGCTCACTGCTGCTTCTGAACAGCGCCAGGCAGTGGAGAAGGTGGGGAGAGGGGACACTGGACCCAGTGCCGGTTGCTGTTGAATCTGTGATTGGAGCAACTTCCCCCTGCACAGTATCTCTACATTAATTTATTTCATGAAGGCATAATATTTATTGTTTGGGAGACTCTTTCTTTCTACTTTTAAATTAATTTCCGTATTAAAAGAAATAAAATGCTGGCCTCCATCATGCGACGGTTGCTTGTTGGGTTGTCTGTGTGGAGAGAAGCAGCTGGTTGACCAAAGCATAGCCTAGAAGCAGGGCCAGCTACAGAGGTTGCCTGTAGCTGACCCATGTTGTGTTGGCTGGATGTGGCCCATGGAGGGATTGTGCCAGAGCAGGGGGGAGCTGCTCCGGGTGTTCTGCAGCAGCCGGAGGGAGGATGGAGCCCTCTTATGTTGGGGCAGGTGGAGGAGTACACGTAGAAGCCTCCTGTGCTCATTCCCAGTGAGGAGCAAGGCTGTGAGGTGTGCGGAGTTGGGGGAAGCACCTTTCCCCACGCAGGGAGTGGTGCTCAGCCCAGCCCTGCTGTGCCACGGGCGTGCAGAGCCCTGGCCCCGACGGCGAGCGTGCTGGTTGCTTGCCGCGGAGGCTGGGCGACCCGGCGCAGCTGGACTTGGCGCGTGTGACTCTGTGTGTGAACGCGGTAGGACCGAGACTTGAAATTCAGGAACCTCTGCGTCACATCTGGGTGTCGCCAGGCAGGAGATATGCTCGCCCATGTGGGATGTCCCTGGAGCATGGCTGGGACCTTGGAGCAGTGGTAGCTTGTAGGGGACCCCTCGGGCCGTGGAAGCTGCAGTCACTGGTGTTTAGTAGGACCAAGGAGGCGTAGGAAAGGGCAGGATGTCCTGACATCCCCAGTCAAAGGGGTGCTGGAAGGTGGGGACTCCCTTCCTGAGAGAGGGGGGGAGGGGGTGTGTGCACGTGTGTGTTACAAAAACATAATAAAATAATGTTATGGGGCTTTCCTAGTGTCTTTCTCTGTTTAATGGACATTGTCTGTCAAACATAACCACACCATTCATAGAAGCCTTAGATCAACAGTTTAGCTATGCAAATTATTTTAATTATTTTTTAAAAAAACCAAACATTAAAATAGTGCTTTCTTCTTTAACATATCCTAGGAGTTGAAAACCGAGGGGTTCTGAGCAAACTGCTGGACAACTTGTCTTTGGATGCACCATGGAAATAAAAATCAAACCCCCCCACAAAAGTAACAAAGCAAATTAACTGATGGTGTTCATGCAAGTTTCTCCAAAGACTTGACAGTGCTGCATCTGTGAGTCACGCCCTCCTGTGCTCTGTGTGTCCACCTCATGCACAACCCTGTGACACTGATTGTATGACGAGCTTGCCCAGATGTCCGTTGCGTCCCTGTGAGGCTGTCAGTTTTCCGGTGGATTTGGGGAATGGACCTAGGCGCAAGGGCCTTCCTTGTCGAGAGTAGCAAGTGTTGGGACCTGTGGGCGTGTGTGGGAGGCCGGAGCACGAGCAGACCCTCACCAGAGCCCTGCCACAGCCCCGGGCCTCACTGGTGGTGGTCAGGGTAGTGGGGTTCATCTGAGGGGTCCTCCCCGGTCCTCTCTGAGCGGGGCTTTGCTGTGGCTCTGTGCTGGGACGAGGCATGAAGGTTTGGCTGGGGGCGGTCAGCACTGCGGCTCTGGCTGCGGAGCCGGTGGCTGCGTGCTGTTCTCGCTGCTCCTTGCCTCTCCGGGCGAGCACCCGGGGCTTCCTGAGCAGGCCCTGGCGCCTCCCCGTGCTGCTGCCTGACGTCCCCGGGGCTCCCGGCGTAGCCTGAGCCCTGTGGCCGCAGGGGCTGGAGGTGACGGTGCTTGGCTGTGGCAGGGCGCGTGCTCCGTGCCGCGGGCTGGCCGATAACCTCCTGGCACCAGGGCATGGTGCGAAGGCTCTCCTGGCTCCTGTGTCGCGGTAGCAGCTCGGAGACCCCTCACCACCCTCCCGTGGTGCACCCCCGGACGCCACCTGTTGCGAGGGGCTTCCTCTCGCTGCCCGATGTCCGTGGCTCCGGGCAGCCCCAGCACGGGGCAGCGCCTGCGTGGAGCCCCAGCCGCCCTCCCTGAGCGCTGGGCACGGCGCCTCTGCCCCATACCAGCCCTGAGCAGCCCCGTAACGAGGGGCCGGGTCCCCTGGGCCCCATCAGAGCCTTGGCTGGGGGTGGTCACCGCAGGGCTCCCGTGGGCACTGGCAGCGGCTGGGGCTGCTCCGGGGCAGCTGGAGGCACCTGCTCGCCCACAGGGCTGTGGGAAGGGTTTCTGCCACCCCATGGGGGCACGAGGGCGTGTGGGTGATCCAGGGCCTTTCTGAGTGGGGGGATCTCTCCTGAGCCCTGAAGGTCCCCCATGGGGCTCCCTCTCCCCCGCAGCTGCCCTCCCCAGGCTTTTCTCCTCTTCAACACGTGGTTCTGCTGCCGAGGGTCCTGTCTCGGTTTCCCTGAGCCTGGAACAGGGGCTTTCCCTGCACGGGTTAAATTTTTCTTTTGCTGCTGAATTTCTGTCTCCAAATGACCGGAGAGAAGCAGCTGCCAGTTCGCAGCAGGGCTGCAGGTGACACCGAGGACAGCAGTGCAGGACACCCTGCTGGGGTGCTGGGACACTAAGGAACGTTTCTGAGCAGCCCTGAGGCCAGGACAGAGCCCAGGGTCCTCGCTGGTGCCCAGCTGCCCTCTGTGCTGGTGCCCAGCTGCCCTCCGTGCTGGTGCCCAGCTGCCCTCTGTGCTGGTGCCCAGCTGCCCTCTGTGCTGGTGCCCAGCTGCCCTCTGTGCTGGTGCCCAGCTGCCCTCCGCGCGGGCGCCCAGCCCTCACCCTGCCCTTCGGTGGCAGGCAGAGCCGGGTGAGGGCCGGGTGCCACAGCTGGGTGTAGTGCCGAGGGCACAGCGGGGGCTTGGCTGCCCTGTGCCCCAGTCACAGCGGTTTTGTTACCCACCCCCACCCCCCGGCACGGTGCTTGGGGGTTGTGGGGGGGCTGCAGGGTGGGGGCTACAGCCTGGCCTGTGCTGGGCAGGGTCCGCTGCACGTTGGCCTCCCGCGGTGCCTGGGAGGTTTGTGGGGTGGGTGCAGGTACTCACAAAGCAAATATCCCGGCACGCAAAGGATGGGATTTCCACAGGGGCTTCCCAAGAAATAATGTGTATTTTGGCTTAATGATGTCAGTAAATGGCTGAATGCAAGAGAATCGCTGTTGGTTTGTGGGTGGTTTCCAGGCCAACAGGGACAACTACACCAAATACCCTCACAACTGGTGTTTCTCGCCACTCTGGGATGAATTTTGTTAATCCAGCCCTGGAAGAACTGGAGGGGGGGGGGGGGGGGGGGCAAAGGTTAAAAGGGGAATATAGTCCAGCTAGATTACAGTGAGGTGATGGCTCCTTGAAACTGAGGGCAAGCGCTCCCTTTGAAGGGACGACGATGTGAGTGCGGGAGAGCGACCTGCGCCGCCTGCCCGAGCACCCTGCGCCACCCTGCTGCCCGCGGCTGCCTTCGGGCTCCCGCCCTGGTGGCACCCGGCTCGGAGCTGGAGTCTCTGGCAGATCCACGGCAGCCTGGAGGAATCCATCACTGAGTCTCGTTTTAGGTTTTCTGTTGGTTTGGGGGTTGGTTGTTGGGTTTTTTTTTTATTTCTCTTTTCTTTTTTACTACCGCCTTAGTTTGTGGCCTGTCTTTTTGTGGTTGGAAAGAGGAGTATTACTAGCAGGGTGGGTTGGTCGGTTGGCCCCGCGCATGATCATGTGCTTCCCTCTTCTCTCTGTCAAACGGGATGTGCTCGCCTGATCTCCCAGAACAGAGACTTTGAACAATTTGTTGTTTATATGATGTATTTATTTTTACTTGTGTTTCATGTCATTTTTTTAAAAAATAATAAATTGTAAGTTGGTATAACTGCCTGTTGTTTCTCTCTCTTTTTTTTTTTTGGTAAAATAAATGTCAAAATTTAAAAAAGTGGTGTGGTTTGAAGTGGATCAGAGCTGGGCTGGGCATGGGCACCTCTGCAAACCCCAGGCGCCGCAGAGCCGGAGCCCAGGCTCAGCCGGCAGCTGTGCCCCGCTGCCTCCGCCGGCGTTTGGGCTCTGGGGGCACCTCTGCAGCCGCCTGGGCGAGCACCCACCGGGGCACAGCGCGGCCGCGGCGAGGAGCCACGGGCACCCATGGCAGGGCTGGACGCTGCCGGGTGTCAGAGCCCTTTGTCGGAGCTGGCCGTTTCCCTTCTCTGTCCTCCGCGCTGATTATCGCTGCTGATAACAATCGTCATTAAGGGCCAGGGAAAAACAAGGAGAATAAATATTCTGCAGGGTGTAAATAGCTCGAAGTCTCGGAGAGCGGCGCAGGCTGCGTGCCCTGCCCCCGGCGTGCCCTGCGGGGCACACGGCGCGGCAGCGGGACCGGGGACAGGCAGGGTTTGAGGTAGTAACAGTGGCGCGTTTCCGCGTGGGAAGCCGAGAGGCTCCTCGGAGCTGCCCACGTGCGAGAAGGGCCCTGGAGAGACTCGAAGGGTCTCTGTGAGCTGCGGGTGGCCCCGGCCCCCCCTGCCCCCTCACAGGGGCTGGGGGTGCCTCCGCACCCGGCCGTTCTTGCTGTCCGGGGACGGGTGCTGCCACTTCGGGTGCCAGGCTTTCTGCCGCTGCCTTTCCTGGTGCCGCAGGGCATTGCAGTAGACATCCAGGCTGGTGCCCGGCGCTCCCAGGGCCCGCGAGAAGCCCTTGTAACCTGGGTGCAGGTCAACCCGGGGCCGGGGGCTCTGGTGGGCCCCTCCTAGCTCGGCCCCCTTGCTCCGTTTGTAAGGTGGCACCTCCATGGCCTCGTGCCTGATGATGCGGAGGCTGTATCGGGTGAGGGGCCGGGAGAAGGAGCGCTCCACCGCCTGGCACTCGTAGGTGCCCGCATCCTCCCTCGCCAGCTGCCGGATCAGCAGCCCTTGCTCCAGCACCGAGAAGTGTCCGTTGTTCCTGACCTAGGCAAAGGCAGAGCACCATGAGTCAGTCCCCTGGGTACCGAGCCACCCCTGCGCCTCGTCCCCACCACCCTGTCCCCTGTACCTCGCTCAGGCCTGTCTCCTCGCCGTGCCGCACCAGCCACCTGACGGTTGTCTGTGGGGAGCGTGTCAGGCACTCGAGGAAGGTTGAGTTCTTCTCCACCCCAAAAACCAGCTTCTCCACAGCAGCAGTCCCTGCGCAGGGGATGGGACAGGGGAAGGGGTGAGTACCCTGCGTGGGAGCTGAGCTGTGTGACAGGTGGGGAGGGAGGGCAGCATGGAGCATCCAGCACATGGTGGGTGGCACAGGGTCTGCGGTGGGCGGTGCTGGTGGGCACTGGTTTCCCAGCACCATGCCGTGTGCCCTGCTGGGCATTGCTGGCCCCCGAGCAGAGCTGGCCACCAGCACCGGGGCTGCTCGGAGGGGCTGGGGCTGGTGCTCACCCTCTGTGGTGTCCTGGCACTGGCTGAGCGGGTCAGACTTCAGCACGTCCTGGCAGCGGGCACGCCTGGGGGAGAGCAGACAGGGCTGTGGGGTGGCGTCTGTCCCGCGCTCTGGGACCCCTCCGTGGCAGAGCAGCCAGGGAGAAGGGGGACCGGGAGGGCTGGGGGACAGGCAGGCAGGGTGGCGGTGGGGGTGGGCTGGCAGATGAAGCTCCAGGGCTGGCAGCTTTCCTTTCCCTGCTCCGTCATCCCTTTGCAGTGAGACAGCTGGGCTGGCCCGGGTGGGCACTCACCTCTTCTCGGTGAGCAGGTGCGGGGCGCAGGTCTTGCTGTCCCAGGTGCAGTAGGGGTCCCTGGCCAGGCAGCAGTCGGTGCAGGTTTTGCCGTAGAGCTCGCAGCGGTACAGGGCGAGCTGGAGCAGTCCGTGGGTGCTGCTCACAAACAGCTCCTGCTGCTTGGGCAAACAGCGGCCGTCAGCACGCGCGGCCGGAGGCTGGGGACAGCCAGGACACAGAGCTGCCCTGTCCTGGGGTGGGGGCACTGGGAGACAGGGGGAGTGCGGGGCAGAGCCTGCCCCCCCTACACTGCCCCGGCAGGATCCCGTTCCCTAAATGTGCAAGCCCTGGGGCCAAGGGACCTGAGGAGAGGGGCTGGGGCCAGCTGCCCCCTGTGCCCTGTCCCTTAGCTGCTTTAGGAAGAAACAGGAGGGAGGACTCACCCGCTTCGGTGATAATTTCATGTCCAGGATGGGAGAAGGCACCTGGAGGGGAAGGAGAAGGTGCTGCAGCCATGTCGGTCCCTCCTGGGTGCCCCAGCCTGCTAGTGGGGCTGGGACCCCGAGGGTCGCAAGATGCCAGGGTCCCGATTCAGGTCCCTGGTTCCAGCTCCACCTGCTCCACCCAAGCAGCCTGGGCTGGCCCTGCTCAGCAGACGTGCTTTCAGACTGGGGCTCAGCCCTGCCATTTTAGTTCAGGCTCCTGTGTACTACCCCCATCCCCCCTAGGGACCGGATGGGGAGCTGGGAGATGACATGGCTCCAGTCCCCCTGGCTCCCCTTCATGCCAACCGGCCAGGGCAGGTGGGAGGCGGCAGCAGGGAGGTGAGGGACCTCCCTGACAGAGGCCAGTGACTTGCTGCAGGAGCTCGCAGGGAGGATACCACAGGGTGAGGGGAGACTGCGTGGTCCAGCCACTGCGGTCCAGCCCTGGCCTCCGGTACCTTAGTGACGCTGATCTCCTCCAGGCTGATCACCTCGGGGCCACGGCTTATCCCACCGGCCAGCCCCACCTTCAGGACTTTACCTTCATCTGTGAATGCAGCGGGAGAAGGAGCTGTCAGGGCCAGGAGCCACCTGAGCCGGCAGGACCGGTGTGCCATGCAAGCTGCCCCATGGTGACAGCGTCCACAGAGCTGGGGTGAGTTCCCACCTGTGCCGAGGAAGAGCACGTCGTAGTGCTGGCTCTCCATCTCCAGCCGGTGCACCAGCAGCCGCCGCAGCCGGTAGGGCACGTTAGCCCTCACCAGTACGGGCTGGCGGCCCTGCGGGTACACAGGCTCCCACATCAGCTGGTGGGTGCGCATGAAGCTGATCACCTCGTCAGGGAAATCCTTGGTGGACTGCAGGAGCGGGTCGTACGTCTCACTGGGGCACTGCGTGGCAATGCAGGGACTGCATGAGGGCCAGGCCCGGCCAGGTCATCCCAGTCCCTCGCACCCCGCTTCCCAGTCCCTTACCGTGCCAGGACGGGGATAGGGGACGCGGCCCTTGTATTCTACCCAGCGGTAGTCGAATCCCTCCTTATGTGCAAAGGGGCCACTGAAGGCAGCTCTCACAGCAGCCATGGAGTAGACACAGACGGCAGAGCCACTGAAGACACCGCTGCGGGGGAGCACAGGGCTGTCAGCATCCATGCTGCTCCACGGGGACCAGATGTGTGCACGCCCATGCCCCTGAGCCCACGCTGTCCCCTGCCAGCCCCAGAGTTGTGCGCAGCACCCAGGGGGTGACAGGAATCCCTCTGGCACAACCAGGCCAGCCTGGGGGACCACTGGCCGTTAGGCAGATGGGCTGGTGAACCAGCAGCAGGGAAAGCAGAGCGCTGGCCAGTGGCCTTCCTCTGCCAGCTGGGTGCTGGTCCTGCCCTGTTCCCCCACCGGGGCTCCTCATGGAGCAGCACTAGTGAGGGGCTGGACGGGCTGGATTGCCCTAACCAGAGCCCTGCTCACCTGGAGACCGTAAAGAGTCCAAAGACGAGGGGATTCTGAGGGTCCCGGGTGCGCAGGAGGAAAACATCCTCTGTAAACAGAGGGGTGGAGGTGAGGCACCCAAGAGCTGGAGTACCGGTCAGGGGATGCAGGCAGGCATCCTCAGTCCCACACCCACCTCCCTGGGGTGGACTGGAAGGAGCAGCCATGGCAGAGCAGCGTTGCTCCTGGCTGCAGACTGGGCTGTGCACTTACCGAGCTGGTCAAAGTGGGTCTCGGTGCCCTGGGGCCCGGGGATGGAGCACACCAGGCGAGCCTTGAGGAATGTGCTCCAGCGGTTAATGAGGCTGCGCTTCCCTCCGACATCATTCTGCCAGGCACCAAGAGCCAGGCTCAGTCCAACCCTCCCCCACCGAGGCACACTCCTCCATCCCCACAGCAGGACAGCCCCAGCCCTGAGCCCTCTGCTCCATGGTATGTGTGCGGTGACACCTTCACATCCTGCTGTTGGCTCCTGCTTGGGGTGCCCCTTGGCCCAGAGGAGGTAAAAGCCCACCCGGTGGGACACCCAGCCATGGCATGCTGGCCTTTGGTGACTGACCTTGCAGACCCGGGCCACCCTGGCATGGATGTGCCGCCTCTCCCACTGCCCAGCTTCCATGGCTGTTTCACGGAAGAAGATGTAGACCTTGTCATCATGGGGGTTGTAGGTGTCGGGGATGGCGTAGGCACCAACAAACGCTGGCTCTGCAGGGGGAAGAAGCAGCACAGTGTGTCCCTGTGCCCTGATCTGACCCTATTGTACGGTCCCTGAAAGCCCTCGGGAGCAGTGTGAGATGCTGAGGGTACGCAGGGTGCGCCAGGGAGCCCCTGCAGCTCAGAAGGCCCATCCCTGGTGCTCAGGCTGCAGAGTACGTGCTGGGGCACAGGTCCCACTAGCTGCTTCATCAGTGCTTGCCCCCAGAGAGGAAAAGGGGGCCAGACCACTGAGCCCTGGACTCAGTGCTGGCCCCAGCCTCTCCCCAGCAGGCAGGAGAGCCCCCTGCACCCCACAGCTCCCCTGCTCTTACCGTGTAGCCAGTGGTCCTGGTTCTGCTCCGTCCGAATGTAGCTCTGCTCCGCCCCATGGACCCAGGTCCGGAAGAAGGCAGCGCTGCTGCCCATGAAGTCACTGGAGGTGCCAGAATACAGCTCCCCATCTGCGGGGTCAGAGGGGGTGCCACTGCCAGGGGTACCCTGGCAGAACTCCCCTGCGTCCTCAGAGGCTCGGGGAGAGTAGAGGTGGCACAGCTTGGCTGGGAGCCTCCTCTAGACCTGTGACCCAGCACAGCTTCTAGCCCCAAACCCGCCTAGCCCTTCCACGGCTCTGCTACAAGGCGGGGGGGCTGACGGCACCACACCCCCCCCCCCGTGCATGCCACTCGACCTGCACCCTGCATTTGGGAATCTGTGCAGGACCCGTGATGCTGGGGTGAGCCAGGCCAGGACCGGGCTCTGTGGGATGGCTCCTCTCACTTGCCCATGCTCGGGCACCAGCCCAGGACCGCAGCCACGTACAGCGGAGCAGGGTGCAGGCACGGCTACCAGCACCTCCCAGCACAGACCATTCCCAGCGCTCCCACCCCCCAGCATCGCCTCTGCTTCCCACTCCCTCTTACCGATGAGGAGCCCTGTGAAGGGCTCATGGGGGCTGTATGGGCACCGTCCTCGCCCTGATTCCAAGGAGTGGGTCACCAACCACATGGGGGGAGCCCCAGGACCCTGCCAGAGCCAAAGGGGACACGTGAGCCTGGGGCAGGCTGGAAACAAGCTGGGCATGTAGAGAAGAGTGGGAAGGAGGCTGGTGTGCTTGGCTCCGCAATAAGCAGGTCCCTCGAGGGGGCTGCCAGTGCCCGGTCCCCTCCCCGTGGGGCACCACGGCACTGCCAAGCTGGGGCTGCCTCTCGCCATACACAGCAAGGCCATGCAGGTGTTAAGGACCGCACCAGGCTGGCTGGCCACCCTCCCCAGGCTCCAGGGCTCCCTCTCCCCCCCACTCACTGTGGGGGGTCACTCCCCACCTTCTGCAGCGGGGACGCGGCTGCCCAGGGTGTCCCTCACCTTGCCCCTGGCTCCCAGCTGGATGAAGGCGCAGACGGGCTGGTAGGAGCCGGTTCCGCAGGCAAACACGTGGCTCCGGTTGAAGGGCTGGAGGAGGCGGATGAAGTTGGCACACTCTGTCTGCTCAAGGGGAGATGTTTGTCAGGGGACTGAGCCCAGGCCTGGGCACCTGTCCCCAGCCCCATGGCTGGTCTGCTTGGGATGCGGGAGCCTGGCCAGATCCTGCCTTGGCTGCTGGCAAGCTGAGCTTAACTCTGGCTGGCTCAACACCCTCATCTCAGGCAGACCTCAAGGCTCCCTGTCGGGGTGATGTGGGTGTTTAATATCCATGATGAGCTGCAAAAGGCCGTGGGCAGGGGCTGCCAGCCCTGCTTACCTCCACGTTCTTCCCCGCCAGCTGGCAATGCTCAACCTGCTCCCTGGAGGCTGGCCAGAAAATCTGCAACACAAAGACCCCATCGATGCAACCCCTGCTTCCCTCACCTGCCTGGATCGTGCCGGCACCGGTGGGAATGGGCTTGGCCGAAAGGCGCTGCCAGGCTCAGGCACACAGTGAGGGTGTGGGGCTGCTCTGCAATGGGTCTGACACCCCCTCGGGCCCCAGCGCCGGGCCAAGCTCAAGCAGGCAGCCCGCCAAATAGGCTCAGAGTGACTGTGGCCTGGGGACAGAGCCGGGGTGGGCCGTGGCACGCCCAGTGGGTGGGCAGGCTCTCCTGGATCCCAGCCCGTGGGAACGCCAGGCTGCAGCGCCTTAATGGGCTTTTCTTTTGTTGGGCTTGATCTGCGCACCCTGCCAGCAGGATGTCTTGGGATGACATTAGCAGACTCGCCGCTGGAGTTGCTGTAGCTCTTGCAGCAGGGACAAGGTGTGACAGCAGGGCTCCGGGCACTGCCCTTCCACCCTGGGTCCACCCAGGTCCCCTCTCCTGGCCAAGCCACCCTGGCCCTCCCTGGCGTTGGCCTGTCCCAGCAGGGCTCAACACCGCCAGGCACGGGTTGACCCCAGTGATTGAGACATCCTGATGTAAATGTGTCCCCGGTGACATTAGAACAGTGCTGCTGAGCGCACATCCACCTCCACACCCCAGCATGGGAATGAGGAGCGGCTCCCGCGCAGGAGGAGGCCAGTCTGGCCAGGATCACACCCACACCCTCCTCCCCGCACTGACCTTCTCAGGCTCTCTGCTGGGATGGTCCAGGTGGAGCAGGAAGATGTGGTTTTTTGCTCCCACCATCAGCCAGGCCCTGTCTTCATCCACCAAGAGGGCTTGGAAATCCAACCCGTTCCCTGAGGCCAGCAGCAGGCGAGAGCTGTTGGATTTCAGCAAATCTGAAGAGCACAAGGTGGGAGAAAGAGAAACCCACCCACGAATGACACAACAGGCAGCCAAAGGCCCCGTGCTCCCCCTCCCAGGGACAGCTCTGGCTACCCACCCCTTCCCAAGAGAACACAACCTTCCTGCCACTGCCGGCGCAGAAAAGGCGCTGCCCTCAGTGCCCCGAAGCTCACGGCGAGGCCTCCCGTGGGCCTTCCCGGCAGCGCCCATACAGAGGAGAAGACGCGCCGGCCTGGCCTGGCCGGGCTGTCTGCAGGGTGCGGGGCAGCCCAGGGTGCTCATGGCCGGCCTCGCAGAGCCACTCCTGGAGCCCAGAGCCTGAAGCTGCGGGGAGAGGGCTGAGGACGGAGGGACTTGCTGTACCACCCAGTGTGTTCTCCCTGGGGTTCTCGAGAGAGTTTACACACACGAAGTTCTGGCTGTTCGCTGGGGCAAAGCATCCCGCAGGGGAAGGCCGTACAGAAAGAGCAGCCGCAGCCTGGCCAGACACCGCTCCCCTCTGCTCCCCCGAGCCTTCTGGTCTGGCAGCGGCTGCTGGGCCTGACCCCGGCACAAGGACGGGCAGGTGGCTGGGTGTACTGGGACAGGTGGGTGCATGGGTGATCGTCCCTGGCCTAAGCAGCTTGTAAGAAAAGTCCCCTGCTGTAGAGGAATGAAGCCGGGTTAATTAACAATGTCCAGCTGTGGGCTGGCTTCAGGGGGGTGGGCTGGCTGATGGGGATAAGGTGCAGCTGTGGCTGGTTCCTGCTAAGGAGTCAAATAGCTCTAAGGGCCGTATGGAAGAGGAGCAGCCAATGAAGGGAGACCTGGAAGAAGGTGAGTGGGTGAGTGAGTAGGTGAGTGAGTGCCCGCCTGCCTGCCCGCCCGCCCTGGATGGAGGAGAGACAAGAAGCAGAGGCACTGGCCTGAGGCGTATGAAGAAACAGCGCAGACAGTAGATGAACTGTTGAAACCCTGTGGGGGATTGATGGCCGTGCTGGGGCAAGGTGAGGGAACTACTTATTGAAGTTTATCTGGGGTGGAATGGTAAAAGCCTTGTTGCAGCCGGCCAGTTTTGATAGTGCTGTGACGCTCCGCTGTGTCCCTGGTGCAGCCCCGACCCTGCACCCACCGCCCCATGTTTCCCACCGTGTCCTCAGAGACAGCCCAAACCCCGTGTTAGACTGGCTCAGGAAAAGGGGCCTTTAAGAGTATCCCTTTGGCACTGCCGGAGGGAAGAGTGAGGGGGAAGCGTGCCACGGACCCAGGGCGCTCTGGGCAGCGGGAAAGGCTCTGCTCTTCGGGCTGTAGCTCCTCCTGTGCAGAAGCCCAGGGGTGGCTCGCATGGCCCCCCCAGCACAGTTGTGGACATATGAGTGTGCAAGAGGGACAATAAGCTCTTGTCTCTTGGTTAACCACTCCTGAAACCTCCCAGGGCTCACATAGCTCCGTGATGTGCAGTGCCAAGTTTGGGGGCCGGCTGCCAGGGTGAGCATCCCCAGCACCGTGCACAGGTCACGGCAGCTGCCACCCCAGCCAGTGCCTGCTCCCAGGGATCAAGGCAGGGAGATCAGCGCTGAGGTGGCTCTTAGAGCTTCCAGAAATCAGAACACATCAGTTTCCTCTTTAGAAGTGGTGGGATCCAGCAAGGGACAGTGTGAAGGCTGGCTGTGCTGGCGAGGCTGCTCTTGGCTTTGGTGCTGTGCAGGGAAAGGGCGAAACCGGGGCTCTGGGAAGAGGAGATGGAGACAGGCGGCTGCTGGATGGGGGCTGGGGGGAAGTGGAGTGTGACTGGAAACCCGGGGCAACCTGTAAAGTCCTGGCTGAGAGATTACCCAGAGTCATGTCGGTTGGAGCAGTGTGTCAGGGACGGAGGGAGGGGAGCTGTCAAGGGGAGCAGGTGCTGGCTGGCTGGGACCGCAGGGATATACGTGGCCCCGGGCACAGGTGGGATATACGTGGGCACAGGCATGGCTCCATCCGAAGGGGACCGGCTGACCCGGGAGGTTGCGTCTCTCTTCCTTCCACCCTGTTTCCAGGGCAGAGGGGACGTGGGGCCAATGCCTGTGGGATGGAAATGCCATTGACGTCCGCTTGTCCCTGTGGGGGAAGGACCTGCTGGGCCCCAGGCAGCAGGCAGGGATCCCTGCCACATCCGCACGCCGCAGCCAGGCTCGCTCCCAGCTAGCGTTTCCTTCTCTCCTTCCTCCGGGGCCACAGATCCAGTTACTGTGGGACGCAAATGCTGCTCTGCCAGGTGCCACTTCCAGCTGTGCTGGGGAGCTCCTGGCCCTCTTCCTGCTCCCACAGAAGCTGTGCATAGCGTCACCTCACTCCCCCCTACCCCTGGGTGCCCAAGGGCTATCTGGGTGCTGTGGATGTGGAGAAGCAGATTTCCAAGCCTTTCCCACCAGCTGAATGGCATTAACAAGGGAATTCCTGTCCCTGCCTGCAGGCCGTTGTTGTCACTGCTGTGTGCCCAGCGGGCTGCTGTGCATCATCCACCCTCCAGTGTCTGCCAGCGCTCCTGGGACCTGCCTGATCCAGGGGAAAATGTCAGGCAGGGCACTGGGCAGTTGGGCTGGGGTCAGGGGGAAGGTCAAACATTCATCTGGTACATAGGTATAATTAATCGGAGTGGGGACAAAACTGGTCCCAGGGAATGTCACCTGCTGGCCACCCTCTGACCTGCCCCAGCCTCATCCGAGGCCAAGGTCAGGCAGGATGACAGAGGTGCTCTCCCTGCTGCTGTGGACCCGGCAATGACTCACTGCCCTGCACTCCCACCTCTGGCAGGATGAATGACCGTGAGGGGCTGAGCCTGACACTGTGGCACAGTTCTGCTCCTTCACCGAGGACGCCAGGTGCTGCGGATCCCAACCCCATACACAGGAAGCTACTGCGCACAAACACCTCTTCTAGCCCTCGGTCCAGCTACATGCACAAGGCGTTTGATTCAAACCCTGATCCTTGAGGCAGGGAACTGGGCACTCTGCAGCAGCTGCACGGTGGCTAAACCAGCGGATGAGCCCAGAGAAACATCCTTTTCTTTGTGTTTATTCTCTCCCAAGGCCACGGTGTTTATTGTTGGGACCACTGTAACCGCTTTGTCCCATCCATCACCTCCGCCTGCCCCTTAGCTACAGCATCCTCAGCACACGGCGACCCTGGGCTTCCTGGGGTCAGAGCCCGGCTGTGCCGGCGGGCTGTCCTCTCCCCTTCCCCCAGCCCTCAGGCAGAGCTGACCATGGAGGAGATCCCCGAAGCCCAGGGGAAGCTTGGCACTAAATCAGGCTCCATCCCCTCACTGCCTTTGGCTGATAAGGGACTTGCCAGCGCAGCTTTTGGTGCTGATAACCAGGGACCCACCAGCCTCCTGCGCTGCTGAGCACTTGCTGCATGGTGATGGCTTCTGGGTCCTGCCCAGCTGGGCTGGCTGCAGATCAGAGGATGGCAGGAGACCCATTTGCCAAGCCCTAGCTGTGCCTGCGCAGGATTATGACAGTAAAAGGAGCTGGGAGGCGTGCTGTGGCTTCGCTGCAGAGCTGCACTGCTGTATGGCCTGAGAAAAAAGAGAGGCTCAGCGCTGGGCAGCGGTGGGGCTGACCCAGCCTGACCCAGGCCAGCCACAGGCGGCCGTGATTGCCAGCACGCTATTACAAACCGTCTCCTCGGCAGGGTGGGAGCCACCGCTGTTGTTCCTGGCCCTGTGCCTCATGCCCTATCCTTCCTTTGCTCTCCCAGCCTTCGGTGCTGTCATTTCCTTGTCTCGAGCCTGCTTGCATCTTCTCCCCCTGCCCCGCCAAGGGGTCTGCCTGCCTCCCCCATGCTGGGATCTGAAGGCAAGGCTGATCCTGTAGACGGACTCTCAAAGGCCTCCTTTTATTCTTTTTTTCTTCTAGGGGTTTTTAACCTAAACATCTCAAAGCATTGTGTCCTTGAACCTGCCCAGTGCTGTCCATGAGTCACATCCCTTGCCATTGTTTGCCTTGTCCTTTGAGCCCTCCTGATGCTGGGAGCTTCCTCTTCTGCCTCTGCCCAAGACTTCAGACTTGAAGGTTTTTGGCATGTGTGGCCCCAGGACACTGTGGGGCTTTGAAGTCAGCAGTGCCTCTGTGCTCCTGCTGCACCAGCAACCCTGCTCTGCCTCCTCCGGCTCCAAGGCAAGACAGACCCTGCGCTGTGTTTCCCAGCTGGGCTATCAGTGGGACCATCTCCCAGCAGGGTTATCCTGCATCCCTGGGAGGTCCAGCCCTCTCCAGCCACAAGCTGGGGACATCTTCCACCTTGCTAGCTGTCCCTGGCCAGAGAGCAGCCTCTCGGGGTGATGGAGCAGCCCAAGAGGATGGCCCCAGAGCTTTGAGTGCCATGCCTGTGGGAAAGTTGCACTGTCACCTCCCAGATGTGGTGAGGAGTTAGTTGAGCCCTGCTGACCACCACGTCCAGGGCAGCTCCGGGGACGTGCTGAGCTGCCTGTCCTTCAGAGCAGCTTGGTCTTTTTCATGTAGGAGACACCAAAATCAGGTAAACTGGCCGAGTCCATGCCGCAGGTCCATGGCAGGGTGACCCATTGCCAGGCTAGCAGGGCTCTATTCCAACTGCTCATGTCGTTCCCCTTCAGAGACCCTTTCCCTACAGACTCCCCTTTCGCACTTCTCTGGTGGGCTGTGTACTGTGTTCCCTGTCAGTTTGCTCTTGCTACATCTTCAGATCACCAAAAGCAGGCTGCCTTTGCATCAGGCGCAAGAAGAGCAAACTGTGCCTCCCCTGAGGAACTCCTAATCTAAACAGGCAAGACAGATGCAGGGGGGGAAGGGTAAAGCGCAGCAGGGTAATGATCTGCAGCGTGGATCAGTCCCTGCTCTGGAGGAAGGAAGGGGTGAAGGCAGGAGGGCTGGGCTGGCGCAGGACTGGGGGGGGAGGCAGGGGAAGGGGCTGGCAGCACTGCCTGGGGCTGTGCCCCCACTGCACTGTAAGCACGAAGGCAGAAGGCAGGGGACATTCCCCTGGGGTTGCCCGGTCCAGCTCTAGCCCAGAACATACTGTAAGATGCCCAGAGCCAGTCTGAGCAGGAGACATCCCTTCCGGTCCCAGTGCTGCGCTGGACCAGGGTGAGATGTTCCCTCTCAGGCTCCTTCTCCAATGCCAGCAGCGCCGATGCAGCACCCTCAAGGGCTGTGCATCCCTGGAACATCCCGAGGGCCAAACACATGGAGGCATTGCAGCCACAGCCGTGGGGCTACCGCCTGCCTCCCCCGAGCCCTGGCCACCCCTTCACTCCCTGCCTGCAGCATGCTCTCCCAACCCTCCCAAGCAAGGTGCAGACCCTAAGGAAATCTGCCTGGGTGGCCCCCTTACCTTTGTAGGCGAGGCGAAGGCGCGGGGCATGCTGCTTCCATGCCTGGCTGCTGCCCGGCTGCTGCAGGAGCAGGCAGAGGAGCGCAGCGAGGGGCAGGCTGTGGCGGGGGGGGCGCATGCATTCTGGTGCTCAGCAGTGGGGAAGGGGCAGCTCACCCTCACAGCACCATTGTCCAGCGCCGAGATGCTGCCTTTGCCACCAGCTGCAAGCAGAGAAGGAGGAAGGTTGCACTGCGGCCAGCTGCATGCGGGTCAGGACCCCGGTCCCAACAGCCGCTGGCTGGGAAGGGTGCTCGAGGGACGAGGGGTGATGGCTCCGTCCCTGAGAAGATGTCAGGCCAGCTGCCTGGCAGAGAGGAGCCACCAAGAGCAAGTGTCCAGCCCCCTGCACACCCACAGCGCTGCAGAACGAGCTGGGGCTGTGGTGCAGCCTGTGGCAGGGCAAGGTCAGTGCCACAGTGAGTGCTGCACGGGACAGGGTGACAAAGCACAGGCTGGGCACCCTGCGGCACCCGCCGCGAGTGCCTCGTCGGTGTTTATCTGGGCAGAGCACCTGCAGGCTGCCGGGTGGCCGGGGCCCACCCTCACGGGGAGCGCAGGCTTGGGGGGAGACAAGGTTCGTCTTCAGGAGCTCACACAGCCTGAACTGGCCGGGCTGGGAGGAAAAGCAGGGGGCTAAGGAGGCTGTCCTTGCAGCCTCAGCCAGTCATCAATGGTTCTGGTAGGGTGAGGAGGATTTCTGAACATCTCCCTTGCTGTGAGCCATGCCTGTCCCCACTGGGACACCCTGTACCCTCCACCTCTGGGAGCTGGCAAAACAGCTGGTGCGCACAGGGCCAGTTTGGATACTGGGAAAGGCTGCTGTGGCTGGGAGACCTGCTCATGGCTGTCCCGGCCACCCCCCGGGGGGCTCCAGCACGTTTCATGTCCAGGGACTTCAGAAGACCAGCTATTACAGCCTGCCTAGGGGAGGGGTGCGGCGTGCTGTCGGCATGCCTACAGCACGTGGTACCCGGGAGCGCTTGGATCCGAGCACTGTGGAAGTGACTGACGTGAGGGAAGAGGCGAGGAGTGCCTGGGGAGTAGTACACCCTGCAACAGATCCCAGAGCTTGGGCATCCCTGCTAAGTATCTGCTCAGACCTCAGTGCTTGGCCAGACCCTGGTGAGAGAGCCCTGATCTTCATCTTATCTCAGCTTGGGGTTAAATCTTGTCCATTTCGCTGAAGGGGGAATTAATGTTTTGGAGCGCTGTCTATAAACGCCACTTTCGTGATCCCTTCAGCATCAGCTGCAGCTGTGTGCACACACAATACATCGCTCTGGCCAGTAGCTCTGCAAATTGCCCGCTCACCACAGACCTCTCCAAGGCCACCGGCATCCATTGGCTCTGGGATGCTGCAGGCTGGAAGGACTGTCTTACATTCATCCCCCCTCAGAGATGTACAGGGTTTCACCGCCTCATCCACCAGCTCCCACACTTCCCGCAGGGAGCGGGGCCGGCCTGACAATTAGTTCAGGCAATTTGGATGTTTTTTCCCCATTTATAAATGTGCCAGTCCCTAAATGGCAGCTCTGACTCCCCCTCTTCCTGCATATTAGGTCCTTCCAGTCACACTGCTGGAAGAATTAAATGAGCTTTTTGGCTCATTCCTGGCCAGAGGCTCTTGGCACAAGGAGCGGGGGGTTTCTGCCGTCCCGGTGAAGGGCTGTAGGAGGGACAGTGCAGCTGAGCCTTTCCCGCTGCCTCGGTCTCTGCCTTCCACAAGAAGAAGCGCTCAGGTCTCCTCAGGGAGGAGGTTTGGGGCTTGCGGAATTGGGGTTTCTCTCCTTCCTGGCAGACAGGGAGCGAGCAGCAGCCGGTGGCCAGCAGCCGGTGGCCAGCAGCCCCGCAGCACAGCTCCTCTTCTGCCTGCTCCCTGCCCTCAGCACTGCCTTGCTCTTGCTCTGGCCAGCACAACCTGCTGCTGCTGCCGAGCCTTCTCCCATCCCAGGAGACCTGGCACCACCCTGGGACCTGGATGTGACCTCAGGATGGTGGCTGTGCCATTTTTTGTCTCTGTAGTTTGGAGCTGCTTTCTCTAACTCATCTACCCCTTTCCTGGGCAGACTTTTCAGCAGATCTGCCTAGGGGGGAAAAAATCACAAACATGATGGGTTTAGCTAGGTTGAAATTACTCAGTGCTCGACAGATTGGTTGTGGAGGGGGAGGTTCCCAGGTAGGAACCCCACCAGCCACACCGGGCACCCACTAGCAGCGCTGCCCTTGCTTCCCCAAGCGCCTTCCCAGCAGGCAGAGATGGCGAGTGGCTTTCCTGCGCTGGGGATGCTCCCAGACCTGTCCTGCGGACTCACAGCCATGCCCTGAATGAGCACTGCTATCCGGAGGTCATCGCAAGGACTTGGCGGGGATTTGTTTCTCTTTGGCAATGCACATTGTGTTGCTGGAGGACTTGGGAAAACACTGGCCTCTAATTGCAGCTTTCTATAAATGGAGCAGGGCCTGTGCTAGGCTTAGGTTTGGGCTAAGACAGCCCTAGGAGGAACCTTTCATGACCCAGAGCTCCAGAGGATGCCAGGGTGGGTTGGGATTCTGCGGATGGCAGGCAGGGCACTGCTCCTGCCTCCAGGACACGCTCACGCATGGCTGCGGGGTGAGGTTTAGGGATGCTCCGCATGCCTGCAGTGGGGCAGGGGCGCTGGGGCAGGCGTGCCTGCGCACTCCCATGTGCAGCTTGGCCACATCAGCACTTTGTCTCCTTGCCCTGGGGATGCCAAAGGCAGGTTTGATGGTGGCAGAAGCTGCAGCCACACACAAGAGGAACCCAGAGCCCTGGGAGAGCTGGGTGCAGGGTCAGAAAAGGTAAGGACCTTGCTGGAGGGGCTTGCAGGGGACAAGGCAAGAAAAAAAACTGTCAGAGGGTAACTTCCAGTAAGAAAGGCTTCCCCATATGTCACTCTTTCACCAAGACTTCGAGGTTCCCCCCTTGCTGTGCCCAGGCAGCAGTGAGGGACTCAGCTTGTCCATCTCCTGACACACAGCTGAAATCCCCGCAGCAGCTCCGCGGCCCAGCTGTGCCCGCAGCCCCTGGCACAGGGGCATCCCTCGCTGTGCCAGCCAGAGCGGGGACACCGGGGGAGCACGCGGTGGGGCCACAGCCCTGCCTGTCAACCTCTGCCCAAGTCTGCCCGGAGGTGAAGAGCTCAGCAGAGGCAGCGTTTACACTGGGAGGGGGAGCACGGGTGTCTCGTGGATGGAAACAAGCTGCAGATGATGAATCCAGGGTTAAATTAAACACTCCCGACAGCTTTAAATAATCAACTGTCCGGAGCTGCAAGTATTTCCATCTCAGTTTGGAGAGGGAAGTGCTGATGAGGGCAGGCTGCTGGGCGAGGGAACGCCTGGGGGTTAAGGTTTCATACTCCGGGCACAGCAGGACCTGAGGGGGAGGACATGGGTGACAGCAGCCCTGTGCCAGGGGCTGGCAGTCACCAGGAGGACCTTGGTGTTGGTGGTGGCACGGCTGGTGCCATCGCAGTGCTGGTTCTATGCCAGCAGTCCACCAGATGCCCTGGTCCCAGTGGTCACCCCATGCCCTCCCCTCCACCGGTGACCTGCAGAAGTCCAACAGCCTTAAGGCTCTGGGCTGCCAGCTCGGGCCACTGTTCCGTGGCGTGGAGCTGAATTTTTCCTTTGGAGACAAAGACCTCTGGAAGGGCCTGCAGAGATGGAGCAGCACAGGGAACAGACAAATCCCTCCTGTTTGAGACATGCGGGTGTGGGAGGGAATTGTTTATCCGTGAAAGCACCAATTTCCTCCTGACAATGCCTATTTGCTGTGTGAATAGTGTAAAACAGCCCAAATTTCAGAGGGGGAAGGGCCCCCGCGGTGGATTTATCAGGCTATGGATTATCTCCCGAGGACAAGCCTGCTGAACCCGAGCCCTCAGCCACCCTGGGCACCACGCGCAGCCCCCGTGCGCCTCCCTGCCCAGAGCAGCCCGCCACGTGCTGCCCACCATGTGCTGCCCGCCATGTGCTGCGCCGCTTTCACAGGCCCCGATTGTGTCCCAGCTAATCCCCACACACCATTTGCAGCCTAGTGCCTTCTTCAGTTACACTGCGGGGTGGCTGAGCGCGGGCAGCGGGGGAATGCTGGTCCCCAGCAGCTGGGGGACCTCAGGGGAGAGGAGCGGGGAGGGGGAGAGGGGCCGCACCCCATGTCAACATTCAACCGCAGTGACCCTCGCCACGGGGGAATAGAAACGTTGCACTGTGAGAGGGGAGAGCCTCATGGAGCTGAGACCCCCTCCGCGGCTTCCAGACCCCAGCCCCGCTCTCCTGAGCCTGTCCCGCTGCCCCCAGCAGAAGCCCTGGGGGTGCGTGGTCCCCTCTCCACCACTTTGAGAAGCTGAGAGAAAGGACCTTCACCCCGGCAAAGAAACTGAGGGGCAAAGCCAGGTCCTGCAGACAGGACAGCTGCACCCCGCACCCCGTGCAGGACCAGGTGTGCGGGGAGTGTGCACAGCTGGAGCTGCAGGACGTGCGCCTTGGCATGCACCTCTGCCCACCACTGTCCCTCTTCCTAACGCACTGCCTGCCCCCCTTCCTGCCCATGCAGGCACCGAAACTCTCCCTGCTCAGGCCAGGGCCCCGGTTGTTCCTCTCCATCCTACGCAGGATGATGGATGCCCTGGCAGCTGCAGGGAGAGGCAGCTGTTGTCCTTCTCAAACCAGGAGGACAAAGCCACCAGGGTGGGCGCTTGGCTCCCTCCCTCCTTCTCCTGGAGCTGCCTGGCTGGGGCAGGAGCAGCACCAGGGAAGCCTGTAGTGCTGAGCTGCTTGTGGAAGGGGGATGTGCTGCTCCTGCAGCCTGACACCAGACCTGGGACCACAAAACCCAGCGCTGGAGCCCAGGTGGCATCGGGGCACCATGGTGTGCCCTGTGAAATGGCAGGATTTCAGCGAATCCCTCAGTAACACAAGTCACACGTGCCTACACAGAGCCCTGACGATCAAGGGGGAGCCAGTTTTGGAGGGTCTGGAGGGAGGAACTGTTGAGCAGCAGCAGAAGGCTGAGGTTGCTCAAGCTTCACCCGCATTCCTCTGCCACCACAGGACAAGGCTGGCCAGCAGGCTGCCTTCCAGCCGGGACATCTCCCGACAGCCTCCTATGCTCCCGCCTCCTGAGATTAAAGCCCGTGGTTGCAATTGTCCCCAGACCATCCTTCCTTGCCAACCACCGCTGCTGAAGCGTGCCAGGCGCCGCGAGCGGGGGGGACGGGTCCCAGTGCTGCCGGGACACCGCGCCCTCGGCACGTCGCCCTGCCGGGCAGCGGGGCTCCTCACGAATGGGCACCGGCTGATAACGGCGATGGGGCAGGGACAGCCCTGTGGCCTGGGTGGTGTCAGGGGACCTCACCGCCTGTGCTGACCCCACCGAGCATGAGCACTTTTCCCCCTTACTTCCTTTTTCTGTGTGTCGATGTGTACACGCTGCCGGCCCCTCAGCCCCGACATGCCACGCGAAGCGCCCGCCCGCTGCGCTGCAGCACGAGCAGGGACCTTCGGCGCTGCCGCTGGCTTGTCCCCTCCCCCTCCCCGCGGCGCTGCCAAAGTGAGCCCATCCGGGGTGGTGGGTCCCGCCGGCACCGTGGCCCCCGCCGAGCCCAGCTGCCTCTGCCCTCCGCCGCAGCCTGGAGCGGGGGAGCGTGCCTGTGGGGGGGTAGGGCCGTACGTGGGGAGGGGCAGGGACAGCATCTCCTCCGGCAGTGCTGGTCTCCCTGGAGTTTCAGCAGCGTGAGGCACACTGCGGTTGGGACCACGTCCTTTAAAAGCGGATGGGGAACTACCAAGCCCAAGCCCGGCCAGGATATTAACTGTTTATGGAGGGATAAGGAGCTGGCTGCACTGAACGTCCCGCTAATCCCGTTCTCAGGGGGCCGCTGGCTCAGCCCCTACCTTTCCCTTGCTACTGGGAGAGGTGAAGCCCGCTCTGGCTTGGCTCTCGGGCATCAGGCCAGGGAGGTGGCCCAGCAGCTGGCCTTGCCTCACTGCACGGTGATGGGCTGGATTGGCTTCTGCTTTCAGCCAGTGGCTCCTGAAGGGCTTTTCGGTGTTCTGACTCTGCCGCTTGAGCCAGGTAGTGCCAGCCAAGTAACCTCCGCCATTCCTCTTTCTAATTAATCCCAAGGGCATCCAGCAGCAGGCAGGTAGCGGGTCCGATGTGCAGAGACAATCAGATGGAGATGCAGTGCAATTGCACCTTGCAAGTCTCCTCTCACCGAAAATGCTACCAGAGTACCGGCAGCTTCCAGCGCCACCGGACCACTGAGTCCAGGCAAATACACCTCAGGGAAAGCCTAGGCAGGCAGGGACTTCCTGGGGCCCTGCGCACCCCCCAGCTCTCTCCTTGCCATACCCGCACCGCACGTGCCCACCTCTTCACGTCTGTTGTGCCTGCACCCCGGCACAGAGCAGTGCCAAGTGCTGCTGCCAAGCCCCAGCCCAGGCGGGTGGCTGCGGGATGCTGCCCAGCCCAGGGCTCCCAGAGCGGCCAAACCACCGCAGGCCGGCAGCTGGCAGTGGCACAGAGGCAAATTTGGAGGGAGACAGCTGGGCTCCTCTCCAGGCAAAGTGGAGGGTCAAGGAGGTGAGACAAGTGCGGAGCACGCGTGTCTCGCGCTGGGCAGCAGGCGCACAGCTCCCCTCAGCCCAGCCAGGACTGGCTCAGTGTATTCAACTCCAGACTAACTTGTGTTAAACCCTGGACTGACTTGGCATATTGAACCCCCAACCTTCCTCCTAATGCAATTGAGAAGCTTAAAATTCTTTCACATTTGGGAGGGGTCTTGCCACCCGCTGGCATTGTGCTGGAGCAGAAGTACCCAAATAAGGTAGCGCAGAGCCTGCGCTCTGCCCGCCCACCGCGCCGGCCCCCCAAAGCCCCGGGGTCCCCAGGGGCAGCACCACATTCCTCGGAGCCATTTATACCGCGTGCTGCGCCGGCTGACACCCACCCTTGTCACCTGTCCGCCACATGGCCTGACATTCAATACAGCCCTCGGGAGGCTCGGGGAGCTCTGCCCTGCTCAGGAGCCCTTTCCTGGGCTTCAGACTTTCCAGGCTGGATCTGGGTGAATCACGCGTGTGCTAAAACCCGGCAGGGGCTCCCAGGCCAGGAGTTTAGAGGAGACCCTAGCCGGGACAGGTTTGCTAATGCTTCTGGCCCCAGGCTGGCTGAAAAGCCTCGGCCAGGGAGAGGAGCTGGATGACACCAGGGTTTTCATACAGAGCTTACCAGCTCTGGGCCACCAGCTGCAGCCGGGCAGGCTCAGCCATCACCAAGCGTCACGGGCTCTGGTCCTTCGGTACCCCCTGGGAAAGAAGTGGTGGGTTTGGTCAGGGTGCTGGTGGGCACAACCCAACAGCCTCGGGGGCCTCTCTGAAGCACCCGGCAGAGAGCCAGGGCTGGGGACAGCTCCCTCCCTAGAGGTGTCTCGTGAGACAACCAGCCCTGGGGAGCGCAGAAGCACCCCCACTCCCTGGACAGGCAGGCTACAGCCTTTCCCAGCACTCCCAAGCCAGAGCCCACCTCTACCTTAAGCTGCCAAGGCATTTTGCAACAAAGCTGCACAATTCATAACACACATTTTCTTCATTCACAGTGGGATTACTGCTTCCCACCTCCAGACCTATCGGGCAGGGATGCTCAGCACCTCTCAAAGAGCTGTTGGCTTCGCCACGTTCCCCCAGCTGTAACCCCAGGGCCATTCCAGCAGGAGCTGGCTGTGAAGCACCTGCTCCGCAGCTCAGTGACCCCGACCATCCGTTCCACCACTGCCAGCAGCCAGCAGCACGGCTGCCGGCCGCACTCCCAGGGCCTCTCGCTGTCCCAGCCGGGGCCGCCCGCCTCCCCTGACACTTGAAAGCTCCACAGTGTTTTCTTTTCATCAACGGGAGCCCTGCTCTCTGCTCTCCCCAGCCTGCTCCGCTAATTGGAACAGGCTGGGCAAGCGTGGGGGGCTTTGCTGGAGAAAGTATTTTAATGAGGAGGGAGGGTGCCTGCACTGTTATCTGCTGCTTCTCAGAGCGTCTTGGCTGGGCTCCTTGGTAATTACAGCCTGGATTGCTGGGTAAACTCTCTGGCTTGCAAGCCTCGGACCCCTGCAGAGCACCATGCTCCGGCAGCCTCCTCTGCGGGCTGCCCTTTGCTCTGGCATGCTGCGCAGGGAGCCGGAGCCACAGCTTTGCCTGCCAGTGAGCTCCCGAGCGGCTGAGCACCCTTGTGTCCCCACCTCAGCAGCTCCGCTACAGCAAAGGGAGTTGTCTGGAGCAAGACTGCAGCTTCTGTGCAGGGTATTTCCTAGGATCAATGACCAGCAGAGACACTGTAGATGGATGTTGGGCCGTTCACCCCAGCTGGCCGCTCATTCATCCTTCCCCAGGAGACACCAGGTCAGCGCCAGGCTAGGCTGAAGATGAAGGCACATCTGTCAGGGGTTGAGGCAGGTCAGGTGGCTGCCGTAGCTTTTGTGTGAGGGAAACCGGGGTGACTGCTGGCAGCAGCACGCTCTAAGGCAGATGGCTCCCCTTGCTGCAGTCATTTAACTGGCCAGCCAAAACAGAGATAACTCAGCCCAGTGGATGGTCACAAGCAGAGGCACCTCCTCACAGCACAGCCCCCTGTGCCAGTATCCCCAGCTGGCCAGTCCAGCCCAGGAGCAGCCACCACCATGCAGCACACCCAAGTGCTGCTCCCGGGACACATCCTTCCTGTCCAACGCCTATTTCATGTGAAGGCCCCTCAGTCCTCCACGTACTCATCTGCACAGCATCCCGCTGTGGAAGGCCACTGTGGCTGCCGTTATTCCAGTGTGGAGCTGAGGCACAGATGGACCAAGTGACCTGCCTGTGGCCAAACGGGAACCATAGCAGGACAGGGATTGACCACAAGTGTCCCATCTCCCTCCAAATAATACTTTATCCTCCTACAGCACAGAGCAGCTCAGCACGAAGCCCGACTCCATCACTGCCCGTGCATGAGCGAGCGTGTCGCTCCAGCACATGGTGGCAGAGCTGCCAGCACCCGCCTGCGTGGGAGCGTGCACTGTGGGAAGACCAGCTTTTCTCAGTGGACAATGGACAGATTGAAACCGAAAGCTTTTCCCCCCACCCCGTGGTCTCCTCCTGGAAAACGGGGAAATAAACCTGGACTCAACGGTGGGAGAAGCAGAGTAGCTCCTGCACACAATAAATGGCAGATCGCCAGCGTGCTAGACAAGAACAATAAGCCCACATGGCTGTGTGCTTGTGAATGGCATTGTTTTAGGGAAAGCGTATCCTGGGCAGGCTCCCAAGTCAACTGGGGGTGATGTTGGCAACAATTGCGCTCCATGCCGTGCCATCCCGCTGGCGGAGCTGGGCAGTGCTAGCCTGGAGCGTGCGTGTGGCATGCCTGCAGGTACAGTGGAGCCGGGCATGGATCGGGGGGCACATGGGGTCACTGAGTGTGGAGACAGCAGAGCCCAAATATCCTACAGTGTCCACACTGGGGAATAATAAAGGCTTATTTTTTGCTGGGAATATGGAGTGCTCTCTCCTGGGTACCATGAAATCACTCATTCCTTGGCATCTAGCTACAAGTTGGTGCTGGGGTTTTATGCTGTGATTGGGGATAATCTAGTTTTCAGGGAGGCAGAATGACTTGGACCCCTGCCCTGTGAGCCCAGCCCTACAACCTTACACTGGTCGTTTTGCCATTCTGTGCTTCAGTTCCCCCAGGGAAAAAGAATCGGAGAGGGTGCAGCCCGCTCCTGTAAGCGGGGCAGAAGTGAGAAATAGGTGGGGAGGCGACAGGCGGCTCACAGGGACCAGGGAGAACCAAGGCTGGAGACCCAGTCCAGAACAGGTAACACCATTTTCGCTCTTTCCCACTGCAGCCCACCTTCTGCAGGAGCTCCTTGCCAGCCCCAGCTGGGTGGAGGGGGGTCTCCTGAGCAGGGCTCCTCAAAGAGGGTGGGTGAGGCTGGGTCTGTCCCCCCCATTCCCCATCCAAAAGCCATTCCAAGCTGCCCCTTGGGCCAGGAGGTTACTCAGCTAACTGATTTCTATGTCTGCCTTTGCTTTCAACAGCAGTTTTTTAACTGCATGAGCGAGTGCCTGTAGAGACCTAATTACCCCGCGCTCTCAAAGCCGCCTCTCCCTGTAATCCCAGCTGGAGGGCGGATAGACCAAACTTGGAGCAAGAGGCAGCCCTGAGAGACCAGGAGCCAAGGTTTACAATAAATCTTCATCCTTGCTGTAAACAGCTCCTAAGAGGGTGTCACAGGAGCACAGCAGAGAGCGAGGCAGCCAGAAACCCTCACCAGCAGGAACATCTGCCAGCCCTGCTGGCTCAAGGGCTCGGTTTGGCAAAGAGCATCGTTAGCAGCGAGTCCTGCCGAGGACCCAGGCTTGGCTCCCGCTCCCTCTGCTTGAGTTTGGTGCTGCTGGATGCCGCTGCCTGGCAGCCCCACAGCCTGGCATCACCTCTTATTGAGCCGGACGTGATGGCTTGGACCATGGCAACCCGTCTGCATCCTCCACGCATAAGCACATTGGTATTTGGGAGAACAACTCACATCCTTGGGGGTTTCCTGTTTAATTCTCAACCTAAGGAACCAGAGCAAATGATCCCTGTCTTGCACCCTTGTGGAATTCAGTGAGATTAGATTAGGGATGAATTCTTCCCATATTTCTTATAGAGCTGATATCTCTGCCCTGGCTTTCAGATTGACTTCCCTATCCCCAGCTCATAAATCACAAGGGTGGTTTTGTCTCTGTTGTTTTCAATACCGTTAACTCTGCAGGAGAAATCTGTATGTTCTAGCAACCCATCATGTCAAGTCAGTGACCCATCAGGGCTGCCAGACCCCCTTCCCTTTGAAGGCTGTGCAAGGAGCGGCTGGCAGAAAATTGGGACACGCTCCACTTGGCAAAGAGAAAGCTCCCCATGGCTTGTGCATGGGTCGCGTGGCCAGCATGTGTGCGGGGTAGCTGCAACTCTGTGACCAGATCTTCTAGAGCACTTTCCCCTCCTCTCCTGTGCACACAGCTGCATCAAAAACTGCTGGTTCCCATCTTAGCAGAAATTTCACACCAGTGCCCGGCAGCCAGATTAATGCAGTGGGTCCTTATGGGCAATAAAGTGCTCGGCTAAATGCAGCCATGGCAGCAACCTGGGGCTCAGGGCTTACCAAAGCGCAGCTGCAGCTGCCCGTGCAATGCCTCCTGATGATTCCCTGTGGACAGTGCATCCCCTGGCCAGGCTGCCGTGCACTTACGCCAGAGGCAGTCTTATTTCAAGGACAGGAAGAAATAACTCTCTTTGTCTTAATTTAATTTCATCAAGTGCTTTGGTTTGTTTTTTTTCTAGACACAAGCACTGAGGCTTCTCCCTCCCACGCTCAACCTGAATGTCACAACCCATCGCACTGAAACCTGCCCCGGTTACTTTCAAGCCGCTCGAGGGATGTAAGGTGCCCGGCTCCGGCTATCTGCACCCAGGCTCCGCGATGCTTCCAAGTAGAAGGAACCTTAGTTAAAGGACTCCTTTGGAGAGCACCCAGCATTTTCCACGCTTTGTTTCTTTTCTGCCTGCTATACTGTACGGCCCGAGGTTTCGGAGGGCTGAGGCATTGCAGAGAGGGGGGTTGAAGAAGCACAGTTGCTCTGTCCTGACAGATTTCATGAAGCCCAAGCAGAGGACAATTCCCTGATGGACCAGGGAGGCTATTTTTTCTCCTCAGATCAAGGCTGTCACAACCTCTTGGAGGCAAAAGATTGATTTTTACTTGGGGGTGTGTGGGAAATCCGACAGAGCTGTCCTTGAGCAGTGAGGAGCCCCCAGCACGGGCTGGGCGTTCAGTGATGACCCACCCAAGATGAGATTTGGGGCTGTTAAACCACCGCGGCCAAGCAGAGCAGCAGGTTCAAGAAGCCCCAGTAGAACCAGCTCTGGGGAGTGAGAGCCCTGCCACAGCAGCAACACAACAAAACCCCTGGGAGCCCAGTTCAGGCATTGCTAGATGGGACCAGAAAGGTCATTGCACAAACTTCCTATTGCACCCGCGGCAAAGCGAGTGGCAGGCTCGGCTCCGCGCGCCTGGGAGCGGGGACGGAGTGGGACAGAGCGGGACGGAGCGGGATGGAGGGGGACAGAGGGGACGGAGTGGGACAGAGCGGGATGGAGCGGGATGGAGGGGGACAGAGGGGACGGAGCGGGAAGGAGCGGGATGGAGCGGGATGGAGTGGGACGGAGGGGACGGAGGGGGACGGAGCGGGATGGAGGGAACGGAGCGGGACGGAGCGGGACGGAGCGGGATGGAGGGGACGGAGCGGGACGGAGCGGGACGGAGCGGGACGGAGCGGGATGGAGTGAGACGGAGGGGACGGAGTGGGACGGAGCGGGACGGAGGGGACGGAGGGGGACGGAGCGGGATGGAGTGGGACGGAGCGGGCGGCTGCGGGGCAGCTGCGTGTCCCACCGCCCCACCGAGCCCCCAGCGGGGCCGGGGCCCTCCTGCCGGCTCTCCGCGGCGGGGGAGGCTGCCCGGCCCGGCCCTCGTAGGAACCGCAACCCCATTTCTCCGCTACTCACCGAGCCCAGGAGCCCGCGGGGTCTCCGCGGTGCTGCGCCCACCCCTGCCAGCCCAGCAGCCTCCAGCGCCTTGTCCCCGGCAGCCCCGAGGCACCCGGAGCCGGGGGCAGGCGGGAGGAGCCGGGGGCAGCCGGGAGGAGCCGGGGGGCAGCCGGGGACAGCCCTTCATCCAGAAGCCAGCCCCGGCCGCCGGCGAGCCCCCGGGCCGCGGCCGCCTGCCGGCCCCGCTGCGCAGCCATTGCCCCCTAGCGGTGCCGCCGTCCGCACCGGCTCCGCACCGGCTCCTCGCCGGGGCCGCACCGGGGCCGCGCTGAGCCCACACCGGGTCCGCCCCGAGCCGGCACCGGCTCCGCACCGGGCCCGCCGGCCGCTGGTCCTCCCGCCGCGGCAGCCGGGCGGCCCCGGGATGCGCCGCTCGCGCTTTCCCCGCGCGCTGGGAAGCCGGGATGCAGCGGGCGAGCGGGCACCGTCCTCGCTGCTTCCGCGGGGGGAGGCTCCGGCCGGGAGAGAGATGCTGCGGGAAGGGAAATCTGGAGGGTTCGGGTGCGGTGGCTGTGCACCGCAGCCGGAGCAGGCCTGCACCGCCAAGGGCCAGCCTATGGACCACGTACATCTACAAGGGATTTTTGCTCCGGACAAGCCCTGGGCTGGTGCTGTAGCCTGAACGCCCATCAGCTGGGGAGCGAGGTGCGTTCCTGGAGCACATCTGGTTTCATCTGAAAGGAACCCAGCTGCCGCTCTCCCAAGCCTGAGCTCTCCAGGATGCAATCCAAAGCACAGCAAAGGGGAACGTAGGGAGATCGGTTTCAGAAGTGCACCCCAGAGCCAAACTAACCTGCCAGAGCAGGCACACCCCAGCAGGGCTTCGGAGAAAAGGGACGTCACAGTCTAACTGCCCAGTGCCGAGAGCTGCCTGGCCCCTCTCCAGAGCCCCAGCAATAGGAGGGACCCAAGGGAGCTGCCTCAGATCCCAGTGGGGCTAGGGAGGGTGCCGGGGCCCTGGTGGCACTAACTGGCCTCAGGTGAGCCCCTGCCCACCCATCTGCTGGCCATTGGACTGGGGGCTCCATTTAAGGCCAGGCCTGGGCAGCGAGTGCTCTCCCAGGTGTGCTGCGGGTCCAGGCTGCTCTCCTGGATGGACCTGGGACCAGCGTTACAGGCAGCTTTGTCACCAGCTTGCAAGTGGCACCTGTCACTGCCACCACGCTGGCCCTGCCCAGGGGGTCTGCACTCTGGTGAGCGAGGGTACTGCCTGCGCTGGGGCCACCCTGCTCTTGCTGTCCCTCCTTGATGGGAATCCAAACCACCCCAACACAGGCACTCCAGCTCCTCAGCCCGATCCTCTTCCTCCCTCTGGATCAAGCCTGGCATGATGCAGTGTGGAATCACACGTATGTGGGCAGATAGGCACAGGAGCAGGAGCTGCTCACTCAGGCTGTCTGCAGCAGGGCTGTCTGTAAGGCTGGAGGCAGCTCCAGGGGGTGAGCTTCAAGCTGTTAACCAGCTCTCTGCTATTTCTGGACCAGCCCATCCTTCCATTGTGTGGGGTGGGGGACTCTGTCCCCTGAGGGTGTCATGCTCTCATTCCCCAGCTTCCCTGCAGCACATCCAAGGAGGTGCACTCTAACAGCTGGATGGGACTGGCCTCCTCCAGGCTGCAAATGGGCTGAGCAATACATGCATGGAGCAGAACTCTGCTCCTGGAGGGGATGAGAAGTGCTTGCGGTGGCACAGTGTACGGCTTGGTTGGCCATTGTGTTCCGATCTGCTTCAGCTTCCCAAGGACAGGACCAGACCCGTCTGCCATGGTGGAAGAAGCAGACGCTGGATACTTGCCAGCACAATCATGGCAAGCTCTAGAGCCCTGCTCCACGACTGGAAATGCTATAGAATCATACTATGGTTTGGGTTGGAAGGGACCTTTAAAGGTCACCTAGTCCAACTCCCCCTGCAGTGAGCAGGGACATCTTCAACTGGATCGGGTTGCTCAAAGCCCTGTTCCAGTCTGAGCCTGAATGTTTCCAGGGATGGGACACCTACCACCTTTCTGGGCAACATGGGCCAGTGTTTCACCACCCTCATTGTAAAAAATTTCCTTCCTATATCTAGTCTGAATCTCCCCTCTTTTAGCTCAAAACCATTGTCCCTGGTCCTATCAACTGCTTCTGTATTTTTCCTCTGCTGGAAGTAACCAGCACAATTTATTCCCCTTCCAGCAGCGCATGGCCCTCCCCAAGGGCGGAGGGAAGCAGCAGAGTGAGTTGGTGGACAATGTCATGCCCAGGGTGGTCTGCAGCACGCATCGGGGGATGCACTGCAGCAGCAGGACCTGCACACGGGGCGGTTATTGCAGAAGGTGCGTGTCCTCTCGGCTGCCCGTTGCTGTAGGGAAGTTTTTTCCCATGGTGTTAGTTCCCTGGGCCAGCACTATTTTACCCGTGGTGAGGGGTGCTGCTGTGGGTCAGCATGGTGACATCTTGTCCCGTTCAACCCTTCCCCACACACACCCCAGCGGCAGTTTGACCAAACCAATACCCTCTTCTAAAGATGCTGGCAAAAAAATTCCATTTAGAATTTGGACAAGGGCTCATGTCGGTGCTCGTCTCTGCTATTCCAGTCATTACGCGACTTACTCTAGTGTCATTCATCTTCCTCTGAATCTGTGTGCTACTGGATGGAAGCCTGTGAAACTGCAGTTTCACAGAGGTTGTACTTGTTGACATTTGAAAGCATAATGCCACCCCCCCAGCCCCTGCCCCCTCAGCACAAGGAATAAAGAATGTTTTTTCTTGTATGTGTATGGATAAATACAGAATAACCTACATAAAAATGGGGGCATGATTTGAGCAACAACCTCCTCTGAACATTGAACTCTTGCTCTTCTTGTCTTAAAACACTGAATGAGTAAAACTGCTCGCGATACTTGTCTGTTATCTTCCTATATCTAACTTAGGGGTACCTACACATTTTTCTTACTCTTTCATTTCAAACAAAGAGAAGACCTATGTATTTTTTTGGAACAACATAAAAACCAGCCAACTGCAATGTTAACTCCTAAGGATTTTACCAGTAGAACTGTAGCCCACTCGTGCCTGTTGATGATTTGCCCGAGTGCCAAGTCCAGCCGCGCTGGTACGAGTGTGCAATGTCCCTGGTGTCCCGCAGTGGCTGCACTTGTGATATCAGGCGAGAAATCCTCAGAGGCTGGGGTTTGAGTTTACTTGCAGCTGAGTGGTAGAAACCCAGTTTGTGGAGCATCAGGTTTTGCCTCTGTGTTTGAGCAAAACAGGGAGGTTAATGCCACCATTGGAGTGGGTGTGCCTGGGCGGTGGAGATGTGATATTTTTCTATGCCAAACTGTGTAAAAGAATTTCAGAGAGGGTCCAGATGGATCTGCCAGGTCAAGAAGATGTGGCCAGCTCTGGTCTCAGTCTCTGCACTACCCCAGCAACGCATTTTGCCCTTCCAGGTCCACGCTGCAGGTGAGCAGGTACCTCACCCTGTGCCAGCCCTTAGGCTGGCTTTTTGGGGCACATTCACATGCTCCAGCCAGAGCTGCAAAGAGCAGCTGTGCAGAAGGAGCAGTCATGAGCTACTGCCTTCATGGACCCCCTTGGTGCCATGCTGTGGAGGGAAGCAGCCCCATCGTGTATATTCTCTGCAGAGCATTTGCTGCTGCGGGCTCGCTCTGCTCCCTGCAGCCCATGCCCCCCCCTTTGCTGTGGGGTCTCCGAGGGGAGCTGAGCAGGAACCACACATTAGCAAAAGGCTGCATCACTTCTGCTCTTTGGAATAAAATCTGGAGAGAGCCACAACTGAGGTAGAGCAGTACTTGTTTTATTCAACCCACAGAAGGAAAGTCCCACTCCCACCTTGCAGCAGGACAGATTGCCTCTATCTTTCCTTGGCCGTGCTGGAGCGGAGAGGGGCAGCGCTCAGCCCCATCCTGCCTCCAGCCACGCTTCTTCCCTCCTTGGAGCATGTTACTGCTGCGGAGGGAAGCACGTTCTCTGGATTCTCTCTCTCCTTCCCCTTTACAAATGCCTCCCTCATCCCACCTTCCTGTTTTCCTCTTTTTAGAAAGCACAGCTCCAGCTCTTTACATCAATATGTTCCACTTATAAGGTCCTGAATCACTGCTGTATCTACCAATATGAATAAATACTGCAAATCAAAGACTATCTACTTACTTTATGTTGGGAAAGGAGGAAAAAGCCACTCTCACTCCAGAGACTCCCAGATGTCCACAGCAGCCTCCTGCACTGCCCTTTGTGGCTGATGGAGCTGAGAGATGGTCCTCCCTTGGGCAGGGGTCCAAGCAGAAGTGTCCTGCCTATGCCTCCCATCCTCCAAACAGGGCTTCACTTCCCCTGTGGGGCCCCCAAACCGGCCAGTATGAAGCCCAGGGCTGCTGTTACCTGTTCCTAAAAACATCCCTGTGCCGAGCACAGCCTGGCACCAGTGCCACCAGCAGCAGTGTCCTTCCTTACCCGTACAGGCCATCCTTTTAAGCCCCTTGTTCTGCTTTTTCTTCCCGGGCTTCCTTGCACGCACGCTTCCATTCACATCAGCCTTAGTACTGGTTACAGCTTGCCCTGTTCCTCCTCCTGTGAACAACATCATCATGCCCCAACACAGGTCTTATCTTGTGATCTGTTCCAATACTCTTACTGGGACCTTCCAAACAAT
Organism: Falco naumanni; assembly: GCF_017639655.2. Classification (NCBI taxonomy): domain Eukaryota; kingdom Metazoa; phylum Chordata; class Aves; order Falconiformes; family Falconidae; genus Falco; species Falco naumanni. The sequence goes on along the minus strand of NC_054057.1, from coordinate 112,161,964 downwards.
AAAAATAAGTTGTAATCTCTGGTCATATCCATCACCACAGGATGGCATGCAAGGCAACATGCTGAACACAGCAACAGCACTAGCACAGTTGGGAATAATCTTTGAAATACAAACACAATAATTATACGATATAAAGGTAGTTGCAATACAGCTGTGGCTTTAGGTGACCATCTTCTAAAAAATAATCAAGATGTTAAAACCACTGTGTCAATGATAAATAGTCAGGGTTTCTATATCACCACCTGTGCTGCTGTTTTCCTATGAGAATATGACATCTTCTGGCTTGGTGCTTCTTTTTAATGCTTTTAGCTTCTCACTCTATTTATCTGTTCCAGTTCAACCACCTCATTTCAGTCACCTCATCCCAACCTCAGTGGAGGGCTCCTCCACATTCCCTAATCCTGGATATCCCCTGGCTGATGCACAACATGGGCAGACATCATGCCTATGTATATGTTTACATACACACATACCTTCATGGGAATACACAGAAGCACTCACTGGGTTATCTTGGGAAGCAGAATTAATAGGAATTAAGCTAACATCAAATGCAGGGATTACTTTGATTTTCCATGGGCTGGTACTGGGATACTCTCTTCAGTCCAGGTGAATGGCATTTTCAAGCCACACACAGCACATCCCCTTGAAATCCCGCACTTCTGTGAGTAACGCGGTACTGTTCCAGCATCCAAAGGCACAAGAAAAAATCCTGATCTCCCATAATCATTTACTATGGTCCTCAAAATAACAGAAGCCAATAAATCAAGTATTTCTATGATTAATATAACTAATGGGAGGTAGATCTACCTCCATGGAGAGAAAAAGGATTTCTCTTGGTTGGAGATGGATGCATCCTACAATTAGATTTTTTAAATTAATTTTTTCCCCTCTTTTCACTGCAGCCTGCTCCTGCTCCTCTCTTGTTCGTGACTTGAGCCCTACAAGGAGAAGTGCTGTGTTGCCTCTCCTTGCACATATGCACATCACGCTGACTACAAGCAAGCGAGCGCGGAGCTAAGCCAAGGAACATACATTATTTAGTGAGGTCCATCTGTCCACAGGAAGCTGCTCTTATCTGTTTTATCATCTGTTTTATTATCTTCTAATTAATTACGTATCATCAGCTGTTAACAGGTTTTCAGTAAGATGGATGTACCCACTCTGTAATGAATAAAATCAGCTCAAGAGCTCCTGCAGTTGGTAGCTGAGAGGCTCCCTCCTATTTTGTTTGGGAGTGACACCCTGTGGGTGCCCATTTTCAGCACACCCAGGTGCCCGGTACGCCCGGGTGCAGGACAGCCTGTGCGGCAGCTACTGCTCCGCTCCCAAATTCCCCACTTCCCTCCAGTGCTGCCGAAAATGATGTCCCGTCAGGGTCCCGCTTCTTTCCGCTTTGTGCGTGAATGACGTCCGGACTCGAGAGCACCAGCTTGCTCCTGCAGACCTCGTGCCACCTCACTGCTCCCTTTTCTGCTCATCCCCAGGAGCCCATCGCCTTCCCCATCCCTCCCCTGTGTGCCTGGGACTCCCACAAAGACCGAAGCCCGGCTTGTTTGGAGATCACGAGGAAGAGCCTGAATGGCTGCTGAGCTTTAAGATTTTGCATTAGTCGCCCAGGATCTGGTTTGCAGTAATTCTTCACAATTTCCACTCTTAACAGAGCGACTGGGGTCCTGTGGCTGAGGGTCACCACCCACACGGCCATTAAAAGCACCATTATGGCCATTGCCCAGACCCTCCCAACTACAGACCCAGACAAGCTGCTCCTGGCTGCTGGTTGCACCAGCGTCTTTGTTGTAACACCCCAGCAGGGAGTGACCCCTGAACACCTGAGCGCGCGCTACAGCCGATTTCTTGGGCAGCTCCTCTCCCCTGCTTTGCACAGGAGACCCCAGACCCGACATGGAGGGGCTCTCTGGCAGGAGGGGGCTGGTACAGACCCTTTCTAAACAATGGGACTTGCCTTGGGCGCACGTTTCCCCCCCTCACAGCCATGTACTCACCAGCACTGCAACGGTTGTCCCCTCCTCCCCCTCTGCTCGGTGCAGCACCAAGGACCAGGGTGCCAGTGAGCCACTTCCCCCCACTTCTCTAGGGCTGCTTGTGTTGGAGACAAGGAAACACAGCTTGGACACTTCTTCTGGTGCCTTTAGAAGTTGTCAGCGGTTGCAGGTGGCCCTTCACCTCCAAGTCCTGCTGTCTGCAGCTTCCACGGCTCCTGTTTCCCCCCTTGGGGATACCTGGAGGTGATGTCGAGACCTGCTCTCTGCCTGGGCGAGTAGGAAAGCAGCGGTGGGTGCCAGCCGCCCAGCTCGGCCCATCGGGCACCAGATCCTCTCCCACTGGCCACCACCATCATCTTCCTTATCCGTACAGGCCACACTCAGCTTTGTCACCCATGGTCCCTGCTGTGCTCACACACACCCCTTCACCGAGATTCAGCCCAACCGCCTGTTACACACCCCCGCAGGAGCTGCCTCCACAGCTCCCCAGGCTGCACGAGCAGCACTTGCTCAAAATGGCTTTTCCTCTGACGCACACAGCTCCTGCCACCCCGGACCAGGATGGCTATGTCCCCATGAGGGTCCCCAGCACCACTGCCACCAGATCCCATGCTCTTGGCGGAGGAAGGGGAGGGCTCTGCCCTGCTTGGGAAGCTCAGATAACACCCAGCATTGGTTAGACCCCTTTAGCCATTAAGCTTTTGCTACTAATTGAACCGAGTTGTCCTTGCTAATAGCCAGGATGAACCCCCCCACACACACACATCACTCCTGCTCCCGAATTCCTTCCAGGCCCTGGGGCTGTCCCTGGCTCCCAGCTCACATCCTGATCAATGAGTACACCGCACCAGGGGCATCTGTTCTGTTCCTGAGATGGCAGGGATCATACTGCAGGACAGCGGCACTGCTGGCAGGGCCACCGAGTGACCAAACCTGTCCCAGCCCCACTGACACGCCTGCAACGCCCAGGGACCTCATGAGCAGAGAACGAAACACAGTGGGAATCTTCCAAAGCATCACCTGCTTTTAAAACATAGCATTTTAGGCAAGAGACAAGCACTGACAAATTTTCAGTTTTATTAAAAAAATTCTAGCAGCAAAACCTGTAACAATTCAAAAAAAAACCCCAAAAACAACCAAACCCCCAAAAGAACAGGACACAGAGAGAAACAGACATAGACGGAGAGAGACAGGCTTGGGATTTTCTCCACCATTCACTCAAGTTCCTTATAGCGGGCAAACATGACTCTCCTGACAGCGTCGCGGTAGGTCTCGTTGGACTGCCTCTTGGTGGGCTTCCCTTGGGCCCCCAGGCCAGGGCCCTTCTTCCGATTTTCTGCCTGAAAATGGATACGGCTTATGTTGGTGATTTCTCCTCTTCACTGGCTGCCCATAAAGAAAAAGCTTCCCCACGGCTGCTTCAGGATAGCCTACTGCTCCCATGTGGATCCAGGACAGCAGGAACAGCAAGCGTGCCGTGTTCCTCCAAAAGCTGTTTGAGAGAAACTACTGGCCCTTTGTGGGCCACAAAACCACCGCCAGCAAATGCCCGGCGAGAATCAACCCACGGGGCTCGGCTGCGGAGAACAACGTGAGCATACGGCAGGGTGGGAGTGGGCAGCCAAAACAGGCAGCGCTGGCAGACGAGAGGCAGCCGTGTGCGAGCGAGGATCGCAACGGAGCAAAGGGAACTACCAGCAGAGCTGGGCTCTCGGGGAGCTGTTTGCAGGTAGCCTGCATTTGCACAAGCTCAGCTGTTTTCTCCTCTAATAAGAGTTCCCATGGGCTCTGGTAGCTCACTTTGAATTTCAACCAGTTTTTAACGACTGGCTTTTGCAGGCAGCATCTGAATTATTCAGTAATACCTGCCTAGAGTTAGCCCAGGAGAGCAGGCCTGAGGCTGAAAGTCTCTCTCACTTTTAAGTCTGACTTGTGTGAATACCAGAGATGTCATAAATTTGGCCGACAGATCAAAGTCCTGTGGGGCTGAAGTGGGCACATGGCTTCGCCCAGCATGACTTGGAAGTGAAAAGAAAGCACACCTCTAAGGGTCTTTTGGGAGGCCTTTATAGGAATTGTACGAGGGCTGCGCTGTGCAATCAGCTCCCCCATCCAACCCAGGGAGCCCTGATCAGAGGTCAGACCTCCCAGAGCGCATCGCTGGAGCTGGCTCTGACAAACCTCATTTTATGGCCACAGGAAACTCTCCCTGAGCAATGTGCAACAGCTGGGGCCAGTTCCTGCTGCCTGTGCTGAAGAGGGAATCTTGCCTTGTGTGTGTGGGCTCAAGCAAACACACGTCACCAAGCCTCAAGTACTTGCCTTTTAATGATACACTCGACCGCAAGCTGACGGCAGGAGGCAGCCAGGTGACAAACCTGCCACTGCAAGCGACAGCACCCCGAGGGCATGGTGCTGCTCATGTGCCCCTGGGCAAGGCAGAGCGGTGCCTGCCCCAGGCCGCTTGTCAGATAAACCCTCTGCAGCGAGAGCCCAGCCTGCCCCAGGAGGGAGGATCTACCCAGCCCTGCCCACCCCGGGGCCCTGTGTTGATGGGGACTCTGCTCCTCATCAGAGGATGTACTTTGGTATCACCTTCCTAAGGCCAGAGTCCAGCACCACAGTGAGAGTCGCACAAGCGCTAAGCAGAGCAGACAAACAGTATCACGTGCCTTTGGCTTTGCTCGCATCTCCCCAGAGGAGCTTCACCTTCTCCCCCAGCTCATGTGGCTACAGAGCACTGAGCTGCTGACCGGCTCAAACCCCAGCCTGGGTACCTGGCTTCAAGCAGCCATTAATCAGATGTTCACACCCTCCCTGCTCACTGTTACTCTATTTTCAACACCTCCAGATCCATATCAATTCTAACCTCTTTCTACTGCCAACATACTTGCAGCCCCTCCCAGCCTGCACAGTTAATCGGTGCACACACGTTATTCCATCGAGTGGTAGTGGAGTCTTGCACCCTGACTCTTGTTCCATCTGGGATCTCCCTCCAGCTGTCTTGGCAGAATTACCAGCTGCAGGACAGGGATATGTTTTGAAAGGAAGACTCACCTCCATTGGTGATGTTGTGCCCTGCTGGTTGTGGCCAAAGCCTTTCTTCCACCCCGTGGACTGAAACATTCGGTTCCCTTTGTTGTTACTGTCGATCCTTGGGTCATAGTCACTGCAAAAGACGCAGAATCAATTGTCCAGTCTTACAATGTTTTGAACACATGCCAGGGATTTTTAGCTCTGCTAACAGCACCGTTATCAACACTCCAGCCTCTCCTGAGGGATACCCAAGTTGCTTGCAAGAAGCACAGCGTCCAAGGAAACCAGCATGGTGGATTCTGTGTGCAGGGCTCAGACACCTTTGACTGCACAACTTCTTGTCCCACCTCAGACGAAAATACACCAGGGCACAGGAAACGAGCTCAGGCTCCAAAATATTTACAGTACAAGCAAGCCAGGGGCGTTCTGTGCTTGCATTTCTTAATCCAAGTTTTAGCAATAGCAAGAAAGTGAAGTCTAATCCCTGCTGCTCTGTTAGATCTTTCTTTTCTCCCAGTGCTGTGGTCACTGAGCTCAACAGGTGTAGCGTTGATTTGGACACCCCTTCTCCCACCTGGTCATTACTCATCCAAGACCATTAAACAAAACCCATCGTTTTGAAAATCACTCGGCACAAAAATAGCTTCCTTCAGGCAAGTTCTGTTTTCTGGCTGCTGCTGACACTGCACGCAAACTGCTTTGGTTTATCCACAGCTATTCCAGGACAAGAGGGAAGAGAAGATGTGGATTTTTAAACTGCAAGACACAGAGGAAAGGTCTCCTTCTGAGGTGCTGTACCAGAAGGAAACAGGCACATAACCAGTTTTGTCTTCAACACACGCCTAGCAGTTCCTCAGCCCACTGGAACATGCGAGCTCACAGCAGGTAGACCTTTCAAGAGCTCTGCACAGCATGCACTTTCTTCCTCCACCTACTCTGAATGTGGTGGAAACAGCTCCTAGCGTTCCTCTGAGTCAGTGGAACAGATGAAACACAGCTTTGCTCTTTCTTTCAATGGCTAAATGCCAAGACAGGACAGCAAGTGCCTTAACGATGAGGTGGATGGGAATAGGCTGCGTTCTGCTCCCTGCACCTGGCCAGGCACACTCAGTCCCCTCACCTCACTCCTCCAGCACCAGGCAGCTTGTCTCTGCTTTCCCCCAAACCCTCATTTCCACCCCTGGCTTTCTGCCCTCTCCGAGATGTCCTGCAGCACAACAGGCTCAATACTTCAGGGAACTCTACCCACAAGAATTACAGTCTGTCTGGCTGTTACTCTTGCAGACCTACCCCCCAGCCGATGCCTGGCCTCGGCAGGCCAGCAGCACACACACCATCCCAGCATCAGCAGCCCCGGAGAGATCTAACTGAGAGCAGCCATTACCTCTCTGAGTCCCGGTCGTATCTGAGCCGTTTCCTCTCTGGTGAATCCACCTGCTGGAATCTCTCTCTCCGGTCATTTCCTTTGTCTTTATGTCTCCCCTTCATAACACAAAGGACAAAGTAAGCGCAAGAGCTACGAAGGGTTCAACACTCCAAAGACGACTGCTCTGCAGCCAGGTCTCATCCTCAGCTGGCTGGAAATCTGTCTTGGGGACCCACAAACACTGAATGCTTCTGGGACCCACAATCCACTTGTTCTGTCCTGATGGCATCTGTTGGGCTGACCCAGACCTGTGGTTGCCGCCTTCCAGCTATGGCACCAGGAGCAGCCCTGCTACCTTCTGAACAATGGAGAGTTACAGCTCTCTCATTCCAGGCCAGGCAGCAGCAGCTCACACACTGCCTCAGTTTTAGATTAAAATTTCCGTCCCACTTATCCCAGAGCCCAACACTGGCTCACAGGACAACAGAACCACACTCAGGCCCCTCTGGGAGGAGGAAGACCTGCTCTTAGAAGTCACAGCACTATCTACCGGTCCAAATGCGGTGTGCCTGCAGTTCAGTCTGACTCTTTGGGAGGCGTTTGATGCTCAGGCTGCAGACACAGGTGCGTAAATGGAGAATCTGCCTGGGACCAACATACTTCTAGTGCAAACCCACCAACAGAAGCTTGCCCGCCACTGCAGACCCACCTCACGCTCTCTTTTCTCTAAATACGCCAGCTCCTGTTCAGATCGTTTGATCTTCATATGTATCTCCAGGTTTTGCTGGAAGGAGGAAAACAGAAGCCAGTGTCAGCAGAGGATACAAGCTGTCAGTCATTTGCTCCATCTGTATGCAGTACAGGTAAAGCAGCATGCTCTCGCACCTCCGCTATACCAGGTGCAGCAGCTTCTCCTGCAGACCAGACTACCTGCTCCCCCACAGAGGCCAGCGGCCCTTCCTCCCCACAGTAAGGAAGGCAACCAGTCCTACTTTAACACGCATGCAATTTGGCCCTCCTAGAAGCAAGGGCTCAAAGGCAGCACAGAACATGGGGAGGCATGTGCTAAGTTCTTACTGCTGTCACACTCATGTGTGCCAGCACCCCACTCTCCCCAAGCTTTAGCTATCGCGCTGCAGCTTAAAAAGTCACACCTTGATGTTATAGCACTCCCGTGGCAGGAACAAGCAGCTCACACAATGCTTTGAACAGAGCTTTGATGGGAACTTTGCCCGCTACTGTGTCAAATCCAGCACAGCTCTTCCCACCCAACCGTTGCATTTTCCTCTGCACATCACAAAGCTGTTGAGCCAAAGGCAGCTTGCAGCGCGCACAGCCTCCTGGCCACCAGCTCCCTCATACCTTGTGCAGGTTGGAAAGCTGCTGGTGCTTGATGAGAACTTCCTTGTTGGGAAACTGCCTCCTGCACAGCAAGCAGGCCAGCTTGTTCCAGTCGGTCAGCTTGTCATCGCTGGCCTTGGCCTTCCTCAGCTGCTCCTCGCGTTGTGCTGGTGGGTGGGGAGGTGGCAGCCACTGAGCCTGTGACTGCTCCTCTTCTTCCTCCTCCTCTTCATTGTCGCTGTCTCCTCCATACTCTCCCAGAAGTCCTATCAGGGGGTTCACCACCTTGGGCTGAGGGATGTGGCAGAAAAGTGTGACAATTTGTAGCATCAAGCCTGCCCGCCGTGAGGGGCTCTGCTTCCCCAACCAATCTCCCCATGACTTCTGTCTCCATTCTAGCCCAAGAGCCAGAGAGCAGCATCCCAGCAGCACAGGCAGGGAAGAGAAAGAAACCAGCTGGCCAGCATTTACACACCAGAGGTAGAAGCCCTTCTGTCCTCTGGACAGGCTGTACATTGGTGCTGGGCTTTCCCAACCTGCCACACACCTAAGCAGAAGCAGCTGACCAAAGCAGCAGCTATTTGGCAGAGAGCTGCTGTCAGTCACTTCCTCTAGCAATGGAGATCAGTAAGGTCTGGCCTTCCTCAGTCCAGGAAGAGTCTTCTACCTGAGGACTGCTTGAGTGAGGAGACCCTGCTTAAATGCTGGTATTAAATTTCCCCAAATATTATTAAATAAGCCCCACAAACAGGCTCAGAGTTATAAAACAAACTACCTTTGCCATTCCATCTCCAATGTTCCCCCCCCTGGCATGGGAAACTGGCACCTGTCACTCAGGGTCACAGCCAGGCTTTGGTGAGCCTCTCGAGTCCTGTACCCAGGCTCAAACAAGGCAAAAACCCCAGTCCTATGGAGCCACTTACCAGGGCTGCACTCTCATCCTTTTTCACAGAGGGAGGCAATGGCTTTTTAAAGACATCTTCTGCAGAAAACTTCTCCTCTCCAGTCTCATTCTGAAACAGTCAACATCACGTGTTAAGAGCGCCATAGCACAGACTCAGTGTGCGCAACAGCTAAGCACCCATCTAAACAGGCTTCCAAGGACACCAGGCAGTTGGCAGAAATGAGGTGGTACTTTTGGTGGAAGACATTCCCATTCTGGGGAATCCATAGTTCTCCTGGAGCTATGCCCTTGGTTTCAGGGACAGCTGCAGCAGCTGACCATGCTGCCCCGGCCTGCCCACTCTCACTCTCTGCTGGACTGTGATGCGAACAGTGGCCCCAGCTGTGCCTCAAACCAGCGAGGGAGCTGGGGCAGGCCCAGGTCACATCTGGACATCCCCGTGTGTGCACAAAGGATGTGGAGACCAGATGCAAAGCCACCCCCACAGCCAGCCAGCATAGGAGCAGAGAAACTCGCCACTCCAGGAAGAGTTACAGTCCTGCTTGCCTGTGAGAGATGAGACAAAGCACAAGTACTACAGCTAGGGAGGAGAAAGGACAACAGCAGTTTTCTCTGCCGTGTCTGTAGCACAACACATGGCCAGGCTCAACCAGCACAGTGGTGTTGTCAGGATCTTCCTTATATTGGACAGAGAACACCAGAGACTGTAGTCACCCAGCACTGCAACAGGATGGGCCTGTGACGCTCACTTGTACGCCCAGCAGCACAAAGACTAGGCTGCAGTGATGCTTCATATCTACATGCTTTACACAGGACTGAAGCCCTGGACACGCTCTGATTTGGCCGTTCATTAGCTACTTGACTGAGGAAGACAAGTGCTACGCAACATCGTACCAGGCCTGCACTCTCGTCCTTTTTCATAGAGGGAGGCAATGGCTTTTTGAAGACATCTTCTGCAAAGAACCTCTCCTCTCCAGGCTCATTCTGAAAAACCCAAGATTAGACATTAGGCCATCAGCATCACAGGGGTCAGAGAGTGCACACAGCAGCCAGGAAGCCACTTCTGAGCATCCATGGAAAACAGGTAGCTGGGAAAAATTACAGGATTTTCACTGGAGATGCTCTCACCCTCCATTCAGAGAAGACCATGTTTCTCCTAGGTCAGTGCCCTTGAAAGCAGGCATGCTCCATACCAGATGAGACTCCATGGCTGGCTTGCTGCCAGCCTCGGGGACAATTACACCCCTCAGGTTCCAGCTGCCCAGGACTGGCCATGCCACAGAGCATAGCCAGACCAACAGGCAAGGAGGAAAGCAAAGTTTCTGCTCTCGTGTCTAAATCACTTCTACCAACTCTCCTGGCATTCCTCGAGCCCAGTCGGTACCACAGCACTGGGCTGTGCCCAAACACCCATGCTCAAGCATCACTATTGGCAGCTACTCCCAACCAGCTGCTCCTCACACTGGGGATACAGTGTTTGCTCACTGGGAGCAGCACTGAAGGGCACTGCCCCAGGACTGGGGCTGTACAGGATGTATCTGCATTTGATCTCAGTTCACCTTTGCAGTCCATCTGCACCACCTGCCTCATCTTCCTGCCTGTCTGTGATATTTGGAGGGGGCAGGAACTGCAGTTACAGGAGAGATCTCCAGTTCTTATCTAACTTGGTATGTTTAAACATCTCTGCTACTTTTTTGTTGGCTCTGTCACAATAGCTGGGTGCTTTCAGCAGTGTGAGTGAAATGCATGCCTCAGTTACCTAGATGTTTCTGAATCCTTTACCATAAGGAAGGGATGAGAAGCCCTGACAACGTCACAAGAGAAAAATCTCAGGAACTTAGTCCCACCTGGCTGAACAACCCCATGTTCCTGGCATGCTGCTGACCCCATGTATTTCATTGTTTTCTCTTGCTGTCCCTCCCTTTTTGACGTCTCTATAAATTGCTACTTTCTAACCTCTCTTACCTCAGCATCCTGGCCTCAGATCTCTGATCATTCCGATGCCTGGAGGGATTTACCTTAGCAGAAGTACTTTTCCCTTTCTCCTTTTTGTCCCTGTTGTCCCTGTTGTGTGGGTCCTTCCTTTCATTTGTCCGTTCCTGGCTCCCATGCCGCCGCCTTCTGCTTTCTGTAGGTGACGAGCAGGCTTCTCGGTCTATCGTGACTTCCCTCTGAAAGAGGCATTTGGAACAGACTCAGCCAAACCCCTGCAAATCTTCTTATTTGGCTTATTGTCCTTACTGGGCCGGGGAGGCCAGCACAGTAAGAAGGGACTGCAGAGCCTCAGACAGCTGAGGGCAACGGCTTCAGAACTCTGATGGGGCAGAAGACAGTCTACTACAGCCAGGTCATCAGAGCACCACCCTGCTCACTCAGAACACGGACACTTCCAGTATCACAAAAACAAGGTGATAGTCCCAGAGAACCTCTGCTGATGGCTCTTTTTTGGCATCCTTGTAACTATTGTGGGCTGGAGTCAGGGAGCAGAGAGACCACATCTTTTAATACAGCCACATATCACATGACTTCAGTAAAATCTAGCAAAGATGCTCTGCCCATAAGTTTACTCGATGAAGAGACCAAAAACCCTCCACAGGCAGGGCTTCAGAAGCCAAAGAACAGTAGCTGGTTCAACACACAACTAATGGGTTCCTAGTCTCTCATTAAGCTGATATTTTGGAACATGTATCCCTTTTATACAGGTCGGAGGCAGAGGACTGAGTAAGAGAAACAAGGCCACCTCTGTACTGTCCTATGTTAGTCCATCCTCAGGATCCAGCTAAAAAAATCTCCCCCAGAGAAGGGCAGTTTGCAAGAATGTGCTGTGTGTAAAGTTTTCTTCCCATACACTCACCTGAGTCCTGGGGTCATAATATGTCCCAGCTATAGGATCATAGTAATTCCCAGTTTCAGGATCATAAATGTATGTGGACACATCTGATGGAGCTGAACAGAGAGACAAGAGTTAACACCACAAACTTCCAAAGGCAGAGCTTGCCTTTTACAAAGACAAAAGCATGAGTAAACGGTGAAAGGATCAAGAGTGGGAAAGAAGCATTTTTCTTTCCTGGCAAGAGAGGTATGAGTATCCTCACATCACTTGACCTACATCTTTTTTTCTTTAAGGAGTAAGAAGGGAGATAGGTTTTCACAATTCTTCTGTTTTAGGACTCCCCCAAAACTTCCACATCAAAACACACTTACAGGGGCTGTGCTGACATCACTAGACCACAACACTTGATGGCACAAAGACACGAAATTCAGTAATTTCCCTAAGGAAGGGCTAATGAGTACCAGGCTCTGTGTCCACCCACCCCTGTTAACAAGGAGGATCTGTGCTCTTTCAAACAGTCTCCTGTTTAAAGTGATGACACTCCCCACATCCCTTCTGCCCACGGGTGCATGAAAGCTCCCGACCACAAACCGTTTTTACAGGAACAGCCAAAGGCCTTCAGGGCAGGCCCATAATGCAGGAATGCTCCTCATTTCCAAAGACAGAGCTCAGCGACACTACATCTAGTAAAACAATCCAGAGCATTATTCCAGCTACTGGCACTGCTGCATAAAGTGTATTTTCTCCTGTCTCATCTAGTAATTGTCAGGCTGATTTTATCCCATCAGTTTACCACAACAAGGGAAAGCACACAGCAAGTTTCCTTTATCTGCCTGTAGTTTTGCACAGTAAGAGCAGTGAGAAACACATCATCAGATAGGAAAATATGACTAAACAAAGTTGGCAAAGAAACTCAGAAGTGGGTGTAGCAAACAAACCTACTCTTAGCCTTTAAAAATATTTTGGGGCTGATTTCTGCATGTCAGTGCCCTTTTAAGGAAGAAACCTCTCCACGGTAGGAGCTTAACTTACACTGTGCTCTGGTGCGTCTCTGTGATTCGCCGCCCCTCCTGTCTCTCATGCCCCTTCTGCCCTGGAAAAGCAAACACCACAAACAGATCAGAGACTCTTTGACAAACATCATATTGCTTCTTCTCCTCCCTCTCACGGGCCTAAAGTTCAGGAAAACAGCTCGCTTAGCTATGCTAAATAGAGCACAAGCACATACAACTTTTCGTCTACAGAGCAATGGACAGTGTTGCAAAGCACAAGACCTCTGTAGCCTCCGTGAATCTTTAAACGAGGTGCTTGTCGCAATCCATATCGAAGCCTCCAGCCCATTCACTCCGGAAAGAGCCCTGTAGTCTAGTAACAAGCACTAGAGAAGAGACATTCACTCTGGGAACTGAGCTCAGTCATCAATTAAGTCACTCTGTAAAAGCATGGTACGGAGTAATCCAGCCCAGAACTCCCCCAGGCAGCGCCACACTCTGACTTATGCTTCTGTGCGCGTTATAAACACAGTGCTAGGGGCAGAGCAGCACCGAAGAGCACACGTGAGCATTGTCAACCCATCTTCAAACACGCTGAACTTCCAGCAGCCCAAAGGGAAAGAGCCTCACAAAGTCAGGCCTATAACCCCCAGCACTCCCTCCCTTTCCCACAGCCTGCAGGGAAGCTGTGCAGACCTACCGGGCCATAGTAGGAATTGTCACCGTGCTCCCCATAGTCATTCCTGTTGAGATAAAGGTTGCAGGTTGATGTCAATGTGGCTTCACATTACCCTCAGCATATTCAAAGTGAGTACATAAAGGCAGAAAGACGATCTTTGTTGAATTGTGTCCACCCCAGTAAAGAGACTTTGTAGATCACTGTCTCCACAAGAGTTATGACCACGCTCTCTGCTATGTCTGCAAAGATTAATCTCTCCAACTGCTTTTTAAAAAGCTGAACTCATTAATTCCCTCATAATGGGATTTGATGGCTGGACAACAAAAAAAAGAAGCAGCCACGCAATATGATGATTAATCCCATACTGCTCAGTCACTGAAGCTTCTTCTAGCTCTGATGCTTCACCTCTCCAACACCTTTTTTAGATTGTAGGAACATCTGTGCTAATTCACGTGCCAACCTTTAAGTACCCAGCCTGAAAACACAGCTCTAGTGTCACAGCACATCACACAGAGGACAACTCTACTGTTTCATCTACCTATACCTTCTCCTCCCTGTAGCAAGGTTCACTTCCACTGTACGTCCGTCAATGCAGATAGGGGGATCCAGATTCTGCAGTATCTTAAGTAATCTCAGTGCCTCCTGTAAAAGGAAAGGAGAATTTCACATCCATGAGAAGGAAACATAAGCCTGTTTCCCAAACCCAGTCTGCCTGACAGGAAGGCTTTGTGCTTACATGATGACCATAGGAGGATGGGAAACACAACACTTTTGTCTAAATATTAGTGAAAAGTATTTAGGATGCAACGAAAAGGATAAATACATTGTTAGGTTCTCTGCTTGTCCTATGACTGTTCTCAGCAGCTAGCTAGGGACTGTATGTTCTATGGCTGCTAGACAATGCAGCACCGTGCCTGCTGTTGCCCCAAAGAGTTATTTGAGCACCCTCTGGACCATTGCCAAAGCACAGTTATGGAGTCTGGGAGTCACTCAGAACCAGAAAATGTGAACCTTCCAACATGGGACTATCTGTTAATTAAGATTCTTGCCTTCTGCAGACAGAAACCATTGAATTCAAGTTCCCTGCAAACAAAGCATCTGTGCAAGAGGTGTTCAAGTTTAGGGGGGTCTGCAAAGAAACTTACTGAAGCAAGAAACTCACTCAGCATCACAGCTTGTAACAAGAGATAATCGTTGGCTCCTAAAGCCAGAGAGCAACAGCTCTATCAGATATTCCCTGTAACTAGCCAGACAAGCAGAAGACAGGACTCACTCGAGGACAGCTGCCTCACAAGTACAGCTGTAGTTTCTCTACTTTTACGACTATAGATACCAACAGGGGGAGCATGTGAAAGCAGGAAACTACTTACAGCATGTGAATCCAGTTCAATGAAGCCATAGGTCTGCCCCATCCGTCCAGCCTTGTTCTTCATGATGCGCACACTGGATGTGGAGAGACGCACGTATGGGGCTAGGAGCCCCACAATCACTTCTGGTGGGGTGAATCGAGTAATACGCTTCAGCATAATTGCTGTGAAGCACAATGAGGGATGTGACCAGGAAATAAAAAATAGTAAAAAAAGATAATTCAGGTCTAAGCTTATTGTGACAGCACAGGTAAAACTAAATCCACTCAAAGCAACCCCATGGCTTCTTGCAGTTGAGTCTGGAAGCCGCTGCTTTTTTTTTCTTCACTTCGCAAGGTGCTCAGAGTATACCACCACCAACTGCTGACCCTTCCTTCCCAGAAAAGAGAGCAGAAAGCAGACCTCTCCTCAGAGGAACTCATCCCAGAGTAACTTCTGGACAAAGAGACTTCTGCTGCTGTGCTAAGTTAATGGCACCATCCTGAAGCCAGCTTGCCCTGAATTAATTTTCCTAAAGGCAATTTGCCAGTGCCTTTGCGGCTGGACAGCCCACAATTACTTGATGCCATGGATTTGCACAACATAGATATTTTAGTGAAATGCTGCCCTTTCTGCAGATGGCCTCATGGAGTGCAAGCAAGAGGAACCCAAAACTGGGCCCTGTACCACTCACTTCTGCTTCCTCCACCATCCTGTGGTGTGGCTTCCTCTGCTTCTCTCTGAGAGGGCAGCTCCTGGGGCCGATCCACATCCCTTCTCTTCTCTTGTGAGGGCCGCCGCTCTCTACCTTCATCTCTCTTCCTTGGCTCCTGTTCCTGGGGCTGACACTCCTGCTGTGGAGCAGGAACCGAGGGCTGGAGAGGCTGCTTTGGAGATCCTGGTTGTCCTGGTAACTCTTGCTCAGGTTTTTCAAGCTTTGTCTCTGCTATTAGAGAGGAGAAATGGACCAGTTCCACATAGAGTGTTTCAGCATGTATTCTTCTCTTATTTTCTGGCCACTGCAGCAGTACTCCTTATAAAGGCTAATGCCTTATAAATCTCTTATAAAGGCTATGCCTTTTGTATATGCCCTGTCAATGCTCTGCAGAAACAAGGTGTGTAAAGGACAAGCTAGATACTGCTCATCCTTTCATTGCCTTGTCTCGTGTTGGGCTCCTTTACTTGACCTCTGCTGTCAGAGACAAGAGGCTTTTTGGCCTTCTTTTAGGATTGGCTCTTCTCTGGGCAAACATGCATCAGGGATGGGTTTGGATATGTTCCTCCCACGCCCAGGACAATACATGGCAGTGAAACCCTTACTACGCCTGATGTATTCTTGAACACTCATATAACTGAGTAAGATCAACGAGCAACTGTCACCTTATCTCTATGCTAGAGGAAAACTGGGTTCAGACCTCTAGGATCACTGAGTGAAATGCATCATAATACAATCACTGATTTTATTAGGTGCCTACTTACCGCAGATGAGTAAGATACTATGTGGAAAAACCCTGCCCCTCAGCCCACCCATGCAATACAGAGAAGATAAAACCCCATCAAGTTTCTGTGCTTGAAGGCCTCTGAAGCATCCGGCTTTACTTCAAAAGATATCCCTACCTGAGCTTCTAAAGCTGTTGGAAAGGGAAGCCAAAGCTGCAGGGCTGCAAAGTCAGACTTTACCAGCCCTGCACCTGCTCCCAAAGCCTCTTCCCACAGAGAAGAAATGAGAGTGCAAAACTTGGCACAGTGAAGCTTCTCTTTAATGTTCCCTAGAGCACCTCCCCACTCTCTTTCTGCTTGGGCAGTGGGCAGCATGGCAGAACACATGACAATTTTGCATGCAAACATTGAGAAAGCTGCACACTGACTTGTCTGGCTGTCAGCACAGTTCGTGTTGGACAGGCCGGTCCTAATTTGTCTGCAGCTTGCAGCACGCAGAGTTTTGGCTACGCTCCATGAGCAGAACCTCATGTAAAATTTGCATAGGAAACCAGCCTGCACATACAGCTGCGAAAACTGCCCATGAAATCACACAGACATGAGCGCAACCCCAGGGATGGGGAAAGCAATTCTCTTACTGAATTCTTGCTCAGCTGATGCATCCTCCCCCTCAGAACCACCTCTGGACTCTGGGCCTGCTCTGCTCCCTGTAAGAGAGACATATAAAAGTCCTTTTCAAGACTATCAGTCACAGAGCACGCAAAAACTCACGCAAAACTGCAGTAATGACTGTATATGCCTAGAGAGTTGTTTTGTTTCACTCAGCAACTAAAGGACTGTCATAGAGAGGCTACCTTATTACACGTTTTCACAATCAACAAAAGCAGATGAGTAAGAAGTGTGCACCATAATCTGTCTTCACAGCATCTTAAAGGCTCTGTTTAATTTGCTCCTCAGCAGTTTTATTAACAACCCATAGTTGTGTTGGGCCAGCTACATGAATTTTGCCCTCATAATGCTGATGGAGGAGCCACAGTGCAAGAAAAGCACAACCATGGGGACAGTACTTCAGAAAATAGAGTTCTGTATCAGCAGTTCTTTTAATGCCCTTCTGCCTGGGGTATGCAGGTAAGAAATGCAAAACATTAGAAGTTGCTCAAAGATACAGAGTCAAAGGTTATAAAGTGCCTGGAATACCTGCTTGTCCCAAAGAAATCACTTCCTCAAGGGAGCATGTTTTGGCTCTCATGCCCTCCCATCCCAAAAAGCAGAAGGGCTAGTGGGGTGAGGAGAAGCTCTTGGAGGAGCAGAACTCCTTTCCATGCACTTTTTACAGTCAGCAAGGTGAGTTCAGCCATTCAAATCCTGTATTCACCTTTAATCTGAGAGCCTCAGAAGAAAAGCACTAAAAACATACGCTGCATCTCCCAGGGAAGGTAGGTTGAGGGGAAGCCATCTCACCTATGGCCAGCAGTACCAGCTCACAGTCCTGGAGGACACACAACCTATAACTGCGGGGGAAGGACACTGCCACAGCAATGGGATGGAAAGGCTATGTGCAGGAAGACACCTCTCCACCTCGCCTCACGAGAACAGACAAGCTGGTAGCAACATATCTGCATGTAACATCTTTAGCGTGTAGAGGGAGAAGGGTCTAAATGAAGCAAAACTAATCATCCTCCTACATCCTCCACACAGTGCTCAGCTAGTCCGCCAAGACGGATGCCACAGGGAAGTCAGAAAAGAAACTTACTTGTCAGGGCAGATGAAACTTTTAATTGACCAAGCACAGGGGACCAGACATACTCACCATCTCTTGGGAGCTTGCAATAGGAGCAGGAAGATCTGTAGCCCACAGTACACACCTTACACTGCAATGGAAGATGGACAGCATGAGGAAGTCATGTTTTGAAGGCGGTGGGTACAACCTGCTTCAGAATGCCAGACTCTGCAGCGCTCTCAGAAAGCAAGTAACAGCCATGGAAAAGCTACAGTGAGAGTTTGAGGGACAGGATGGGTAATGGCAGCAGGAGACCTGGCTGGAATGGAAGGGAAATGCTCATATGGCTCACAACTGGAGTTCCCTTGGGAACAGGACTTACACACAACTTCTGAGCACAGATTTGTTCACACCATGGAGGCGGTTCACTAGCCCCTGAGATGGGACCCTTCCCCTTCTCAAGTGACACTGGACGGAAAAGCTACATGCTAGGTACCATACTGCTAGCCACCATACTGCTAGCCATGACGTTGTTTCAAAGGATCCAAAGTTACATTTGTAGTGTCTGATCTCAACTCACTGCTACAGCAGTGACAAAGTCCCTATCTGAGCTAAACTGTAGATACTGATACAATCTGCTGCACAGGGAGAGTAGTGAAGAGGTGTCTACTAACCAAGAGGTAGAGCTGTACAGGCTTGGATGGTTATCCCACCCCGAACCACTGTGGAAAGAGCCAAGTGCCCTGTCTTCACAGCTCTCTCCGAACACAGCATTCCTAACTTCCTCTTCAAGCTCTTTGTAAATGCATTGTTTCTCTTTCACAGCATTTTTTTCCCCTCTAACTGAAGGCCTGCAAATGCTCTGGGGCACAAGGAAGCTCTTTCAGGCCATGCTTACCCACAGCAACAGCAGGGACACACACTCCAGCTACTTCTCATTGCACTGAGAGCTGTTGTGAAACCACTGCCTGAAACTTGTCTCTACTTGATCTCTGGAGCGTTACAAGCACAGACAAGGTGCCAAGCAATGGCTCTGCTGGCAGCTGGAGTGCATCCGATTAGCCTGGATGAGGGTCTTTGTAGCCCAGTGTGATCCAATGGTCAAGCTGGGAGTCTAACTAGAACTGACCCCTTCCTACCCTACTGCAACCTCCTGGTCTGCAGTCAGTGGGAATGCAGGCAACAACCCTGCCCTTTGCTCCCTGCAGTCCTCCCCAGCCAAAAGCACCTGCTCTGGGAGAACTGCGAGAAGGGCACGGGAACAAAACCAACCTTTGGGCAACGGTGCCTCCCCAGAAATGGGCCACTTCCAGCCTGTACTAACTGCTGCCTGGACTTGGGACTCACTTCCATGTTTCCTTCCCTGCTGCACTTACTACATTCAAATCTAGATCACAGGTTCCTGTGTGAGACAGAGGAGTGGTTTGCACTGTTACGCCAGTGAAAGTTCTGATTACTGGGACAATGGAGACCCTTGTGGTTACACACATGGACCAGAGGGAAAGCCTGTTCCATTCGGGTTGGCAGAATCACTGACTCGTGTTGCGTTTTAAGGAGGAAGGATCCACATGCTATTTTCCCCACGTATTAAAAGGGAACCACTGCATAGGGATGAAACTGGTCTGTGCGTAGAACACTGGCTACCTGCACCACTCATAGGTGCTACGAAAAACCACAGAAGTTTAGAAGAGGCAAGAGCTTCAGGACAGGTATTAAGCCACTGAGCAAATATCTAACACTCCTCTGCTGCCACTGCCATGAGAGCCAGCAGGGGAAGCACAACACAGCTCGGATCGCATACTTACACGTTTGCAGCGCCAAAACTCTGGGCACGGAGTGTACTCAAGGGTCACTTCTTTGCCACCAATCGAAAGAGTTCCCTGTTGAGACAAGGGGGTAAATGAATGTGCCCAGCACATGCAGACTACTCAGAGGCAAAGAAAGGGGTTAAAGCTCTGGTTCCTAAAGGTTTCGCAAGTGAAACAGGGTGAAGGGGGGAGAAAGTCCCCCAGTTCAGTTAGCTGGAGCTTTGCCATGGAAGTGGAAGGGAAACTGCCTGTGCTCTGCTCTAGCATGGGGCTAGAAAGCTGTGTGTTAGCTCCAGAGGAACATGGCAGAAGAGGTTTTGCCACCTCCCAGGAAGAGGAGAGACAGAGTAACCAGAGCACAGGAGGGAAATGCTTTAACCTGCTTTTGTCCACGTGCTGGAAAGGGGCAGCTGGACAGCCTCCTTCACACCAGTCACCACCAGCTGGCCTCATGGCAGCTACTTGAGGCGGAATACAAGGAAAAATGCCACTGAGGTGAGAGAATTTTCATGCTTGGGTTAGTCTTCACGTCACTCACAAACCCCTGTCTTTCCTTCAGAGAAGCATGCCAGCACGTGCTGGCCCCGAGCACCTGTGCAGCAGTGGCAGAGGAGCTCCACTGCCTACAAAGACACACTGCTTTCAGCTCCACACGTGACACTTTGGAGAGATGTCAGGAGCCCAACTCCACAAGCTTTGCTGAAATGCAGATGATTTAAGGGTGAAATGAAGTCATACGTGCAAGTCCCCCAGCTCCTGCCTGGAGCAGCCCATAAAAGCAGTGAGCAGCCAGGATTCCTGCTGGCTCTCATCTGCCGTGGACAACAGACCATGCCTGCGCATGCAGGATGCAGGCTGAGCCACAAATGCATGGACCCGTGCGACATGTCATGTCACTGGAGGCACCGCCAGACCACACAGTCTCTATTTCCCAACACCACAATATGAGACTTGGTGTCAATAACGAGGGTCAGTTCCAGGTCTCCCAAGCCCCAGGAGAGCAGCTGCTCTTCTGGCCCGTTGCTGGATGGTACACACAGATCTCAGAGAGCTGTTTACAGCCCCAAGCTATTTTGGGGACCTCTGGTGAGTCAGAAGCTTCCCAGGTACTCTGACCCAGTAGCCTAGTCACGCAAGAGCTCCCAGAGCAAACCATGAACATGAGAAAACAAGTTCCCAGACTTACTATTCAGAAATTACAATACACCCATGCATAAATCGTTGTGCAGAATGTGAGTGAGATGCTAGGGAACATGTATATGTAAAGTAGGAGGGAAGAGTTCATGGCAGGGAATCACTCAGCGGCAGTACAACAACAATCCTTTAATCCCTAAGAAAAAATGCAGCAAAGTCTGAGACCAAAGGCACTGCCCTGCAAGGTCGGGTTCCACCACCTCCCCTCTCCACAGCCGGCCTTTTACGGGCCAAGGCCATCCTCTCCCACCAGGCCCACAGGCACTGAACACTTCAGGGGTTTCCTTCCTGCTGCCCAGGTGTTCCAGCACTGCCTTCCAGCATGGCTGTGCCTTTGCCTCACAGAAAGCTGAGCCGTTCCTAGACCTTGTTGAGGGCTGGTGAGTGCACCCAGAGCACAGTGCTGCAACCTCAGATACAAGGAGTCTCCTTGGGGTCTATGCACAGCACGGAGTATTGCCTACTTTACATGTTTAAAAGAAGGTTTGCACCTTCTTTAAGGCACGTGAGGAAACACAAGTGAGAAAGACAGTAAGTGGAAATCAAGGCTGTCCCACTGGGACTGTTGGTCCCTCTGAGATGGACACGTTCCCTCTCCCAGGCAGGGCACCCATCACATCACACACTCAAGGGACTGGCAGCATCAGGAGAGCAGGCCAGAAATAATGCCCGTGTCTGCCTCAGGACCCACCGAGCATAGGCAGGGAGAGAAGGCAGGGTGCACATCCTCACAAGCAGAGCTGCAGCCACGAGCCCAAGAAAATCTTCAGAAATAGCAGATCCTCAGCAGACAGTTGCAGCCCTGCCTACAAGCTTGGGAAACAAGGACAACTATATTGGAGGACACTTCCGCCGGTAGGGCAATCCATCATACAGCTTCATCCTTCTACCAGCCGTTGAGGATAAAACTTGCCAGAAAGTCTTAAGATTATTTTTGGTCTTATGGAAAATGTTTTTGAAGTGCATGTGGTGCTGGTCTCTACTGCAAATTCAGTTCTCAGTGACTGCAAAAGTGTCACTTGCATAATTACTCCCTAATTTCCTTAACACCCTGCTGATTGCCTGCTCATTTTTTCAACAAGCTCCCTCTTACTGATTTCTTCTTGATAAAGTAATTTTCAAGGTTGCTATCACCATTTAACACTCCAAAATGAGCCCTTCATTTAGGACACACATTATCAGGATCCAGTGACTTTAAAGTCCTCATTCCCCCATTTTGTTACCAGATTCCATTCCAAATATTTTTACAGCCTTTATTTCCTCTAGTCCCTGTCACAGCTTATCCTTTTTCATCTGCATCTTCTTCCTTTTCTCTGCAGTATGTATTGGATAATACTCTATTTTTCATTTTACCACTTTCAGTTGAGCGGATCTTTGTGAAATCACAAAGGTTTTCTGCAGATTTCAGGGAACAGTGCTGGCGGTGGGGGGGGAAGGTAAGCCCAACATACGCCACATGTGTGGTACCCAGACTGTAACAACTTCTTCCATATTCAGGCATTTTATCCTGGACATCTCTCACTGACTCACCTGCACTATGCCCATTAATTCTCCTTCTGGATTTCCAGCATCCTATACTTCTGAGCAGCTTGGCCTTTTCTTTCTAAATCTGTATATCACTGAAATGGCTCCCTGGTCCTCCCAGTCAGGAACGTCCCCCTCAAAACTAGCAGTAAACACACAGTTGACTCACCAGTGAAGGGTTTAAAAGGCAGCACAGCTCTGCAGTACTAGAACATCGAGCTCTCAGCTATGGAAATGCCTAGATTTCGAAGGGCATAAGCAGATTCTACTGTTTTTTTTCTGAATTGCCAAATTCATCAAAACAGAGCATCAGGACCTTACTGCTGGGAGCAATGATGTATGCTACTGTTCAACATCTTTCAAACACAGTTATACATGGGTTCTTTGCTTAGAGCTCTATTGGAGATGCAATACTGGATTCTAGTCTAAGTGATACAATTCAGTACAAGCCATTTCAGCTAAAGCTACTAAAAAATCTGCATCATCTGGAATAATAGCCAATGGCCTAGTATGTAAATATTACTGTCAGTAGACTCTGGTCAACTGAGCAATCCCATCATGAGGTAATCCTAGACAGCAGTGCCATGAAACCATAAAGCCTGTTTGTAGAAAGCACACACAACAGGTAGCAACGATTCAAAGCCCTTCACTGAGCAGGGACAAACCCCACAAGAACAGGTTACTTGAAGAAAGGGAAAGAAAAAGGGAAAATCTCTTAGTGATGATATCCACAGGTGATTAAATCTTTCCAAAGCACTTTGGAGACTCTGCGTCAGCTGGGCACAAGGTTTCAGCAACAAAACTCCAGTTTTACTAGAGCAGTTTCCAAGCTCTTTGTCCCCAAAGGCAGTTAAACCTGAAGCATTAAAAGAATATCAGTAAGATCTAAATGGTAAAGGTAGGCCCAACTGTAAGAAAAAAACCAGACCACACTCCTAGCACACACAATGCCCGCTCAGGAGGTTGGTTTTAACTCACCTCTAGTTTAACCTCTTTGGAATCACACTACTTTAGCAAGCAAAGAACTCACCTCCTGCTCCGAACAGAGCACAGCTAACTCGCACGGGCAGGGGAAGCTGTGCGCGCCACCGCGCAGTGCAGGTACATGTGCACAGAGCTTTGACCACGCTTCCTAAGGAAGCGCCGCAGCTACTGACAGGGCCAGGAGACAGACTGCTGCAGGTCGCGGCATGGCACGAGTTACCCACTTCAGCTGCTTATCTGTCAATTAGCATTTACAGTTGGCATGCTAGGACTTTTTATGCTCGTTGACAGCCTTCTAATGATGATGACTGGGGGTTGAGGAGGGGGAGAACTTGCCAAAAAAGTACCTCTGTGCTCTCCAAGACTGAGATGACAGAAGAATACAAATCATCAATGTCAAAGTTCTTGCTAGCTGTTTCTCTGAAAAGAGTGACCTAGAAAACCTGAAACACGGAGAGCTTTCGGAGCACGGCACACTCTCTCAAATCAACCCAGGCTTCTGCTTTAACTTAATTTGGCTAAAGATTACATCCTTCAGTAAAATCTCACTCCGGAGCCTCTTTAAAAATGAGCTGACAGCTCTCCAAGTATTCTACCCCATGGGTCATGCTTCAGCAGCTACCACAGGGGCTGTCAAACTGCACAAAGACGTGGATGTAGCAACAAGCGCTGCTGTGGATCGCTGTGAAGGAATTGTGCTCTGGCTCTTCCAGTGGGATGGTAACCACATGCCACCATCCCTTGTCACAGGAAAGGCCACAGGTACCTGACTCGGTCAAATAGCAATTGTCAGTCTCAGCTTTACAGACGACACACCTGGAGTGGCACAGGTCATTTTTGGAACAGAATCAAGGCTCAGCTCTGCAGCTCCCAAATCCAAAAGGATTAATAAGCCAAAGTTTTCTTCTTGGCCACCCCCACAAAGCAGCAACCAAAGGAGTGCAGGAGGTACCTGCACCACAAGTGAACCATATCCAGATCTCCTCCAGCAGCTGGATCAAGCACAAAAACAAACACCACTTCAGCAAATTATTTCCTGATATTGTTCAGTCAGATTAAATGGAAAATATCCATGCCATGAACTGAAAGGTTCTGGTATCTTTCTTGCTGAGTAATCACCAAGTCGGAAGACTGACATGGTTCCATATGTTAAAAATGAACTGAAAATATCATTTGCAAACAGATATCAAATTGCATACAAAGATTATGACAAAAGAATGCTTACGAGCAGCACAGCAAAGCAGTCATATCAAAATACCAGAATTAACCTCGTTTATGTGACGTTAATTCAGCCCTCTTATGCCCTACTACCCATTAATGACCAGTGTTTATTGCCCTGGGGAGGCTCAGATAGTACCCCAAGAGGCAGCCTGGGAATGCAGAGGGAGCCCATGCTCCCAGCAGTGCTTCTCAGAACAGCGATCTCTCGCCATCCTCAGAGTATTTTCCAGTCCTGGCCTCGGAATGCACTGGATGGCACAGCACAGGGAGACAAGCAGCTGACAGCAGAAGTCAGCTTATCTAACAGTAACCGCAAATCAGGCTTCTTTGAGGTTTTTCTCCTATTTGAGCACAGATTATAAATGCAAATTTAACAACCCTGACCACAACCCAATGTAAATTATGTAATCGCATCCTATTTCGCTGGCACGGTTCTCTTCTCTGTTACAGAGACCGGAGGGAAGCTGGCAGTGACAGCACAAGGCTCTTTCCCTTAAGGTGTTCATCTTCAGACAAAGTAGGCAGATGGGGTCAAACACCAAAGGTCCCTCTAACCCACCCACACATCCCCAAGCTGCTTGTGAAATTCAGGAGGCAGCAGCTTCCCAGAGCGGAGCAGAGGGCCAGCTCCTGGGAGGGTAAGAGACCAGCTGGATGTATTTCAAAACAAGATCATCTCAGCCACAGAAACTGGCTTCTCATTCCATTTTTTCCATATGCTGAAGTTTTTATCTCAAGCTCCTTGGCAGCTGCTGTACAAGGGACTCAACTCTACAGAGCAACAGGCAGTACATCTGCTTACCTTTGACAAAAAGCAGATGATAAAAGCTGTGAACCCACAAACCACAATCCATCTGTAATTAAACATTTAGGAAACAGAGTGTGACATGCAGAGATGAAGAAACAAGAGCAATCCGGCACTGCAGCAAATGGCACTTCCTACAGGAACAGTAAGTACACGCAAATTCCTACTGCAGTGGGACTTCCCCCAAGGCTCTCAAGCTCCCTTCTTCACCTTCGTAACCATTTGCAGCTCAGGGACTTCTTTCTATTGGCCTGATCTATCAGTGTCCGGTACTCTACTGCTGAGTAGCTGGCAGCCAAGGCAGAAGGCTCCAGGTATACAGGGAAAAAGGATGGCCTGACAAGTGGTGGTTACATCACCAAGTGGATCCAAACAACCTTGCTGTGTATTGTTATTACAGCTCTCTATCAAGACTAACACTGAGATGAATCTTCCATAAATGTTGTGGTAATGGTCACCTGGAAAGGAAGATGTTTGGCTCCTGGGCATCAGCAACGCTATGCAGCTGAAGAGTGCACGGCATCACCTTGAAGCATTTAGCAGTAAGGTGCTCGTTTCAACAGTGATCTGACATTAACCATCATGGCGTGCTCACGGCTCATGGTCTTCAAGGTCAGGGAAGGCCTGAGACTGAGAGCCCAAAGATGACATCATCACTCCTGAGTGAACAGAACATCACTTCAGGCACATCACCGATAGGCACGTTAAACAAAATTGGCACTAACACAGAACTGAGGCATTAGGAGGGTAACTTAGAGAGTTCTAAAGATGTAGTAGCTAAATATAACAGATTAAGATGCTACATAAGGATTATTTTATCCCAGGCAGCATTCAGTGCCTCTTTTTCAAACTTTCATGCTAAGCCCATGACCCACTTGCACTGGGACCATCCAGCATGACACAATTTTCCATTTCTACCTGCTCCCAGACAGCCCTCTTCAGGCCTCCCTTTCTGCCTGGTTATCCAGGCCATTTTCTTTTAGCAGAAAGCGCCAGTCTGCATCCTTTAAGTACCTAATTTCCACAGACACCCCATCTAGCCTGCTGAGACACCTCCAGTTTTCTTCCTACGATTTCTAAATTCCCTGGATACCAGCCATACTGTTTTTAAGTCCCAGTATCTTTCTACAATTCATCTCTCCCCACTGACATCCTTTTCACAAATACACACAGAAATTGTCTTTCAGACTATGCCAGCTCTCTACATTTTATTGCCTGAATTTTTAATTCCAATTCACTTCCAAGTTAGGATTCTCAAAGTGCTTATCTTTTAAACACAGCATTTGCTTCACTTGTCAGCACACTCAGTCCTGCTCTAAGAACATCACCAAAACAGTTGGTACAGGCAAGCTCCCAATTATGGCTCCAGGAAGGATAACAGCAATGTGTCGCAGCTTGAGAAAACATGCAATGTGCCTAGGACTTCACATGCTCTACGGCCAGCTCTGGGTGGTAGGTGGTATGAACGGCTTCTGCATTTCACCCTTTAAGGAGATTTCAACACATCTGAAAGTTTTCTTTGATCCAGTGAAGCAAAGCAGACCTTCCACCTGCCACTGATGCCCTAACATCCCCCTGCCCAGCTAATTCTAACCTCCAGCTTCCCTCACCCCTCTGAAAAGGGCACCTTTGCAGATCAGCATTATAGGATCACTGGAAAAATGTAGAAATTTTAAAATGAAATCCTTTCCTATACAGTACGAAGGGGTCAGAAGAGGATTTCTAGAGTCCAGACAGTGAGGATCTGGGAGCGTCAGGAGGTAACAGCTTAAAGTTCTGCACTCTGGTGTTACTGGCTGCACTCCTATTCCACAGCTAAAGAGAAGCATGGATGGTTAAGGACTTATTACAGGGTAAGCTATGTCATGAAGACCACCTTCAATGGTTGGACTCGATGATCTTAAAAGGTCTTTTCCAACCTAAACGATTCTATGATTCTCGACCAAACACTTGTTCCCACGCCCAAGAAAGTATGAACCAGGTTGAATCCTCTATTTGAAAAAGCATACTTAAACTATGAAAACTTAGAAGTATTTAAATATTTAGCATATTGAGTATCATTATTGGTAGATGGCTCTAGGGAAGGGTCCACATAGTTCTGCCTCATCTATATTCCTTTGCTGTTTCATCACAGCCTGGACATTGAACAACAGCTGCTTCAAGGACTCCCTTTGCTCCCAACACAGAGATTTCTCTTTTCTCTACAAAATGCTGCTCTAGTGCCTGAACATAATTCTCAATACTTTGTTGCATGGCCACCTTGTTCCTCAACGGTCGTCTCATCCCATAACGCTGTTAAACAATATAAAGATGAAGCATGTTAGCACAATGCACTAATCCACCCCAGGACCTTCCTGTGCATTTCCCCTGGGGCACCTTACAATCAGCAACAGCCATAAGGAAGCTGGGAAAACAAAAAGAAAAGGCACAGCTCCTTACTCATAGATTTGAAGCACAGTATCAAAACACTACAGAGCAATCCCGATGCAAAATTATGCTGGAAAAAAGTCAGGCTGGAAATGTCTGCCTTAAAGGGGTAAATTTATTCCTAGACAATTCAGCCTATTTGATTAAGCATTTAAAGACCACACACGCAAAAAAAAGTGTGTCCTTTTGCTGGAGCATGTAACCATGGGATTACACGCCGATTCCAACATGGCTTGACCATGACAGCTCTGGTGAACAGAGCACAGGATGTTCTGCACAGCAGCAACATTCACTAAGAACATGCCAACTGTAAATGGGGAAGAAAGCAGTCCAGAGGCTCCCCCAAACGTGCCTCCAAACCCACTTCTGCGCCCACTGAATGAAGCACTGCCCTTGGAGCATTCACTGGCAATGCTTTCTCTGCAGGCCAGGCTCTCTGTTGAAAGGAAAAAGACCCAAAAACCTTAGGAAGAGGCAGCAGCTCTGGATAAGAACAGGGTTTTGTCCTTGGAGACTTCATTTCTCAACATCCCTAAATTACCAGTTAATGGCAAAAGCAGATGCCTGGTACTGACTCCCAACGGGTAAGAGAAAGAACCCCGCCAGCTGCCAGGGAAAATGCACCAGCAGTGTAACACTTACCTGTGTTGTCTCAGTGATGATTCCCAGCAGGTTATCGTGACTTTGAGGTGGTCTGTCCAAAAGCTACATCCAGATCCTCAATAGTCACACCTGGACAGAACCACAAGGAAGCTGGCACCTGTATCAATTTCTACATCTGAGCAGGTGCTGCCTCTTAAGAGAGCTCTTCTTATGAGCAGATTTTGGTCTGTATTTGCCAAAGAAACCTGGCACAGCATGAGAACAGAGTTATCTGAGCCCTTCGGAAGGAAGTTAGTTTCTCCTGCCAGCCTGGCTTGGGTGCACTGTAACACTAGTGGGTGTCACTGCTGCCCACAGGACCCAGAAGCTCCTCCTTTACAAGGGCACTGAGGTTTGAGAGGTTCATCCAGGCAACTGCACTGCACAACATCCAGAGGTATATACCCAGATCCTTCCTTCCTGGACAATTCCTAGAAATGCTGAAGAAAGGAGTTTAGTGCCTTGTCAGGGTGCATGAGGCAGAAGCAGCAACTCTCCTGTGTGAATATCCAGGCTCCAAGGCTCCGGTAGCTGACCTCAACTTCAGAAGAGTCTAGCTGGAGAGGTGAGTGTGCAGGAGAGCAGTTCATATAACCCTGACACTGAGGAAGGAAAAGAACATGATTCCCTGTTGTGTCAGAAGTGCCTCAGCTTGGCTGAATTCCCAAGGGACTAGGAAGGGGAAACAGCAAGCACAGACATCTCCTTAAACTCTCAGATTAGCCACACACTAGCAGGTGGCTCAGGTATCACCACCTGAACCTCTTGTGGCACTCAATACACTGGGGCACCAGAGAGGTGATGCTTTCAGCTGCTCCTCTTAGAGCCAGATGGATCAATCATTTGCCTGTCACTCAGAGGTGTCTACTAAACAGTTTGGAATTCACTTCTTACATTTAATGATGGGCCCAGTAGACACCAGAAGGAAGAAAACCAGACAAGCTAAGTTAGTACAATGGGCAGAGAAGCAGGCAGTGGTAGAGGACAAACCAATCTCACATGGACCAGGCACAGAAGAACGCCTTGCCAGAGGGAAAAAAAAACCCACATCAAAACACCTCAGCCATCTTCTCCAGTGAGATCACAAGTCAGGAAGAATCAATCAGGCTTTCAAAAACCTAAGACTATAAACAGTAAAGCACCTTAGTCACCATATCATTAATGTACAGCTTCACATCGTGAGACAGCTTCTTAGTAAGACTTCTCAACCTGATGTACATGTATGAAAGTACATCTTGGGATTCTGTGGACCTAAAATTACTTTCTCTGTTAACTCTGCTCCTGAGATCCCTGATGGAAAAGTACATCAAATGTTTGCTTTGGGCTTTTACTGGCTGAAATCTGGTACATGAAGCCCATCTGAATAGTACTAATTTCCTGCTAAGACATGGACTGTACCATCACAAAAACTAAGATCTTCCCTGCTGTCTATGAAAACAGGACAGAGTTACTTTCACCTTCTTGTTCTAAAGATGACAGTTTCAGAAGTCTAAATACTTAAATCTCATGTTTACAGCTTTACAGCTTTGACCCTCATTAAAAATATAATTCACTACATGATGCACTTGATTTTAGACCCCTGTCCTTGGGGGAACCTATTTGTTCATCCTGTCATCACATAACTAACTGAACTGATAGGTGGCCTGAAGTGATGGAGAGGCAGGAAAACTTGGATGCAACATCTGGTAGTTGTCAATGCACACAGACAGCATGACAGCACAGCATAAGAAACCTTAAGGCAGAATGCTACTTCACATCAGACACTTCACTGCAACAAGTCAACTGCATACTGTAGAGCTTCTGTCACTGCAGAAGCCAGGAAGAACTTTCCACCTCCCTTCTGTGGCTCCTTGTACAAAATGGCTTCAGGATTTTCCCTCATTGCCCTCTTCTGGGAGCGATCATAGCCAAAGATTCAGTAAGCTGGTCTCATCACAGTACAGTGGTACCGAGGACCTCTCAGCCGCTGTCTCATTCACCTGTGGACGGTGGAAGAAGAAAACTCTGACCCTCTGAAATGAGAGCGGATCGGGGGAAGTTTGTGCCTTTCCTTAGAAGTGCAGCGGGCTGTTGTCTGCCAGCACCCTCAGGGCTCTTCCACCTAATGTGTTTTCTTGTCCTGCACAGATGTAGAATGACAGCAATGCTCCTGATCTCTGATCCTGTAGCATACAGCACTTGTGATCTCTGTAGGTATTAAAGCTTTAATAAGAGTCTTGAAGGTGCCCTGTGGCTTGCAGGGGAATGGGGCGGATAATAACTGTGTGTCCCTCTGTGTTAAATACCTGCCTCTTATTGCCTGTGATTGATGGATAATGATACCATAGTCCACTCAGGCATGCCAGCCCCCATTTTCCACTGTAATCATGTTTCATTTCTAGTCAAGAACATTAACAGCCCAGTTACAGTCAAATGGAAACAGAAATTCACAAATAAAAGTTGCTGACAGCTATAGCTTTGATCTTGCATCTTCAAACTTGAGACATCTGAATTTAATCTCTTACTTGTGTGAGTCTCATAACCCAAGCAGAAAATAGCAAAATTCAAGGTACTCTTTTACAATGTACCCCAATTCAAGGTAGCCAAACTTCCACGATTTACATTGAAAAGGTCCAACACAAACTCAACTGCAAAGAAAACAGACTAAAATCCACATCCGAGGGGAATTCCGGCTCACTCTCCCTATCATAACCATAGTTATGCAAAAAAATTTTGCACAGTTTCTGCAGAAAAGCAGGCAGACCATCACTCTGCTAAGAAGTGCTTCTGCCTTCCTTAACCCCTAGGGAGCGTGCAGTTTGACGTTTATTTTCAGCCTCTAGACTCAACCTTTTACCTTCCTGTTCCAGCAATCCCAGCATCAACAGTGCACCAAGGAATCGAAAAGCAACTGCCGCTGAGATAGCATAAAATCGTGAACAAACAGGTCTGATGCTGAAGCTAACAGAAACGACTCATCAAGTGAAAACTGCAACATCGTGGTGTGCTCCCACTTATCAAGACAGTCCAGATGGAGTCTTAATGCCATAATCTATCTCGTATGCTTGTAAAATGTATCTGGTGTTCCCCTCGATGTTGCTGAGATTGGGCTGAGAAGGACCGTCGTCTTGTTCACAGTGACAGGTCTCGTGAAAACCATTATGGCAAAACCATGACAGAAAATGGTCTTGCTCTGGAAATGAAAGTTACGGCGTGCTCACCGAGATGGCTTTGTTCACATAAACTGAATGCATACAGACGTATTCCTCTCATTGCCTCTTTGTCTCCTTTAAGTAACTTCAGTCATACCTGCAGCACCATCCACTCTAAGAGTACAGAAAGAATTCCTGATAGTACATCTGCAGTTCAGTTAGTCACCAGCTTACTTAAAGGATGACTTCAAAAGCATCAAAGCAAATTAGTGGCATGGGTCCTGCTAACTTTCATATAGGTGTTTGATCATTAGATTTTACATCTTGATCCAAAATCACCTTCTGTACACAATCTATTAACTGTGGCAACACTATTTGTCCTACAGCTGATTTACCACACTCCTTTGAAGCTCTTTGATGGTACAACGATAAACACCTTCCAAATGGTTACACAATAATATACTTAGAATTTCTACACATCTTCATCATGAATATAAACACAATAAAAACCATACAATCTGTGAGTAACAGCAGCCAGCAGTAAAACACTGGTCTTCGGTTTAAGGTGAAACTGCACCTATATGTAGCATCTGTGTCTAAGATTTCCCCATTGTCACACAACTGTTCCATTAACACATTAGGAGGAGAGGACCTGATAGCATCTGCATCCTGCATGTGCATCCAAGGACTGCTTCAAATCCCTTCTAGCTCAAGGCAAAATCTCACCTACAAATGAATTCAAAGGAGGAGTGTGCTAGACCCCATGTCATTCAGGAAAACACTTTGCATGTTGACAATGACTGAAACAAAGCTATTTCTTAGGTGTTGCTCTGCCTAGAGTGCTCTACAATACTTCTGCCCTGTGGAAGGGGCAGGGAGCAGACTTATCTGTGGTTCATGCTGCACTTCATATTCACAAGCAAAAGTTTTCAAATATCTCCATTCTTACAACAGCCATGCCAGGCATGACTAAAGGTCCAGCTGCCCAACAGAGGTTCTTCACTTTGAGCCACCGGTGTAGGGAGTCTCCACTCCCATGCATCTTTGGATGCTGCACAGTGGCATGCAGTACCCAATGGGAGTGACTGATGCACTGCAAGTACTGGTGTATCACATCATATGATCAATCAACCAGAGAAGACTGGACACCTATCTTGGCACTCACTCATGGATTAAGTTATTTAACCAAATTTCAGGAAATCACAATTGTTCCTTAACATTTACCACTCCAACTCCTGGCATTGTAAATAGAACGGCTATCCCAAGAGAGAAAAACTTGATTAACAATGCATTTAAGATCTACAGGGAAAGAATGGATATTTCAGAGATACATCATCACGCAGATTTGTTAATATCAATGGGCAAAAAACCCCCAACAAACCCATAACCAGAACATAAATGACCAGGGGGGCAGAGGGAGAGCAGTTTTGTTTTAGAGAAGGGTAGGGAGAGATGCTTTACGCAGAACAATCTATTTATACAGCAGCCAAGTGAACTTCAGCACACAGAACAGATAATTCTGCAATATACAGCAATTCTTGAGTCCCGAGATAACCCTGCCAGGCCATATATCCCCAGCAGCAACTAGAGATACAAAGGAAGTCCTGCTTAAGCATCTGCTGCATGCTCCAAGCAGCTCACCGAGCAGCTGTCCTCTGGGACAATCCCATTACAGAGCTGCAGTTCAGCAGCAGCAAACGCATACAATCCTCATCATACGGGTAAGGTGAGGCTGAAGGAAAAAAGGAGGACAGGGTTTTGGAATCAGAGCAGGGAGGTAGAGGGATATTGGCAAGCTGGGATCTCACAAGGAGAGCAAGAAGATGCAGCTTCACAACTCTTCCAGTTAAAAAGTGCACTTATTTTAAAATATGTTGGTTAGTGTGTTTTGCTTCCTGAGGCAAAGCAGGACAGAGCTGCCAAGAAGACTGTTGTTTTTTGATCTGGGTAGGGCTCAAAAAACCACACTGATGGGCAGCTACCACTGGCTGAAGGAAGTGTGTGTGAAGTTTTTGGCAGATCTCTTACAACCTCCTATGCCAAAGGAAGAGAGACTAACAGGATTCACATGGCTTGAACAGCTGAGACGACAGAAGATACTGAGAAGACAGAAGAGAAGAAGGTCCAGAGAAGTATTTTCAGTACCAGAATTTTTGACAGTTACACTGTACAACAAAAGACACCCTTTTTTGCACAAGGAAGGTCTCTGTAGCACACACAGAACAGAAAAACAGACAGTGTGCTTATCACATCGTCACTGCAGGATACACACATGTACACCCACACAGCCAGCCCTGCCACAGGTCATCGCAGGCAGATCCAACTGCTTATTCACAGGCAAGCGTCTGCCCAGCACGAGCCTCCCACTGCAGACTTCCGTACTGAGCTCAGAGGCTTACAACTCCCATTAAATGATGGTACAATGCAGTGATTAGTGAGACACAAGTGGGAATGAAAAAACGATTGACTCAACACGTCAGTCCTCAGGGATGTAAGACCAGGGTGAGCTCGTGACAAGGTCACACACTGAATCAGCTCGACTGCCTGGAAATGCACTCATCTGATGACAAGGTAGCCTATGGATGGAACTTGCCATAGGTCACTTGGATCATAAAAATTATTCCCTAATGTGCATGTTTCTCAAACCATGTTTATAGAAGAAACACTGCCTAGGTATACAAGCCCTTCCCTTCTCAATACACACACTCAAAGTGGAAGACTCCAAAAGGTAATTCAAGAAATCCACACAGTCAAAAGCAGGACAGGTTTAATAGGGAAAAGAGATGTGTGCTAATGATACAACCTGAGCAAAACACACACACCTAACATACAAGAAAAGCAGAAGATAATGTCAGCTGATAATCCAAGGAGGATACAGCAAAAGCCAGGCCATCTCCAGCACTCTTAGCTTAACATGCAAGCAGATTTCAGTGTGTTTGTGGACACACTCAATTGTCACCACCACCCTGAACTGCAGGTTAAAGCTGAAGAGATGGAGTGGCGTTATCAAGCGAGCAAATGATGGATACCACAGCCCGTGAAAATACACTTGAGGTGAGTGTCATCTTCCATTACAGGGGGCATTTTGCAGGTTCCAGAAAATATTGCCAGACTCCACAACTCGGCATATCCTATCAAAACGAAAATAGTTTTTGTTGTTTGGACACACATTTTCTCCTACAAATTGCAACACACTCCTTGCACCACAGGCTTCAACAAATACTCCAAGGCTACAGGTCACCAGACCAGATGCATTCTCGGGATAACCACAACAAGCTCCTACTGTATTTAACTGGGAAGCCACGCAGAGTTGTGACTGGTTTCTGCAAATGTTTTCAGGACAGAAAGTCCTAAGCTTTGCCTGCTTGTCACAGCATCTTGTGGATTTTAACACCAACAGCTACAGTGAAAAGCCTGTGAAGCCTGATCTGTACCAGAAGCTCTGTTCACACTAAACGCAGAAAAGCACTGCAGTGAATGGATAAAAGTGGATGGGCTCAGAGGGGGAGAAACACACAGCTGATGCTTCAGTTGCACAGCGGTGGGACATGCTCAAGTAAAGTGAGCACCCACAAAATCCAGTAAGAATCCCTCTCACCCTCTCCAGCCAGAAACAAGCAGGGAACGGCGGTATCGCTGTGCTCAGCAAGATGAACCAGGATCGCACAGTACTGCAGGGGAAACTGCCCTCGGGGATGTATCAGCCTCAGTGCAGGAAGGCACAAGAGCAAGTCCTGGAATGAGCACTCCAGCACGTACCTGGAGACCTCCACAGTAATTTTCAAAAAGGTTCATGCTATAGCTCTCTCATTTTTGCCCTCTTACTTAAGAAACAGGAGGAAAGGATTACAAAGATGTGGGTTACTAGCAACAAAAGCTAGGAAATATTCACGCTGCCAGTGTTGCTAAGTTTGAGACCTGAGAGGATTTAGAGACAATACTACATCATCAGTCAAGACTAATCATTTGCTCCCAAGCTTACAAAACCCCTTCTGCTTCCATATATATAACAACCAGCTCTACCTCAGCAAAAACAGTAAAACATCCAGGCAGCAGAGACAGGCTCTCTCCACTTCTCCTTTTCCACCTGCCTTTATAATACACAACAGTACATGATGGGTACTTCATTTCCCACCTGATTTTCTCACACCCAGTAACAAGCATATTATGTTTGTTCCTTCTACAGGTGAAGGAGGAGTGCAAAGCTATCCGAATGCACATGGAGAACAAAAGCCATGAGATGTATTCCCAAAGTTCCCTCCAAGAAGCCAATCTGGTGCCCCCAGACAGGAACACTATTACATCAGGGGCTACACCAAGCCTGAACACAAAGAAAACTCAGTAAGACAAATGCTGCACCACACTACAGCCTTTCAAAAATGAGAATAAAGGACAGAAAGATTATTTAGGAGAAAATGTGTGACCAAGCACACAGAAACACCATTTTTCATTCAAAATACCTGTCTCTCCCCAGCAGAAAAGCAGCTGATCACAGACAGAAAAGAGGTCTGCTCTCATACAAGTCAAACGACAACCAACTTGTGACAGAAGACAACCGGGAGCATCACCAACCATCAGGCTGCAACAAGGGCTGCGCCCAGGTTCTTCAAAACAACTCAACAGCCCATCTGCCCTATGAGGGCAAAGAGCCCCCCAAAGACAGCAGGAGAGCTGGCAGCCAGTGCCTCGTTCTGCCAGACCTGCCACCCAACACCTCCGCGCTAGCAGGAACAGCAATCCATCACGTTTCACATACGTTAGATGGGACCTTTGAGCTGTAATGAATTGCCAACGCAACAATCAACAAGGCAAAGCAGTTAATAATGGGGGCATTTTCATTACTTTCACTGCAGCAATTAATACAGGTGGAATAAAACTCTCCTACGAAATTAGGGCAACGCAGAAGATGGACGTTTCCTTATCACAATGTACTTGACAGAAAGCCTCCTCACACATACACATACTAGACTTACTGAATGGAGGGAGTTGGACCTGGTAAATCTGTAGTTAGCAAATTTGGGAATGATCTTAAGTAGGTTCTGCATTGCACTGAGTAAAGCTAAAGGATTTCACAATACAGGAAATATACAACATAGAGATGCAGCAAATTGTTCTTCAGGCAGGGGTAGTTAAACAGGCATTAAACAGCACCAAAAAACACTGTCTCTGCAAAAGCTATTTATTCCCAGCCAACAGATGACTGAGAAAGAGGCAGGTTGACTAGTGAGGGACTAGGATGTCACTGTGGGCTGACACTGTTTTGCTATTTATGCTCTCACAAATGACTGAATTTGACAGGGATAGCTGATAACCTTCTGAAAATAACTAAACTATCAAAGAATCTATGTCTTAGCTAACACAGGGTTTGGGTTTTGCAGCTTGTAAAAAAGCAGATTAATTCTCAGTCTAGGGAGATGATCTTACAACTTTATCCTGGAAGATATTAAAATGGGACATCTATTGTCTAAGGACAACTGAATTGCATAACTCCCTTTCTGAATATCTCTATTTGGCTTTTACTAAGGACTTAAAAGTCAGCTTCCTCCCTTGCAGTAGGTCAGATACAAATCTTACCACTATTTTTTAAATTATTTAAATAATTAGAAGGCCTTTTTTTTTTGCCATGTTCCATCAACAGCAAATTAGAGAAGTTGACTCATGGGGGGCAATCCACAGGTTATAACTCTCCTGACCAAATTCACATAGCTTGGGTCACTCCAAAAAGCACATTTCTTGCTTCGCTAATTACAAATCACTGTAGCTCCACTAAAAAATAGTGAAGGTTAGCACATAAGGCTTTGGAGATAAGCCCCTCCAGCGGCTCCATCTTCCAGGTTGCCTCTGCACACACACAGAGCCATGTATAGCTGGAAGGAAAACTGGAAGACTTCAGACCCGATCTGTTTTTAACATGTCCCAGGTAGAGTGCACGGCTGGGAGCATTACCCTCACCGCTGGCAGTGTTCTGCTTGCACCCTGCCTGAATGCTGGAAGGGAAACATGGCAAAAAGTGATCCAGACTGCTGCCGTAACTGTTGCTGGGGAAGATCAATGTAAGCAGCAGCTGAATGCCAGCTAGAACTTCCTTATGTGCACGTGTGTACAGTGATTTACTGGGCACCTCTAGGTGCTCAGTGCAGTCTAAGGACTGGTGCTTACAGGCTCTTTGCTGTAGCAATGGACCAAATGTGATCAAGTCAAGCACCTGTCCAAGTACACGGGGGTGCTCCAAATGGGAGAAGGGGTAGAGCAGGCATCAACAACAGGAAAAAGAGGAATTCGCAAATTCCCAGGAACTTGGGAATTGCTCTCATGTAGGGAGACATTATTTCACATGAGCAGAATTCTGGAGAGAATAGGCAGAGGCATTTGGTATATGCAGAGGCACAGAGGAGTGCCATGCGTAATTACAAATTCTCCAGTGACAACAAAATAAATTGGGAATTCTAGCAACACTGAAGGGGAAATAAAAGTTGTCACTGATGCTAAAAGTTATAATTAATTCTGGAGCCTTCACTCTCTGTGCTCACCAACACCCCCCTGGTGGGAATGTGCCAGGCTCTTTCCCAGCAACAGAATTATTTCTGTAAAACATTTTTGTAAGTTGCAATACCTCTGTAACTGAAAATAGAGGCAAATGCAAGCGCTTTGTGGGACCTTTGAAACCCCAGCTGTGAAGACTCATTAACTGTAAGTACATTTTTGCAGATGCACAGCTCTGAAACTGACTCATGACTCTCCTCCCATGACAGTGAGACTTGGGATTCAGGTAAAAAGGCTTTAGACAACTGATACAGATTCTTACTCAGGCAAATTAGGAGGAAGAAGGCAGCAGAGAGGAGACTTAAAGGATGCAGTGAAGGAAGGGGGATCTATTGTTTACTGTGCACTTTTAAGGGCTGGAAATGTTCAGATTTACCAGGTGCAACTGCACATAGGGTAGTCCTCACGTCTGCAGCTCCAGCTTGTCAAAGGACAGGATAGATATGGGGGAGACGAACAATTAAGCAGCTCTCCCACACAAAAGGCATATGGAAAAGCAGAGTGTGCAAGTCTTAGCTGACTCAGAGCTGCATACCAGAGGCCTCACCTACAGCCACATGTGTATGTGTGTGTGCACACACAGCCAGGGGAAACATTTAATGCCAGCAGAGCTCTTTCTGACTGGATTTCAGTGTGAGTACAAAAGTATCAGGGCCAAACCTACATAAGGAGTCTGTCAGCCACCAGCCTCTAACTCTAGCCAGCGTGCCAACATACACTAGGGAAGAGGGCAGACCATTTGGTGTCCAGCAGCTCTTTCACACTGGCATTTCTAAGCCTTTTACAAGCTTCTGGAAACAACATTTAAACCGCAGTATTGTGTATTAGATAAGAACAGATCTTCCTTTGAATGGTTCAAAAAAACCTCATTGGCTTTCCACCACCCCACCAAAAAAAATATTTAAAAATCTTCTAGCAGCATTGACCGAAGTGTAAAGCAACCTGGTTGGCTTCCATGCATCCGATGGCCTCTTCCAAGAGTGAAAACTCCACGCAGACATAGCCATAGTCGTAACCTGGGGACAGCATTTAAATACAGACGGGAGTCATGTTAGTGCCTTGTCATAAAGAAAGCCACATTAAATATTCAATTTCCCTTTCCCTCCAATGACAAACCCACTAACCACCACCCCTCCACTCCAGAATGAAAAGAAGAGAAATCAGGGACTAGATGGATGATGATTAACTGTGCAGTTTATCATAAATGTTAATAGTTCAGTGTTCCCACTTCCCCTTACACAACCCAGTGACAGGCACACCCCTTCCTTAGGGCAAGAAATAATTGCTTTGGTCTTTTTTTAAAGGCATAGTGATTTTCCATTGCTATTTTCACATTTGCACTACCTTGGAGGCAGTGCTCTCCAAAGCAAGCATGGATAAGTCATTCTGAAGTACCTTGCTGCAAATGTATTTTACATGAATAGCCGGCATTTTAATTGGGCAGTATTTCAGAAGGAATTAACATGATTCCTTTGCCATTTTTCCTTCAACACCTGCTTAATTTTGAAGTCCAATCCCTTGTGCAGTGGAGCAGGAACGAGAACTCCAAATTTTTCATTTTGGTATAGATGTTATTGCACATGTAACAAGAGGGTATGGGAGCTTAAGTTTAGATGCAAAACACTAGAGAGCTTTTACTCTTCTCACTCCTTTGAAAGCTGTCACCTCAGTCAGTGGCAAAAGGGACCAAACGATTCAACTGCATACTCCAGTTACCTGCGCTGAAATGTTATGTCCCACATGAAAGTTCAGGGTGAACGCTACAGAACCTGAAACCATCCTAAGAGCCAACCTTGTTGTTGAAACTACCTCCAAGAACTGAAGCACTGAGCAACAACCTAAAGTCACAACCTCACCCTTCACATGCCAAGGCCACCTCACTCCAAAACTTCTTTCCAGATGATCATGGGCTGAAATACTTCTACATGGGCAAACAGCAAGAGGAAAGGCTTGGCTCCCTCCTCCTGCTGCTCTTTTGGCTGGTCAGGAGTAAGAGGAAAGCCAGTCTGCATGCAGATTATACCATTTAGGCACCTAGCTGCCCTGGCGAAGAGCTTGTCTCCTTTCCTACAGATGCACATCTTAACACCAGTATCTTCAAACCAGGTATGTATCTGGTTCCTATTGCTTCAGTCCCTGACGTTCCACAGGAAGGTAACTCCACGCATGCTTCTTCCAGGCAAGGCACGCCAGTCTGCTTGGAAACAGCCCTCCTCTCCCCCAAGCCTATGCCAAAGAACATTTGCTGCACTCTCCAATTTTTCCTTCTCTGTTTCTTCACCATCTTTGTACTTAACCACATCAGAGACAAGGCCAGGCAAAACTGTTTCATCATCAAACCCTATTGATTTTATTTTTTTTTCTGGGAGCTTTCTGCATACTGTTCTAACAACGCAATCCTGACTTTGCACATTCCCCTTTAGTAACACGATTCCAATTTGAATCTAGCTCCTTCTCTACCCCACATAGGAATTCATTCCCCTTCCCCATATTATTTTAGTCAATATAATTACACTAGAGGGAAATTTATCAATGTGGGTGCTTTGCAGCTCAGTACAAGGCGCAGTTCAGCAGCACGCCATCTGTGGTGGAACGCAGCTAAAGCCATTTGATATTCTTACACGAAGTGGGCACCTGGAACTAGAGGTACAGTTTCAGCTGGCAGGAACGACAGAATCAGATTCACTCAGCTGTTCCCATAGTATCTGTTCTGCTCTGCAGTTCCAGCCACACTAAATCACATTTTGAAAATGAAGCAGTTCTCTCTGCAGAAGAGAGCTGCTCTCCAGGAGCAGTGCTGCCCCTTGCTGGGAGACTGTTTTGCATTCTGGGCAGTTCATGTCACAGCATGCAGACTCACACAGTACATTTTAAAGTCTTATTAAAATCCAGAACTCTAGAGTCACTTCCTTCCCTCCTGTTTAGAAAAGGGTCATGAACCATTATTTGTCAGCCTGTAAGGCTTCTGATGCCCCTTCACAGAGACAATTTTTGAAAGCTGCTGTAATCAGCAAGCCGGGATCACCATGCTACCTTATTTCCATGGGCATATGAAGTATGGGGGTTTCCTGAGAGACAGAAAGCAAGACTGCAGAAGTTTTCTCTCTATTTGCTCTACAATGAGAGGCAGTTTACATCCCGGCCTCGTGGAGTAAACAAGTGCTTTAGACATGGATTTAATCCAGCATGACACAACTGAGTGCAATGCTGAATGTTATACATAGATACAAAAGCCGAGATGACTGGAGGAATGTACACTAGAGGATCATCCCGAGCATTACATGGAGACACCAAGGGGAAGACCAGCACACTTCTCCTTCTGCACTTCCTTACTTCTGCCCTCCCTCA
Organism: Falco naumanni; assembly: GCF_017639655.2. Lineage (NCBI taxonomy): Eukaryota > Metazoa > Chordata > Aves > Falconiformes > Falconidae > Falco > Falco naumanni. Next base: position 112,120,677 of record NC_054057.1, on the reverse strand, counting down.
CCAAACTGAACCCCCTCTAATAAGCATAGCTGCAGTAATGCACAATGAGAACCAAAAGCAGTAACCGTGGCCCCATATCCCACCAAAAAGCAGCTTCAGGGCAGATGTTCAGCTCTTGTGGTCAGGCGGCAGAGGGACGCAGTGTTCTGGGACTATGAGCTGTCCTTGCACAGACAGCAGCAAAGTAGTGATGCAAGAAGAGAGCAGCCTGGAGCCACTGCTCCACTCCAAACTGCTGATAAAAATCTACAGGGGCTTGACACTTTCCCCCAGCCCTTTGCACAGACCTGACAAGCAGGCTTAGCATGCGAGAACTGCAGATTAACATCAGCCTTGGACGGTATGGTACACCTGCTCTGTGCCCCTGCCCCCAGCTCCATGAGAGCATCCTTCCATTTTAGACCATGACGGAGGGGCTGCTGAAATGGAGGCCTCTGGAACAACAGCACTGCTACAGAGCACCTTCAAAACGCAATGTTTGCTGATTTTTTTTCGTAATCTGCAATAATCACATTACCCAAAGCATGGCACTTGAAACAAACCCAAGCGACTTGAGGCTGGTTCTTAAGGGGGAGCAGCTACAGCAGCTCCTGCCACCAACTGTTATATGCCTCTTCCCTGCCTCCTCCATAGGGCTGGTTCAGTGGTTTGTGTAGCAGCTGAGCTTGTATATTTTTATTTCCAAAGCCTTCACACAGTTTGCTTGTCAGAATGCAGCAATTCAGCTGCTGTTACCGGAAGCAGCTCAGGGGATTTTGACAGAGGCACAGGGCCAGGCACCTAATAGCAGGAATCGGTTCAAAAGGTGCACCAAGGTAAGCTGTCCTCCCCTGTGAACGAGAGTTCCCTGACACACACTGGTATTCAGGTCATAACAGAAAAAACGAAGTGACCACGCCAAAATCACTGCTGAAGACTGCAGCATGGGGTTTTTGACCCAAGATGGCCTAAATTCATATGCAGGTTTCATATGAAGATATAAATCTTGGTATCCTCTTAATTTGATCCTTCACTTACTGATTAGTACAATACTACAGTTTCAAGATCCATAAAAGAAGTAGAATGGAGTAAGAAGTGCTTTATGTTTTGGCAGAAGTGTATGTGATCAACACAGACTGTCAAAAAGGAAAGAAACCAGCATTTCCCCCCACACAACCTCTGAGCACGCTGCAGCACAGTTACACTGTCCAAACGAACCTTACAACAGGAACAGCCCTCCAGCACTTGAACGCATCCAGATTTTGGCCCTAGCATAGCCATAAAACACACACGTCCTCATCTCCCCGTGTTTTAGGTCAACTGTGTAAAAGGACTTTGGTACCTTATTTAACTACTTCCTCTCTGCTGCACAAGTCTACAATACCATAGGCTGTATATGACGGTGAAAGGAGAACATGAGAGCATGCACACAAAATCCAGAGGACTCTTGTTTTCCCTTAAGTGCTTCTGTGTATACGCAATCCTTTATGGATGCTCCCAAAGCACGCTCAGTTCTGCACTGAAAATGAGCATGATCACTTAATACTTAGGAGTAAGGACACATTTAGAACTCCAGGAAGCTGCTTGCAAGCATTTGAATAAGGGCTATTTTGCCTCTGAAGCAGACATGTTTTAGTGAAGTGAATTTTGACAACAAATAGCAGGTCCCTGTTAGCGTGCCACGGTTTGGCTAAAAATCTTGAAAGCCTGACTTAAAAGTACTGTTCTCTGGCTTCAGATAAAAAGATCAAAGACTTGGAACTTAAAATAAGTTGTTTCTATACACACACAGTTTCTACTGAACAACTGACACACAGTAATGTGTTACTTCATGATAGTTTGTTATATCAAAGATCTAAATAAAGGAAAACCATAATGTTGTTCTGATAGGAGCTGGAAGCAGTGTGAAGAAATCTAAAAAATATCTCTGAAGTTTTAGGAGGCCAAATTAAAAGATCACGTAATGACAGCAGCCCCGTCTATGCCAAACCAAAGACACTTTTGGAAAGGAGGCGTGATGGCCACATGACAAACAGATCCAATTTGAGAGGTGACCCAGCTTCCTGATTCTAGGAACGAGCATGCCGTCTCATCACCACCCACCCCTACAAGCTTAAAGTATCAGGTAACCTTAAGTCCATGGTGAACTGTCACCTGCCACAAAAACGACTACTACAAAATGCTTGTCTGCTGTGGTGCAATACAAAGATATTCTCTCCCTCCTCTGGCCTGGAAGGTAAGACAATGGCTTCCTATTAAAGTAACTCCATGTAACAGGCTGCCAAAAGACACTGTGCTAAACTGGACAGCTGGGCCAGCTATGAAGATCCCTGCATCTGCCAGGTGGGGCCAAGGAGCCTGAGGGCAGAGGATGATAGTGATGGAGTCTTGGCAAACAGGAGCTTCTCAACCATTCCAACACTATTTTGCTTGTGGTTTTTCCTGCAGGATGAGACAGAAAAGCATTTGCAGTTTTGGGCACTCCTAGGACTTGGAGAGCACACATTAAAGCGGAGCCATGGTCAGCCTGCTGAAGCAAGGATATTCTTGCTGCTTGCTCTCTCCAGAGACAGCATGGCATGGCAGAGTGCAGCTGAGGAAATACTCTACATTAAAGTTCTACTGCTTCAAAGACAACTACAGCATAAAGTACGGAGCAAATATGAAGGACTTCAACATCCCTTGAGGGAATCTGCAGTCTCACATGCTGACCTCTGCACAGCTTGGGCAGTGGACACAGGATTTTGCATATTGTTCTCAGAGAACCTGCTAATCCTTGGTTAATAGGAAGACCTGCCTCATCTGTGGGAGATTTTGGCAATATGCCCATTACCCCATCCACAAGTTTTTCTGTTTCCTCCAAGGAAAGGTGCAGATGTAGGCCATCCATACTAAAGAACGAATACCTCATCACAAGAAAATTCTGGAAAACACAGGGCTTCCTCTGCATCTCTACGCTGTTACAGTGTACTACTATTAGCAGGCACAATGCACTCAATGCTTCCAAGAAGCCAGAAACTCCTGGATGTGCACTGTAATGACTGTACCTGCACTTACTTACATTACTTACAATGACAAGTCCTGCCATTGCAGTGAGGATGGGCAGCAGCATAGTGCCTTCCATGGCAAGCAAAGAAAACAAAGCGTCTGCACAGTCTGAAAACTTAGGAGGGCACCCCCGCAGCACGGCAGGGAACGGCGGCAATCTATCGATGCTAACACAAGCCCAGAAGCCAAAACCCAGCACTCTCTCGATACCAGCTGGTGGATTCTGAGCATCCATAAATTTCTCAGATTTTCTGCACAGATAAATTGGTCTTCAGAGTTTAGTAAAGCTGAAGAGCTGTACCAAGAAAAGCTTGCTGTTGAATACTAAACAGGACAATCTGCAACAAGCCATATCCCCAATTCCTTTTGAAGGCTGAGCATTTACAAGCCACACCTAAATGCTGGGAAAAGGCCTGTCACTTCATATGGTCCCTCTGTATAGAAGTGCACTCTTACACATCCATGACAGCGCTGCACAAAAGAACAGCAACAGAAACCACAGAACATGAAACACCGTTATACCCTGAAAGGTAGAGCACTACAGTCCATCCTCCTCCCTCCATTCAGGAGGACAAGACACAGAAAGGACCTGCGTGAGATGCCCTCAAAGGTGGACACAGGCAGCCCCACAAACCAGAGGAACTACAACAGCCTGAGCCCCAGATGGCTGTCAGCCCTTCTCGGACCAGCAGGAGGGTAGTTTGTACACCAGCACAGAGTAGAGGAGGGAAAACCCCACAACGCTAAGGTCATACACGCTGTAGCTTTATTAAAGACAAAGTATTACGTTATATTTCTACAGAAACCTGGAATCCAAGGAAGGCTGGGGCCATCACAAAAGTCCATGAGAGGACTGGAAGCTGAATATGTGGGAACATGTTGCAGACGGGAATTTGGTTTTAAAGTGCTGCTACTGCAAACCTGGTCTCCAGGATCTGTCATTCAGCACAAATGACTCGGAAAAGTAATCAACACAATAATGTCAGCACACTCTGAAAAGCCTTGAAGTTTTGTGCTGGAGATGCAAAAAGCGTGAGCACATTTGTAAAAATGGTTACAGAGAGAAGGATTCGGCATGTCAAAAAGACTGTGAGCATGTTTTATGGATGAACATGTTGGCTGCCCTTTCTATTAAACGGGCCCTAGAACCCTGAACCAAGGACAATCATTATCACAAATGCTGACTTAGAACAGATTTGTACTTCCCATTTCCTAAGCCACCACATCACAGAGAAGGAAAGATGGGCAAGAATGCCTTTTGCTTCCAAGAGACAATGCGCTACTGCCCTGAAATGAAGCAAGACTAGCCAAAAGTCCACACAGCTGGGAAAACTGGCAAGGACTGGTATTGATGACCATGGACTAATTCCAACTGAGTGCTTTTTTTAGTCCTTGCCAGGCTATTCAGGCTACAAACAAGAATCAATTGCTTCACGCAGATCAGTGCTAAAGATATTTCCCCTGCTTCTGAAAGGTTAGCCCCTGCAGACTGAAGAAGTCTGCTGATGAGCAGCTGATCTGGTCATGCCTCAAGAGGAAACTCCACGGGTGCTACAGCACCTTGTGAGCTCGTGGATGATCACCAGCTCTCAGCAAGTCCCCGAGATCTGCATGTCTATATTCGCGGCTGACACGGTAGAGTGGGCCACACAACCTTCACTGTGCAAAGCACTGAGCACAGCAAAAGAAGATTATTCTTCCTGTAGTGCATCAGCACCAGCCTTGATGGTGAGTTAAATTGTCTTCTGTATAATTAGCACAACAGGCAAGATGTACCTCTGCGCCACAGAGTGTATTAGAGACCTCTATCTCAGATTAACCCACAGCATTCTTTGTATGAAACCAAAGAATGTAAGTCCTTGTGCGATCTACTCCTAATTGAACTCCATAGGGCTGGTGCCAAGCCCTCTTTGTGAGGAAGCCACCGGCAGGCCACAAATCCACCCTTCAGAGGGGCTTTCCCAAAGGCACTGCATCAGTCCTGAAAGGAAACAAAAGGTCTCAGTTTAGCACCGTTCTGCAGCACACCTCCAGAAACATCCCTCCCCACGCAGGGCAGCAGCTCAGCTCTCCAGCCCTACCTCGGGCTAGAAGCTGCAGCACGATGGCACCCGCGGCACGCAGGAGCTGGGGGCCAGCGCCGCATTTCAGCAGCGCTTCTGACCCCCGAGAGCGCTACCAGCCTAACCCCCACCCACACGTAAAGCTACAACGAGGGAGGCAAGGCTCAGTTGTATGTGGGCAGACAAATGTACAGCCATGCCTGCTACCCCAGCAGCAGCTCTAGTTCAAGGGAGAGATCTCATCACCACGGAAAACGGAGAACTAATCCCCGGTATGGAGAGGTGCACCACTCAAAAATCTGTACCAATTTTTTCATCATGAAGTATAAACTTCTGGACCTTAGATTAGAGGTTTTAGCAAAATACAATACTAAAGAATACAATTTTAAATTTCAGAGTCTTCCTGAAATATTCCTGAAACCAACAATTCACTGTTCTGATATACTAGATAGACTGCACTTGGAGTGGAACAAAAAATCCCACCTTTCAAAGGTTTATCTAAAGGGCTTATTAATATTTAACAGGGCACTAGTGTGGCAGAGCTTAGCGAAAACAAGCAAGATAATCCAGTTTCTCCTAGGACTCGGCCAAGGCAGTTTAAGTTTAACAAAGGGAGGGATAAGGGGAGCAGTTCCAAGCACCACATACGGGTCAGGTCAGGAGAAATTAAACCAAACGTAAATGATAGTGCAAGAAGGTGGGTAAGAAAGCAATAAAGCATGTTTAGTGCCAGTGATACTCGCTAAAACAAAAGCTTTTCAAAACGGAGAAGGCAGCTGCCATTTAGTAGCTGCTGGGTTAGTCACATTTTCAGGTTACACTACATTTCCTGCATGTACCTCCACCACAGGAGGATGCCTGTCCTTTAGCATCAGCCACCTGTATCCACGTGGACATCCCTCCGGCCCCAAGCATTACTGCTGTTCAGAGAGCTCCTCCCTGCTCCAGTCATCCCATTTCCATGGGTGCTTTGCTCCTCAGGGGTGCAGCAATACAGGGGTTCCCACATCCCCACCCAGGGCTCAAAAGTGAGTATTCAGAAGTGTCAGAAGAGGCTTAACAAACCCAAATCTCCCAATTTCTGAAGTGCTACACTAATTTAAAGGGTGCATAAAGGGGCTGGGGTAGACCTCACTGCTCCTTCTGATTGCAATGCAGCTCACCTGGTCCTCCAGGTCCACTTCACAGAGCTCCTCTTTGCACATGCTGCTCTCCACCTCGGCCAGTGTGTCCATTTTCCACCAGGCTCTCCCAGCTCAGGAAAAATTTCTCTCTGTTCCCCAGATGGCCTTGCAAAGAAGCTAGAAAAGCCTCATGGGCTGCCAGTGATTTCTCGGGCTTGCTTTCCCTGAACAGCTTTTCCCAACTGCTCGTAAAAACCCTAACACGAATCCTGGTTGGAAAACACATGTTCCAAGCTTGTCCCACCGCAGACTATGTCCAGAAGAACAATTTGAACAGAAGGCTCGGAGTACGCTTCATGTTTTCACTTATTACTTGGACACCATTGCAGCATCTTTTAAGGGTGAACAACCCACCATAAGCAGCCCTTTAAGATACTGATAGCTCCATGTTCTCTCTTCTCCAGGGCATACGTGTGTGCTCAGCCAAAGAGTTCTGTGCACATCAGATACTCAAGATGAGATCTCAGACTTTGCTTATGTTTGACATTAGTCAGGAAAGAAGAAATAAAGCTTGATGAGAATCAGGCAGGAGGTAAGTTTAAAATATGATTGAAATAAAAACCAGGACAAGGTGTGTTCATGTTAGATTCCTCTCAGGTCAAAAGGTATCGGTTTCAAGTTCCTGACAGTCAGCACCAACATAAGCACGGGAGAATGACAGACCCCCTGCCACAAGTAGCCTGGTGCTGTTACACAGTGCACCAACAGCTCCACAGTGGGAGGCCCACACTGTAAAGCCACATGGAAAGCCTTGACACACCAGTGAGCAGAGATAAGTACCTTCAGATGGGACAGGGGGAGCTCACAAGCCCTTACCAGCAACCCCTCCTCAGAGAGCTGCCGACAAGTCATCACCACTACTACCCACAGAAGCAGCAGTACACCCGCAGCACTGCCTCCACATGAGGTGGCAAAAGGCACCAGGAGATACTGCAGACTACAGCAGCTGACGGTCTTTGAGAAGATTCCACTATCACCTCAGGGTTTATTCTTTATAATGATTAATTGAACAGACATGACCAAACAGACTTGAAAAGGCAAGCTGTAAGATAAACCAACAATCTAATACAGTTATTTCTGCCAAGGCTTACACATGATGTTGGAAGAAGCCCTCCTCCCCCCACAAATGGGTTTGATACTTTCAGTCTGAACATACAGGCATCAATTCCAAAATCTAACTGATGGAAATTACAAGTTAATGTTGTGTAAGGTAATACTATAAAGTCTGACTGACATTTTATCGTTGTCTTTAAATATCTGCCTATTTGCTTTAAATAGAATTACTACACCACTTCTTAAGGTCTCCTTTTACTACCTTGGCTTAAAATCTAGCCACCATTTCAGTCTGTGGGCTTCAGAGACAAAATAATCTAAAGAATAAACAGCTTGAATGCGTACCAAAAATAACACCAGATATATTAAGAACAGTGTTCCATCCTCAGCACAACCTTCAGTGAAAATACACTTCCTTAGCACATCACAGTATGTAAAAAGAAACGGCTTTATAAGGAAGTTGAGCTGCTTTTTCCAAGAAAAATCAACCATATATTTTCCCCCAAAACAGAAAGTGTCTTGTGAAAGATCATACAGTGGAATCATCATGTTGAAGCTGCTGAGATAAGCTTTATGATAAGCATTATCTTATGGTGAAACTGATCCCAACCTCACTTACTTTGAGTTAATCGCGTGTTATTTGTTATGGTTGTTATTGTTCTCCAACAGCTGCAGGCATTCTTCTTTCAAATTCACTCAACATGCATACTCATGATTCATGTTATTTTTAAGATTTCTGGACAGCACTCAAAAATACACAACCCACTCAGACAGGCTTAGCACACACTCTTCTGAGCCAGGCTGCTGTCACCTCACTGAGCTAGTACAGCAATAGCCAGTGGGCCCAGGTGTATCCGAGAGACATTAGTATATCCAGCAAGTTTGCTTTTAATTCTTATGAATATGTACGTACACACCCCGGCGTAAAAGTATTGCTTAGCCCACAACTGGCCTCTAGTTTCACACAGGTTTAGCTTCTCAGAAGTTAACATTAGTTAACAATAAGTTAAGAAGTTAACAATAATAATTTCACACACTTCTCCATAGGATGACCTAATGTGAAAAGATGGATTAAATTTACTACAGCTCCTAGTTACCCAATTTCAAGAAGCAGTTTTCTCAATTCAGGAAGCTTTTCTTGTCCTAGACATCTCCATCTTGCATAAGAAGGATCAGAAAGCTATTTAAATTAGCAGCTGCATTTGCAGCCTCAGGACATAATGCAAAACAAAGTCTTTGGAGCACCCACGTAACCTAGAATAATGCTATACTACTTAAATTACTAATGTTGACTGGACAGGGTTAAACAACGGCTTTAAATAGCTCATAAAACATGAGCTAAATAACTTTATTCTTTCCCTCCCCACAATCACCAGAAAAACTTGGGGGGGGGGGGGGGGGGGGGGGGGGTTGTAGGAATCACAACCAACTTTGCAGCTGAGGAGACAGAATGAGCTTTTAGAGAGACTGCAGAAAACTGCAACCCTTATAGTATATGCAACCACCAGCAGATACCAGGGCTTCTGCATCTAACTTCAGACACTTCTCATCCTGAGTAGCCTTTGAAATGGGGAATAGGAAGAAGACAACACTTGCCTAATGAGGGCAGTGAGTCCTCATAATGTATGACAAGAGACTTACGAAGAGATTCCCAGTTCAAGTTGATTTATTACTGAAAAGTGATGTGTTTCAGAAAAACAACTGACAAACCACATCAGCACAGGCAAAAAGCAAGCATGTTGCAATTACTGGGTTGCAGTCAAGTGTTGTGCAGGTGACAACAGCCACACTGTACTATGCTTAGGAAAAAGGAAGCAAGAAAGAATGACGGTGTCCCTTAAGCCCTGCTTGTTGGGCCAGACCAGATTATGTGACACAAGGGTGTTCTTTAGTTCAAAGGTTCATGAGAAGGTTGTGAAATCTCCTTTGACTTCCAGAAACAAGAATATAGTTGAGAAATACCCCACTGCCCCAGTTTCTCTCCCCAGTTACTAAACATATAGGAAGCCTTTATATAATGTATTGACACCAAGAATTCCATCCACTTCCCGTGTTAACCCATACTGGTAATAAAGAAAAAGCACTGATGAAGGTAGAAACCTCTGCTTTCCTAGGTTTTAAAACAAAAAAAATTTACACAAAAATACTGGTTTCCAGGTATTTCCTACTAGTATTATCCACACCAATCCCCAGAACTCACCCTGCATTTCCTACCATCGCCCATCTTTGTTCCAGTACCACTTTCTCACAAAGCAGCCTTGTAAAATATTTCTTTCTTCAGAATCCTATACATACTGATCAGAAGTACAGCAAAACTTTATTCTTTGAATGAGGAAGAGCATCCAGACCCAGTATTTGGATATTTGCTTGTAAAACTTAATTTCTCTGGTTTTTTAACCTGTCTTCATATCTAAGAAGGGTAATGGTTTCATGTTAATGAAGGAGAAATTTAGGATGTATCAGGTTTCCTGAGGACACTATTTGTGCAGGACATATTCCACAGTAAGACCATCTCAGAAACAAGACGTAGAACAATCCAAAAGGATTTAATAATAATTATTTTAAATAAAATTCTATGGAGGAATTAACCTGCCTTGCCATGTCAGTATCGGCTTTACACTTGATGACTATTAGAATAGCCTTGCTGCTTTTCCTGCTGCTCCTACATCTCTCTAGAGGCACCAGGATATATACTTTATCTCTAAAGTAGCAGTGAGCATAGCCATCAGTTTGGAAGACAAGAGGACAAACTACAAATCTCAGCGGGCATTTTCATTTGAAAACACCTGCAATTATGGCATCAAAGACTTCATCCAAACTGCCTAAGTGAGTATCGGTGTGAAAAATACCTCTTTGTAAACTTGAAACTAGAAGCACTGAAAAAGCATTCTCACCTGAACTGTAATCTTTCAGTCGCAAGTCCTTCACAGGTGTCCCATCAGGCCCTCGGAATGCATTGAGAATCTGCAGGAAAACCAAGATCCACTTCAGTCTCCAAAATCAAACCTCAAAAAGCAAAGCACTTGCTAACATAGATTTCTCTCTCCCCAAGACTCCGTTTCTTTCTAGGTTAACTCTGTCACAAACTGACACATTGTCCTGATTAAGTTCCAGCAGTAACAGAACAGTTCGTTGAGTTTTGGGAAGTATTTTGGGGGTTTGTTTAAATAAGCGAGTACCATTTATACCACAATTAAACTGTGCAAAGGTTTATTACACTTGTTTCAGCCAGACAGTTCACCTCTGACCCTTATGTAAGGACAGAGATGTCTTACTGCCTTTAAGAAAAATCAAAGGACCCGGGATGACTGTTCTGAGTCTTATCATCCTTTGATGGACAAAGGTTCTGCCATGAGTTCTCCAGTATTAAGTGTCAGAAGCTCTGGTCACCACAGCTAACCCTAGCAAAAACTGTTGCAATGCAGGGGTTCTCATGTCTGGAACTGCCACCAAAAAAAAACCAAACCAATTTAAAGTGGAAGCCTTTGGAAAGAGAGCTTCTTTCATCTTGTAGTCTAGATTATTTTTTGGTTTTTTACTAAAATCAGCAGTAGCAGCAGACACCTTTTCCATCTTTATAAGATCTCATAAGCGATTTCAAGTAACTAAGAACAAACAAGGTCACTTAATCACTACATGTCTTCTGAGCCTAAAATATAACAACAAAGTAATAACAATAGTTGGTGTATGTAAAGCAACAATGGAAGTAAAGCATGTTAAAAAGAGCTTGGTATCAAGGCTTTTAACCACCAACACCCCACATGTGACTCCAGAAAAAATTCATCACTTCCATGCTCCCCAAAAGCCAGAATAACCAGATACAAGATAACACTACAATGACTCCTAAACCTGGATTTTCCCTTGGGAAAATGACAGACCACCTGAACTACATTAACCAGGCTTAAAACCAGTACTTTTAGCAACCCCTGACAGACGTTTTCGGATGAAAAACACCCCACTTACATCATCCTTTGTGGCAGTTTCAGGCACTCCTCCTAGCCGAATGAGCTTGCTTGGCTTCACATATTTGGGACAGGTCCGGTAATCTTGGTCCTTGAGTTCACACAATCAATATGTTTTTTACAAATGAGAAATGCTAACTCACAAGATACTTGAACAATAACAAAATAAAGCAGGGTATAACTCAAATGCAAAGGCCCATAAGCAGACTGGCTCAAATCTTTAAGCACAGCACTGTTTAAGATGCAGAGAGCTCTTGGAGGGCTAGTACTGCTAGCTTCATGTGCTCATTGAGTTGTACAATGGGATCTAGGCCCAGCAAAATAAAATGGGCAAATGGCCTCTCTCTGCTTTCCAGCAGTGGGAGATTCAAATCCAATAGCAGTTATTAACTCAGTAGTTATCATTACCCTCCGATTTCAAAGTTAACAAAAACCAAGTATGCACGAGAACAACTGTACTGTTCTGCACAGGTCCACCCAAGCCAGTAGCTTCTCTCTGGCAGTGCTCATAAGCAACGTCCAGGATAAACCAACAAAATTAGTTCTTGTTTATTCTACTTCCCCGCAACACCCTCCCCCTCTGTTTGGTCATTTTGAACTTGGAGACTTTATGAACCAGATCTGGTTCTACGTATTTAGCAATTCTCAACTGCTAAACTTCTCTAGAAAAGTATTTGTGAGATAGAAAAGTACCCATTAAAACAACCCAGAGCATGAGGATGATCTCAGAGAAGGATGGTGAATTAGGATAGAACTGAAGCGATGGGATACAAACAGAAGGCTCCTTCCCAGCTCCTTCCATTCTTTGGCCAACATGGGTTTAGCAGAAACATCAATTGACAAAACCACTTACCTGAAGGCTCTTATAGGGCCTAGAATCTTTGCTGGGTTTTCCTTCTGAAAAGGACTTGCCATGTTCATAATCAAACATCTGATGCCCTGGCAGCCGGTGATCCACATCGCGATACTCAATGTTTCGGTAGTCAGTATCTTGCCTTCCAAGGAAATCCAGGCCACCTTCACCCTTTAACCCAAGATCAGAATCGGATCTTTGCTGCTCCCCCCCAGAAAGCTGCTGCTGTTGCTGCTTGTTAGCAAAGGTCTGAGGTTGCTCCTCTTGGTCCTGAAGAGTAGGAAGAGGTCCACAGCTATTTTGGAAATTGTGCGAAGTGTCGTCTTCGAGACTCAATCCAAGGGATTCCTCTTCTCTGGCTGGTGCTTCTGAATGTTGAAATTCTCCTTTTTGGCTACCAAAGGGAGCTCTATCTAGACCAAGTGTAGGCTCCTCTCTCTTGCTGGTGCTTAAACCAGAGCCCTCTCTCTCTGCTAAAGGTACAGTAGATTGGTTCCGCCTAAAATCTACAAGGCTTTGATCCACAGGAGGCATTTCCCTATCTGAAAAATCCATAGGAGGAGCCACATCTCTGCTCCTAAAATCCTGATCAGACCGGGACCTGTGCCTATTTCTGAAGTCTGACGATGGTGCATTTCTGTTTCTGAAGTCCAAATCAGAGGTGCCCACACCCCTGAAGTCCAAATCAGGTACATCCCTGTTTCTGAAGTCTGAATAGGAATGCTCTCTGCCCCTGTAGTCTAACTCAGACACATCTCTTGCCCTAAAGTCTGAATGAGATCCATCTCGACCTCTGAAGTCTAGATCAAAAGACCCCCTTCCCCTGAAGTCTGATGGAGGTTCATCTCTGCCCCTGTAATCCATATTGTGTGCTTCCCTATCCCTGTAGTTCATACGGAACGCCTCCCTGTTCCTGTAGTCCACTGAAGGAACGTCCCCACCTCTGAAGTCCATAGGTGGTCCTTCTCTCTCCCGGAATTCTCCAGGGTACATATCCCTGCCCCTATACTCAGAAGAGGGTGGCTCCCTGCCTCTGAAATCCATCTGAGACTCATCTCTGCCCTGGAAGTCAGATGGTGGAAAATCTCTGCCCCTGAAATCATGGTGCCCCTCCCCACCTCTGAAGTCACTACGTGGTCCATCTCTAGCTCCAAAGCTGAAAGAAGGTTCCTCTCTGTTGGCAAACTGAGGATTGAGGAGGCCTGTGAGTGCCTGGATATCAAAAGGAAGTGATTCTCTGCCAGAGAAGTTGCCAGAGTGTCTTTCTTGAGCAAGACTATCAAGGGAAGGAGGATATTCCCTGTTCCACCCGGGAGCAAACCTTTCTTCTTGGCTCCCACTGTAGAAATAAAGACAGTATTATTCATAACGTGCTTAGAGTCTGAAATCTACACAGCAGCACATTCTTCTCTAAACTTTTATAGAGTTGTGTAAGAGTCTAAGATCCGCAGAAGATATTGATGTTTGGCAGTTTAAGATGAGGCAGCATACGACAGATGTGAGAAAGTAAACTTGGGTGCTCCCATTTCAGCACAATTTCCAGAAGCACTCAACAGGGAATACCTGCAATATTAATGGGTTAATGATGGTAGCAATCCACATAGTCCTGCACTGCACACAGCTCTGCAGCTGTTCAAGGTTCCATCAGCTGGTATGTTTGTTCATTAGCATCACCAGCACACACCTGTGAGGAACCGCTTGAGCTTAAGCTCTCTGGGCAGCATTAGAAACAGCTAACTTACCACATCCTCCTGAGGCACATAAAAGCAGAGGTTACCAAACATGCTCTATTAACATACTACAGAGATTCATTTAGGCTTCCTTGTGCTGGAGTCTAAACCAGCAAAATGCTGAAAGCTATCAGTCCAGACTTCGAGGATGCCTCACAGGAATATGCCAATAATCAACATTCAAGACGGTCCTGTGCTCGTGCCTCCAGACTGGCTGTTTACATTGATGTTACAACACTATAGCTATCAGGTCTCCGACACCTGCATAAAACCACTCAGGAAATGGCTTTCCCTTAAGACAGGTTTTCAAAACCCAGTGAAGTATTTTCTTTTGGTTTGGTTTGTTTGGGGTTTTTTTTTTTGTTTGGTTGGTTGGGTTTTTTTTGAGATTGCGCTGCCTGATTTTTCATCTCAGCAAGGCTCCAATACATTTTCAAAAATACGGAATAATAAAATATCAAACACATTTCAAAATAACACCAAATGCTACCCAAATCAGTGGACATTTCCTTAGCAACTACAGCAAGTCATGGTGTTCTTTGAGTTTCACTACAGAATCACTCATCAACAGAATGCAATATGACTTTTACACAGTTAATCAAACCATATACAGACTTCCTAACCTACACACCCCTGTTTCACTACCATGTAGAACAGTAATTAGAACTTGGTTCAAGATTAGAATTACCCACCCAATACAGTAAAGAACGATGCCAATAAAATCCACTTAAAAATCAGAAGAACCACACTACTGATATAATCACAAAACACAACCACTCCCTCATCAATACCATTAAGACATGTTTTGGAGGATACTGTTTCCTGTAGCTCAGATGCGACGAGCTTTCTCAAAACATTACAGTTGGACAATTATTTGAAGTATTCCTATTGCAAAAATGGAAGGTATGCCATGAGGAAGTACCTTTATCATGCTGCTATTCAAGTAACTGAGGTGGACACGTGAGCAAAGGATGAAAGAATTATGAACAACAGAGGAAAACCCTAGCTTTTTGTGCCTCCATTTTATTTTTATATATATATATATATACACAGAGAGCCCTCTTGCAAACACAGGGCCTAGTAAACAACCAGAGGAATATAAGCTAAGAAAAATATCATGCTGTGCAGGTCAGTTGCATACAGATCTTTAGAACAGTTCCAGTGACATTCAAAAACATCTTATGAAGGAGTATCACCAAGAACACGGGGATATGTAATCCACTTAACCTTATGGAGAGAGCTGGCTGAACTCTCAAAAGTTTTCATTAAGTTCTGTGTGCAATGAATGTGCCAGTATTTCTGAAGTTAAGGGAAGCACCATGGTTGAAAAGAATCAACATCACATTAGGCCCTTCTCTTCTAGGACTTAACAGCACATAGCACCAAAATCCACGTGGCATATCACCTTAGCTAACAACAGCTGAACTAAGTATTGCTAGAAAAGGTGGTGTGCAGAAGAAATAGAAATACTAAAAGCAGCTGCTTAAAAAAAAAAAAATTAAAAAATTCACAGAAATGCAGGAAGTTACACTGTCACTTAACTTGCCTATTCTTCGGCAATCACACCTCGTTCCACACAGATCTCAGAACTTTTACCAATATAGCATGCTTACAGGAGAATGCACAGAAATATTGACAAACAGAAAGATCCTATGGCTTATTGTATTTCAGAATGTTGTGAAACAAACTGTACATTCAAATGCTTACCGAAAAGACCCCATTCTGTTGCCTTGTCGATGGTCTCCCCACATTTTGATCTTGTCTGGTATGTTTCCAGAAACAGTTATTTCACCCTAAGAACACCAAGACTGCACAACCTGTTGAATAAATAATGTGACAATAAGCCACAAGGCAAAGGATACGTATCACCTAAGAGAAACACTGCTGGTCAGAAGAGGCACATGTAATGTCTGATCAGGATCCACATCCAGACATTAACTGCTGCATTTCACCATGTTCAAATTTGCAAGCATCAAACGACTTCCAAAATCAAATTGTCAATATGGGTGGGCACAATTTGATATCTGCTTTGATTAACATAAAGCTTTCCAACATATTGTGCTGTCTGACACTATCCAGAGTGCAGCCAGAAATGTGAGAACGCCACAATCCATAAACAAGGACCGTTGCCGAACAACGGTTTGTAATTAATGTTTAATCCAAACTATTTTTGCCAAAAGCTCTTTGCTATTCAGGAAACGATCACTACTATTGGTCTACTATGGCTACTCTGCCTTCAAAAGAACACAGATAACAGAGCAGGCTTTGCCAATAAATCATTACAGGCACTGTTCTCCAATACTGCCCTCATCAAGCTGAGTGCTGCAAATAACACTTCCCTCAACAGAGATCTAAAATTTCATCCACTTCCTCCCACCAGCAGAGAAGGTGAGGACATCCTGGAGATTGATAAAGCCAGTACACAAAATGGGAGTCTTTCCCCCCAAAAAAAAGGCTGCAGCAGAGCACAGAACAAAATGAGGTAGCTAGCAACCTGATGGCCTCAAACCTGCTGTGGCTAATGCAGTTGCAGCAGTTTAGGAGGGCTGCCATGCACCAGACCAAGGTTAGGAGACCTGGGGCTCACATGCTGCTACAAAGCAGCTCAAAAGCAGGATTAAACTAACTGCAGTGGTCAGTGGCACAGGAGAGGGTACAGACAGCCATCACCAGGCCTGCCTAGAGCAGCTAATGTTGAAGAAAAGCACACAAGATCCTGTTTCTTCCCACTTCCAAAGGTCAGTGCTGCCATACGGGTAGCAGGTCAACAGAGCAGGTCATGACAGACCTCACAGGATTCCAGATGATGCTGCTGGCAGCTGCCTGTGCCAGGGAGCTAAAGGGAGCTGAGCTGTCCCATCAGGAGGGAGTACCTGCTCCTGCCAGGGACCATCAGCAGCCAGCGAACACTCACATGGGAGCTGGGGACAGCAGGGCCTGGCAGGTTGCAGTATGCAAGGGCGCGGAGGCTGATGAAGGCCACCTGTACAACCACCACTAATCCATCCGCTATAACGCCGTTTCTAAAGAAACAGGTTCAGTCGGCCACTCGAGCCCAAGAGCAGTTGTCTGCTCGCACTTTACATGGCTCTCGATGCAACAAGCACGTGCCTGGTCCCAAGGATTTCCTCCATAAGCTCTATCATATTTTCTTTCTTGAAGGAGAATCTAAAAGAGCTGATACTGCACCTTCCACAGAGAAGACAGGTGAACAGAGATGGTTACGGCAGTCACCATTACAGTTGGCTGTCATCAGCCAGTCCTTTTATCTATGATCTTTTGCAGCCTGCAGACATCTGCAGACCTGGTGGTTTTCATTCTTCCCTTTTGGATTTCCTCCCGCACTCCAGTTCTCATTAAGTCAACAAGCTTACCGCTGCTTTTAAAAAAATAAAAACCCCTTGCCAGCTGGGAACTGTTTGGACATAATATTCAAATTATCAGACAGATCAAAAAATACCATTGGATTGATATCAGGCCTGGCATGGATCAGCGGAGCCATGCAGCAACATTCACGAGTATGATGTCATGGTTCAATAACACAGGCAGCAACTGTCCAAAAGTCCCCCGTCCAGCCTGATACGATTTGCTCCCTCCACAATGCCTTTGGCAACGTGCAACATGTTAGTTGTGCCAGCTTGTGCTTTTCTGGGTCTACACCACAGATGACCCTCCAAAAAGAGTTATATTTAACCCAGGTCATTTCAGCAATATGGTTTACTACACAGCTCCACAAAACAAAGTGACAGCAAACTGCAGGACAGGGACAGAAACTTCTTAGGCTGGCTTCCACCAATGCCAAAACCTCCTGAAGGTACACTCTGCCACAGCTGCTCCAAAAGATGCATGCTGTGATGAGACGCCATCAGGATTCACCCTTCTGCCGCGGGCAGGAATTGCCAGCTCGCTCGGCTCCCACCTCCCTGCTTGCAGACAGATGCTGGGAGACAGGTCTGAGTAAGGCTGTTTGCCAAAGTTGCACCAACAGAGCCCGGGGCTGGGGCCAGGCCAACAGCAAAGCACAGCAAAAAGTCACCCTCAAGTGCTAGGAATTGTGCGTCAGTTAGTTTTGCCATAGTTCAGTCACAACCATGCGTGTGAAGGAGACGGCAACAAAGGGCATTTCAGAGTGACACAGTAACACAGCCGCAGAATGCACAATGTGGGCCAGTTACTCACAGAGCCCGGATTTAGGGGTTTTTAAGACAATAATTAGCTGTTACAATTATACTGAATATTCAGGAGCGCAGATATGCATTCTGAAAGCACGCATTATATTTCCGTCCTCCTGTCCCAACAAGCTCTATTTCCTGGTGGCAAAGCCCTCCAGTGAAGATACAGAAGGTACCTCTCAGAGGAGGGGAAGCTTTTCCATGGTCTTGGTTCCTCCAATGACCAGTGGTCCCGCATCCCTCCCAGGAAAGACTGATGGAGCTCCAGATGCTCCCTGGCAATTACACCCAAGGACTTCCTCAGGACAGTGCCCCTGTCCTCCTCAGCACACCCAGCTCAGGGGACATTCCCGATTCCATGTTCCAAACCGCACGTGCTGAGCCTGACAGCAAATGCTTTTGGTTCTCTTCTTTCAATTTACAGCATGCTATGGTAAAATAATGGCATTGTACATCAGAATCGTGCAACTGAGCCAGACTAAGAAGCTGGCCTTCTTAAGAACTAATTAAAGATTTCTGGCAAGGGGCACAGTGAGGAATGCCAGCACAGCCCTTGAGCATCTCCTCACCAACTTACACCTAACTTTGCACCTTGTTTTCCACATCTTGGGGGAGAGAGGATAAATTAGTGACAGATTAAACAACGTGAAGTTTCAAAGAGATGCTATTTTCAGAAAAATACTCTGATATTAACAGCTCGTCTCCAAATAGATGTTGCCAAGGCTGCCAAACTTGGTATTTATAGAGCATGAGGAAATCAAACACATAACTACACACAAGACCATGCTCAAAGAACAGAGGAAGTAATTTGCTGCAGAAAAACTTCCTGCACCCAGTTAAGTTTTTGTAAAGCTGAAGAAAGGAAAAAGCCTCTGTGAAATTCAAGTACTAGGAGGTACAAAAGAAAACGCTTCCCCAAGCTACAGAAACCACAAGTAGCCAAGAAAGCCAGTTATTTCCGATGTTAAAGTTGAAGATGTCTAATCCAGAAGAAATATCAAAACCATGTCACTGAAATTTGAAAGCAAAGGGAGAACCATTTTGGCTCTTCCAGGTGTCAGGGTGGAGGTTTTCACTTATAAAAGGGGATGTGTGTGCTTGTCAGCTGCACGATGCTTTTAAAAATACATATTAGAAACAGTCAGGTGATTTCTAAAGCCACACACTCCCCCATTACTATCCTGACTGTGCCCATCCCAAAGGATTTCACGAGCACATTCCCAAATGGGGAGTGCGGAGAGAAACTTTCACACCACCAACACCCTTGCTGGGATAGGAAAGTGGATTCCACCTCAGCAGCATTTCCAAAATCCGTATCACACACCAGCAACAACACCACATGCTTGTGGTGCCAATTGTTTTAAAAACCAAAACACAAGAGATCACTGTTATTACTCCCAGTAGTTCAAGACCATTACCCAGCCCTCACCAGCCCCCAGCATGAGCTGGGCCACATCCTGCCTCCACCTAAACCTTTATTCACAGTCCAAAACCCTGTTTAGCCCATTGCCAGGGATCACTGCCAGCTAACACACTCCCAGCACCAGCCCCGATCACCCTTCTCTCCACCCCAGCATGAATCCAGCCCATTTTTTGTCCACCCCTCTTAAAAACACAATTGTTCTGAGACAGTTTTCAGGGAAACCCATACGACATGATGTGAGAGAAGCCCTAATTTTGATCAGGGGGTCAGAACAACTCAGAGATACCCAGAAACAACACAACCACGGACAATGCTACTGACCGCAGGCCCCAACCCTCGGCACAGCCGTGCGGGACGCCCTGTGGCACTCCCGGATCGGGACCGGACCGAGCTGCCCAAGCCCACGGCCCAAGTCCCTCTGGGGCCTGGGGCCGCGACAGGAAGCCTGCGCCCGCAGCCGGCCGGCAGCCCCACAGCCCCCAGCCTCGGACTAACCCCCCGTCCCGTGTGACCCCGAAAGAAACACACATCCCCTGCACCCCGCTGGGCTCCCCTGGAGAACCCCCCTGCTTCTCTCTCCCAGGCGGCTTCGGGAAGGGCACACACACCCCTCTCCACCCCGGGCAGCCCCACGGGGAGACGCCATCCCATCCCGGGAGACCCTCTAGCGACCTCCGCCCCGTTCCCCTCTCACGACACTAAGGGAGACACACACCCCCTTATCCCTGAGGACACCCCAGAAACACCCCCTTCCCCCCTCCCCGTCCCACTCGGCCGTACGAGGGACTCCGCCCCGCCCCCGCACACCGGGAGCCGCCTCCGCTCCGCCACCCCGGCGGACCCCGCTCCGCGCGCCCCTCCCCAGGCAAAGCCCACGAGCCCCGCCCGCTCCCGCCGCGCCGGGCAGCCCCCTCGCGCCGGGCAGCCCCCCACGGCCGCCGCTCCTCCAGCGGGGCCGCGGCCGGGCCGGCGGGGCGGGACGAAGCCTCCCCTCACCTCCGCCGCCGCCGCTCCCGCCGCGCCAGGCCCAGCGCAACGACGGCGAGAACCGGAACTTCCGCTCCCAGAGCCCCGCGCGCGGCACGCCGGGAAGCGCAGTCCTCCCGCGCCGGCCGCCGCACTACCGCTCCCGCCATGCCCCGCGACTGGGCCCGGCGGGCGGACTGCGCTTCCCGGCGTGCCCCGCGCGGCGCGCGGCCTGCCGGGAGCCGTGGCGGCGGCGGAGCGGGGCGGGGCGGGGCGGCGGCGCTGCCTACAGCTCCCGTGGGGCCGCGGGGCGCGCCCGACCTTGGGGCCGCCAGCCCGGCCCGGCTAGGCCGTGGGGGCGGTTCCCGCCGCGCCGGCTGCTGCGATGCCGAGGGTGCCGCGGCGGGCCGGGGCCGGGGCAGGGGCAGGGCGGGAGGCGGCCGCCCGGCGCCGGCGTCGACCCCCCCCGCCCCGCCTAGGCCGTGTTGGGGGCTGCCGGGCGGACCCCGCCGCCCCTGCGCCCGCCGCGCTGCTCGCACGGGCCTCCGGCGCCGACGGGAGGAGCCGCGAAGGTCGGTCCCGGTGCGGCATCCTTCGGGCCGGGGGCGGGTCTCGGGCCGGGCGCTTTCTCGGGGCACGTCGATGCTGCGGGAGTGGAAACTCGCCGGGCGGGGGGGCCGCACCGGGCCGGGCCCCGCACCGGGCCGCAGAGGGTCCTGGGGAGCGCCTCCTCGCGGGGGGCTCCGGGGAAGGGCGGCAGTGGGGAGCGGTGTAGCGGCGGGGGAAGGACCGGGCGCCGACGGGGCCCTGCCTCGCAGCCCGGCGCCGTCCGGGGTGGTTGGGTTGTCACAGGCCTCGGGGGTCGGGGCCCGGCCCTGGGTCACCTGCCGGGCTTGGGCCTGGGTGCAGGCAGGGTGGCGAAGCACGGTGGGGAGCTGGGGCTCCGTGAGCCTCCCCTGGCTGGTCTCGGGGGCATGGTGTCCCAGGCCAGCCTGCCTTCCTCTTGTTGTTTTCGCTCCTGTGTGGGTGCCCTGTTGGGCTGGTTTCCCCCCCCCGCCCCGAGGCAGGGAGGAAAACGGGGGGGGGGGGGGGGCTGGAGGCACGGCTGGGCCCTGCCCGGGAGGGCTGACCCACCAGGCAGGGGCTGGAGAGGGCACTCTGCTCGAAGGGGCTTACGCCATCTGAGCAGCCCTCAGGAGGAGTGTCACCAGCCTGGTCTCAGCCACCTAATCCAGGCCAACGAGAGCCATAAAATCCGCCCTTTGTAAACATGAGGCCTCTGGGATCGTAGGTGTGCGGGACCAGCCCCATCCAGGGCCGTCTCCCTTCCCCCTTGCTGCTGAGAGGCTGAGCAGCTTTCCCAGCACTTGGGGGAAATTGGGGCCAAGCCTGGATGAAAGGTACCAGGCTTGGAAGGCTGGAAGGAGCGGGGGCCACAGGAGGGAGGATATCCTGCTGGATTAGAGCGGCTTTCCTGACGTCTCACCAGAGCTCAGTGCTGCCTGCTGAGCCAGCAGGATTGGGCCGAGTATGCTAGCATGGCCCCACTTGGGAGCGTAGAGATTTAGGACCTGCTTTGTGGGTGAGGGAACAGAGGGGTGACACTG